>NC_081410.1:119040639-119643972 GCF_030272615.1 Cryptomeria japonica
AATTACATGCTTGATAAAGTTATAAAACTATTTAAACTTATAAGCCAAAAACTTTGCTTTTTTCCTCTAATTCTTCATGGTAGGCTTACGGTATGCTTGGATGGACGGGCTTTTTAAGGCATACTTTTCCTTTTCTTGTTTTTTCTGGTATTTAATAGAGCCAGAGACTGCAGTGGACTGTGTGGATGAAGATACTCAGCCAACCTTGCGTGTGGAGCATGCATTGAAATGCTTGCCTTCATATGATTCATCCAAGGCCTCACGTGTAGCACACAGCAATTCTTTTTTGTATTGGACAATTCGTGACTATGCTGATGCATATCGATCTGGTCAGACCACACCATCTAATGTAAGCTAATACAAATATATTTTCTGGGTTACTTAGAACGATTGGAGAATATATTAAGAATCCTAAATTCTGGTTAGGTGGCAGAATGTATCATCTCAGCTGTGGAAGAATCACTCAATAGAAACCCCCCATTGATCTTTTTCATTTCTTTCAATGCCAATGAACTCAGAAAGCAAGCTGCTGCTTCTACAAGGCGCTTTGAAGAAGGTAGAGATAGAATATTATATTACAGTTGATGTGGATGAGTTAATTAATTCAATATCTATATGACAAGTCTGGTAACTTCCACTTTTCTAGGATCACCCCTGTCTATTTTGGATGGCATTTTTATTGCAATTAAGGATGACATAGATTGCTATCCCTATCCTTCTAAAGGTACAACTTCTATCATCATTGTATTTCTGTTGAAGAGCATTTTGGGTTGTATACATTGACATAAAAGATGTTTGCATGGATTTTTCTGATTTAGGTGGCACAGTCTGGTTTCACAAGGTAAGAGAGGTCAAGCAAGATGCAGTTTGTGTGTCAAGATTACGCAGTTGTGGGGCGATATTAGCTGGGAAGGCAAATATGCATGAGCTTGGTATGGGAGTTACTGGGAATAATCCACATTATGGGTAATGCCACATAACAAATTTGAGTTTCGTACTCTTAAGAAGTTCTTAGAGTTCTTTAATCCAAATATTTTATTTATTTTACATATATGATGGTTACAAGTACAACAAAGGGAAACAATTCATGAAAATCCACAGATGTGATAAACTATATTGTTGGATCCCTTCCTTCACTGACTTTTATTGTCCATTTTGCAGAATTTCTATGTGATGCATCTGTATTACATTTTACAGCCCTTCTTGGGCTAATTGCTTAAATGTCATATATTATTCCCAGAGAGTAACTCATTTTCAGAAAAAGGACAAGATAAAGGATTAGTACCCTGGTATCCAACATGCCCATTGGCAATATAAATCTGAGCAATTCAATTCTAATTTTTAAACATACACTGGTAATCATGAATGAAAACTCAAGTACAAATAGCTGTCTAATGTACTATTGCTGTTGAGAATATACGGAATAGTACTCCTCATTTTGGTATTGTATGTGTTTCTATTCACTACTGATGTACTCCATCTTCTGACAAAATCTCTGGGATCTTTCACTCACTCAAAGCTTCTCTAAATTATTTGTTGCTCCTTTCCTAGTTCTTTGTTTTATTATACTTCCTCAAATTTGTTTTAGCCATTTTCTTCATGGTGAATCAACTCACAATTCAGCCCTATCTGCCCAACACTCCTCATTCATCTTCTTCCTTTCCTAGCTTTGCATTCTACCATCCATTTTACCTTTCTTTTAACCCTATCAGCTTTGTGTTTCTTGTGGTGCAAACTGGCACCTAATGGCGTCAATGTCTATTGACAGGAATAAGGATGCAAATTGAATTTCTCTTATCTCCCACTTTTACTGCTATTAAATATATATTGTCTTAAATCATTACATGCTTTAGAAAGAATACCTACAAATCTCCATGATGCAAATTAATATAACAAAAAAGTCATTAAGAAAATTTCCCAATCAAGCTTTCATTTCGATTCTGTTAAATTTCCATGCGTCAGCTAAGACCTGAGCCTAGGACC
This sequence comes from Cryptomeria japonica, assembly GCF_030272615.1. NCBI lineage: Eukaryota > Viridiplantae > Streptophyta > Pinopsida > Cupressales > Cupressaceae > Cryptomeria > Cryptomeria japonica. The sequence continues at coordinate 119,042,623 of NC_081410.1, forward strand.
TCCCATAGGTCAATGAGCTGCATTAACACTGAGCTATCAGCCCTCTATGTGGTTCCTTCTAGGAGCCCCCCCTCCCCTCAAGCCACATTTGTGCTTGAGGTTCCTAGTCTTGCTTTGATACTGTGTTAAATTTCGATGTGCCAGCTACGACTCTAACTTAGGACCTCTAGTAGTCTGCCAGGCCACTCTACCACTGAGCTATTGGCCCCATGTCTGGTTTGGAATGCACATTTTCTGACAGATTGGGGAGATTGGCATTGCACAAGCAGCCATGACTTCCTTTTACAGAGCAAGTTTTAAGTAGAACAACATTTTAGATATGCAAAATAAACCTGTACTTGTTTCAATATTGGGTTTTGTATGTAAAATATGCTCATGAAAATTTGGATATATATAGTGTCTTAATCGAGTCTTGCTGATCTTACAAATTTCTTATTAATGCTTATTGTTAGAAAGTAATTTGAATTTTAAAGTCTCCCAACAAGATTGAAACCTTTTTTTGCTCATAACTGTGTCAGGATTTTTTTGGCCCATCAACACCACAAAAGATCAATAATAAATGACCCTTGAACCTAAGCATGGAAAAAGGATGGACAATATTTTTACTACCAAAAATGAAATAGATGACAATGCATATGAACTGATGTTTTGCATATGCTTACATCTTTACTACCTACACAACTGATGCAATCTAGTTGCACTTAGAGAAATGTGCATTTAAATAAAAACGTGCATTAGGTACAAGACTGTCTTAGGTGTCATAGAAGGATTTCAAAATTTCAAGTTAATATTATAGCACACTAGAGTTACTTCAAATCCACTAACAATCTATCCTAGTCTATCAAGTATCAACCTAGGTAACAAATCCTCGTTGAAGTGGTAATACCAAGTCCAACTAACTCAATTCTGATAGATAACTAATCTAAATTGCATAAAATATCTAGGATACTCTAATTTATTTATTACATAATAATGTGTGGCATTAAAATACACCAAAAAATTGATCCTTTAGCGACGATGTGCTTTATGTTGTTGATACATAAATCAACACTGTAATTCAAAGTTGCATTTAGGGTGAAAAGACAATTTGTATGAGGAAGTGTACTTTTAATATGTAAAAATTTCTATATGTTATAGAAGGTCATGTCATAAAGATCTTGTTATAGGAGTTACAAAGGATAATAAAGGGTCATATCTTAAAGATTTTGTTATAGGAGTTACAAAGGATAATAAAAGGTCATATCATAAAGATCCTGTTATAGGAGTTACAAAGGATAATAAAAGGTCATGTCATAAAGATCTTTTTATAGGTGTCATGAGGAGTTAAAATGATTCTAAGTTGAATTATCTTTGGTTTCATAGGAAATTACGGAGAGTCTTTTGTGTCACAATGAGGTGTGACAAGCATCTACTATCCCACATGTTGAATTGAGTAATAAAAAGGCTTGAAGGATAAGAGGAAAGGGATATTCTAGAGTATACTTGAGGAAGGTGCTTTTTTTTGGGAATTATTCATTGTTCCCCAAGGATGTAACTTTTGGTTTTTTTTGTTCGAACTTGAAATAGGAATGCCCTTGGGACAACAAGATGAGGATGAAATGTTCTCCCTTTGTCCTTTGGGTGCTAGTTGTGGGGGTGGCAGTCCTTGGGATGACTCCCTTTGCAGGGAAAGTTTGAGGATGCCCTACCAACTTCAAGATGCTTAGAAGATGCCTAGACATCCCTTGATCAACCTAGTTGTACCCCCAATAATTGAGGGACACCTAGACTAAAAAAATCATTAAAAATAACCACATTTATATTAGAAAAAAATCCTCAACCTTAACTAAAAGGGGGTTTGCCAAAGACTCAACCCCTAAAAAAGATAGAAAAATGCTTTTCCACCCTCATTTGAAATCACCATCAACAATTTGCAAGAGGAAGAGGAAGAGATCTGTATTCCAATCATCATTTATCAATATAGATTCAAAACTTGAACTTCAAATTAGAATCTTCAATATAAATGGTTTTCTTTTTTGATTTAGGGTTTTACTGTTCCATAGAAAGTTTTTATTCAAATAAAAATCAGTCGATAACTATTTCTTTATTCTATTTTTTTCGGGAATTTTCTTTTTCATTTTTACCCTTTTTCAAGTTTAGGGTTTTTTTTAACTTTGTTCAAGTTAAAACTAGATAGCTGATTTTTGTTTTTGAAATTTTTGTATTTTACCAGAAATATTAGAATTCCAAATTAAATGGACAAGATTGAACTTCTGCCTATTCTTTGCTTTTCCATCTCGTGCCATTCAAAGCAAGAAAAAGTAGGAAAATCAGAAGTCTCTTATGTAATGATCCCAAAATAATTGGGCCAGTCGTATGGCAGTTTCCTTAACACCCTGCATTTGAGTTCTTTTCAAATTAAGAATTTTTAATAAATAGAAGTTTCCTTATCGAGTTGGCAGACTTGAGCGGGAAGAATTTTTAATAAATAGAAGATTCCTTATTGGGTCAACAGACTTGAGCGGGAATTTTATTTAGTATTTTTTGTTTTTTATGCTATTTCCATTTTGGAGTCAGCCTTGCCTAAATCCGCCTTGACTCCTATAAATAGAGGATGTGTTGTCAAAGGTAGGGTAGTTTTGGAAGTTGAATGTGAAGCCTTAGTGCACGAGTAGAGACCTGGGACACTACCCTCAGGGATCAAGCAAGGTGGGACGATCCTCCCTACCCTTGCCATTCTTTTGACAAGGATACATAGTTTGAATCTGATTTGCAGGAAGATTTGCAATGCTATGAGAGAAGCTGGGTCTGCATGTTATTATTTTCATCTATCTCAGTAAGATATGGATATAATTGAGATGGACAAACCCAAGGTTTTGTAATGATGTTTTCAGATCTGCTTAATTCAATGAAATGCTAATTATTGTTGGTGCGCTGCATATTTTGTGATTGGTTTTAGAGTAGCTTGATGCGTCTAGAGTGTTAGTTAACTACCTTGATTCAATTAAAGGATGACATTAACATACTGAGAAATCATTTTCTGATTTTTTTGTTTTATATATAGAATTGGCATATTTCAGTGGTATCAGAGCCTTGATTCTGCCAACTTGTGGGATTGTTGATGAGTGAGAGAAAGCAAAGGTATCAACTAAGGGAGAAAAAGAAGGGTTTCAATGTGGATGATAAAGAAGATGACCCTGCCCAAGCCTTCTTCAAGAGATCCGAGGAATTTCATCTTAATATATGTCGAAGACTATGAGAGAAATGATCCAGCTGTTAAAGGGGAGTAATCAGCATTAGAATGGGGACAAACCTGCAAATGAAGGGAGTGAAGAAAGCAACACAAAGGAAGGGAAGTTTGTGACTGATGGAGAAAGAAATTCAGTCAACACCAAATCATTTAGAGCAAAGTTTTTGACACATGAGGAGGTTAATGAAGAACAATCCGATCAAGCTAGTGAAATGGGACAGCTCCATGCTGAGTATCACTCATTAAGTGAGGCAGTTAGAAATGATATGACCTTCGTGGAGTATTTTAATCTGAAATCAAGGGGAGGACATAGGAAGAAAGGTCTTGATGAAAGGAAGGACATCTAGCACTGGTTAGGCAAGATCATAATCCCAAACTTTGATGGAACAAATAGTATATCAGCGTGATCATGGTTGTAGAAACTGGACACTTCTCACTAAACCCCATGCTCGAAGAGGAAGCCCTCAAGTTTTCCACCTTGAACTTGGAAGGAATAGCACATGAATGGTGGTACCACGGTATGGTAACTCAAGGTCATGATGTAATAACATCCATAGAAGGATTCAGTCAATGGCTAATTGAAAGGTTTGACAGAATTGACCCAAAGTTAATTTTCGAGATCTAGCCCAGCTGTTCAACAAGAAGGCAAAGTGGAGGATTATGTTGCAACATTCCAAAAACTTTCTGTCATGGTGCCTGATGTAATAGATATGAGAATCATAGTACTCTTTGTGGAAGGATTAGTTGAACCTCTCAAGGGATTACTCAAAGCATTAAATCCTACAACTTTCCAAGGAGCCATCACGATCGCTTTTAACCCAAAAGATTCAATTGCAAGAGATAGTTTTAGTCACAAGAGAATCCCACCTATATAGCCCAAGAAGCCTTTCCAAAGATAGTTTCAGTCACAAGAGAATCCCACCTATACAACCCAAGAAGCCTTTCCAAAGAAACACAATACCCTTGAGTATGCCTATAGCAAAGAATGGGCATAACGATGTCACTAGGAATGAATTAAGGAGGAGGAAGTTGTGTTTTACATGTAAGGAACCATGGTAGCTTGGGCATTGCTGTTTAGGGAAGGGACAAATCCATTACATTGAAGTAATCTTTGACGAGGAATCTGAAGGTGAAGGAATATGAAAAGGAAATCGAAAGTGTAGGAGGACCTTCTGGAGGAACTTTGGCAGCTCTCACCGGAGAACCACATTACAATGCTTTCCGCTTAAAAGGGGACTTGAAAGGACACAAGGTAATCATGCTCATTGATAGTGGAGCTACTTATAATTATGTCAATTGGGAGGTAGTTAAGAGACTTGGATTGAACATCATCCCAATTGAGGGATTTGATGTGAAGGTAGCTAGTGGAACAATCCTCTCATGTATTTGTAAGGTTCCCCAAATGGAGTTAGCAATGGGAGATTACAAATTGAAGGATGATTTCTATGTAATTGACATGGAAATGGAAGTAGTCTTGGGATGCCAATGGTTGTATGCAATTGACAAGTATGAGACCAACCATCATACTATGGAGACCTCTTTCCAACACAATGGGAAAAAGGTAGTTTTACATGGAATATCCAGCAAAGGGCCAATGGGAATATCTGGCAAGAGGATGGAGCGAGTCTTCCGTAAGGGACAAGTAGCATGGGTAGCGAAATGCCACCTCACCAACACAAGTGCTACAAGGAAAGGATATGCTACCAATATGCAGATTCAATCTATTTTGGATAAACATAACAAGGTGTTCAAAGACATTCTCCCAAGACCACCCCTCGACAGAGGGTTTTGAAATGCCCCCCTTAGTTTTTCAATTTTTTAACACAACAAGATTCACTCGTTAAGGTTAGGATAATCAAAAACTTGCACTGAAAGGAAATTCTGAAAGTAAAGCAATCGCTCAACCACTTGTTCAGCGGGAGGACTGAATTAAGCAAATGACAATCACACAACCAATTTTCAGCGGGATGACTAGGAATAACAAAACTATCACTCAACCACTTATTTAGTGAGAGGACAAGAGTACAATATAAAATAGAGATAGGCGGCCTAGCAAGCCTCTATAACCAAACTATCACTCAACCACTTATTTAGCGAGAGGACCAAAGTACAATATGAAATAGAGATAGGCGGCGGAGCCAGCCTCTTCCACTTATTCAGTGGACACTAAGAAACAAATCATAATGAAGTTGCTGTTAGTACTACTAATCAACATTACAATAAGTAACATGAATTGCAAATCAAGAGGTATTGCTATCCAACAGCTGCAAATGATGTCCAATGTTATTCTCAAGTTTCAAGAGACTCTCCACCAAAGAAACAACCTCCCAAACTCCAAACACGAAATCTAATATAGTTAACCGACAAACTGAAAATACAGACCAGCAACATAAAAACTCACTAAAATGCTCGTAACTCCTCCAAAACTCGACAGAAAGGCTTGAAATCAAATGCTAAAGAAGGCTAGAGAGGAGACGCTAAAACCTAAACCCTTAAAAAGTAGCAGGTTTCACCTAACATACATTGCATGCTTCCCAATGCAGACACACATGGTACGGCTTGGGAGAGAGGGCAAACTTCACTATAAAATTCAAATTTGCATTAAAACCTCTGAAAATTTGCAAAAAGGATCACCTAGGCCAAAGGAAAACATAGAGAGAATACCCAAAAGCAACAAAAACCCTCCCGAAGACTTATGATTGAATTTCACTGTCAGCTCCACAATAACCAGCAACCTGGAAGTTCACAAAGACCCCAAAATATCAGAAAACTGAAAAAGCCTCACTAAAATCCATCTCAATATAGCTCAATCTATTCCTCTGGATGAGAAATAGACTCTCCAATCAGCTAGGTATTATCTCTCAAGCACGAAATTGACACAAGCTAGGAAGCTCTCAACTTCGAAGCACAAGTCTGGCACAAATTCGGCAGCACTTCGTTACAAATATTCATGGATACCAAAACAAGAGCCCAACACACTTATTTATAACCTTGGTGTCTCCAAATTCAAATTCACATTCCCTCCAAATGGACGACAAACCCAAATGCACACTAATTTCACCTTAATCTGAAATTTGCGTTTCATTTCCCCTCCTTTCCAAGTCGACCTTCACATAGAAGCAATTATACTTTATAAAAATGACAATAAAATAATAATGTGGAGTCCAAGGTAGATAAGTGAAATATATTATAAAATTAACTTATTTCCCATAATGCGTCCATCTTGCCTTATTTTCCCTCAACAAGAAGTCGCCCAATCTTATCACATAAAATAATACTTTATCACCTCAAGTCGTTCCCTTAGGTCATAACCAGAAATGCATAAGTCATACGCCTAGGCCAAGGGGGGCATTAAAAAATATTAAAAATACTTTTCCCATGTGCTAAATTGTCATAGTGAACTGAAGGCCAAAGTACTGAAAATTGCACTGCCAGAAATAGCCTCTAAACTCGACCACTGAAACTTGCCAAAAATAGCACTTACTCAAAATAGCATACAACTAAAAATAGTGTGTCCAAATGCATTTTAACCACATTCTAAGCAATTGTTGCAACTTACTAAAAATTGTAAGTTCGGAAAAGTCTTCAGATTCGTTTGCATGTCACACCATCGCGAGGCTCTCAAAATTCCAGAAAAACCCAGAAAAATAAGCTGTCCTTGCCCCCACTTACTAAAAATAGTAAGTTTACCAAAATCCACTGATTGCTACGCATGTACCATCATTGCGAAGCTTTCTGAAAACCTAGAAGGAATCTGGAATCAAAATTGTAAAACTCCAATATGCAAGCCACCAAAATTTCCAAAACATCCTTCTAGAAAATAGGAAACCCTAATTCTACCTCTGATTGACCAACAGTCCCCAAAACAAAGTAGAGCGGAAAAGGGGACATTATAGTCTGCCCTTCCATAAATTGCTTGTCCTCAAGCAATGCCACCACAACCTCCAAAAAATTTTAAACTAATCCACATCAAAGCAAGTACGATCCCAGGGTCCCATGTTTATCTCATGAAGAACCCACCATGCTAATGCTGCGCCACTCTGATCACATCAGTGAAAACATCATGCCAAAACTGCACTAACTTCCCTTGTAACTCCAAAATGTTACCATCCACGATATTCAAACTGAAAAATCTTGGAGGACTAAAATTAATAAAATGCAACATCTCATGCCCATAAAGCTTTGAGTAATCAATATCAACAATGACATTGTCTATCTCAAGCCTGGGCAATAGGAAATAAAGTCTACTCAACTCACAATCAAACTCCCCAAGATATCTCCCCAAGGCGTCAAGCACAGCCATTACTGTAAATGTGACTTCTCCAAATCTCCCTGCAAGGAGGAAAACAATCCTTTGCAAGAGCTCAACAAACTCATCCCCATAACTCCACATGAATCTACTAGGCCTCAATTGAATTATTTTGATACAACCATGGATATTTCTGAAAACTCTTATAGTTCCCACTCCAAGCACCTCAGGATGATGAACCATAGAAAACAAAGGTTTGCTGTCCCAATCATAAGTAGAAGAGAGGGCATAAGGATAACCACTAGTTAGAGCTTGAACACTTCTCATACACGCACATTGATTGCCCCAACTTGCCATACCTCTCAATTGAGACCATAAACCCATCCTACTAGGAGAGTGTGAAGTTTGAAAGAGAGTACACCAGTAGCCCACCAAGTCTGCAATGATTGACTTGAGATCTGATCTTAGGAAAATCAGCATCCAATTAGATGAATAGTTGTTGCAACACAGGAAATTGTCATCCAAAACAACACGTCTGCTTACGTCCAAGGTTAGAAATATCCTCTCTAGTGACTCCAACTCCACATAGAACCATCCTTTGCTCAGAATATCTTTCCAATCCACTAGTTGATGAGAAAAAGGAACCATCAAATTGCTGTTAAAGAAGGGAACCGTGCCATCAAGACTGAAAATTTGTTCTTTATCCCTCCAAAGATTCTTCTTTCCATAGATAATAAGCTACATCAGACCATGTTGACGATCTCGACCCTGGATACCCAATTGAAAGTGATTTTCAACACATTGAAAAGAAAACTCAACACATCCCCAAGTGCTAGTAAGGATCAAGTGCATACTTAAGAAATTGATGTCCCCTCTAGTGAACCCTTGAAGCCTAACCATGAAATCTTCAACAACATTGGAGTATGAAACACATGTTGTCCTCAAATCCAACTCCTAAAATGGACTAGTATGAGCCTTATTAATATTCAACTCAAGGAATAGGTTATCAAGCATGCAATCATCACGTTCTGGTCCTTCTTTCTCCCCTACTTCATGAGTAACGAGTCTGAAATCTTCACTCCTTACTGCTGCAATGAAACCTTGGACGGCTACTAAACTGTGTTTAGACAACACCTTGATGCCAAAGATGTTGAAATCATCTTGATTCAACACTTCCCAAGTGGAGTCTTCATCCTCAACCCCACTTATGCATTCAGTATCAAGTAGCCTCGAAAGATTACTATTCACAAAACATGGCACATCCTCATGGTTTGACATCACATCATCCATACATTGGAAACCATACTTAGTCTCATGTTCGATCACTTCACCACATGTTTTATCATCTATCACGAAGAGAGGGTTTTCATAACTTTCCTTGATACCCACTTCAAAGAGAGAGTTATCAAGAATCTGGAAGCCATCCCTTTCCTCTTGCTCACTTCCATCTTGTTGATCCGAATTTGCACATGCAACTTTTGTTTTTCTTGTGAAGTTCTCAAGATCAAACTCTTCTCGAAGACTATCAAGCTCACCAATTACTTGCTCGATTTCTTCAGCTCTTTGTGCATTCTCTTGCTCCTTGAAAAGTTTGAAATCAACAAACTGATTTTCTACCTCTATTAGAACCGAGTATTTTCTAACATGTCCTTTGTTGACTCAAGCTCAAGAGTAAGCTCTTCAACTTTCCTCTCTTTTCTTTGGAAAGCACTAAGGATCTTCTTTGCAGATTCGATGGCATAATCACGATCTGTGATCAATTGTATGCACTTTGATTTCAATGTCTCCAAAGAGTCTTTGATTAGTTGCAGATTAGGGAGAGCAACTTCATCCTTAACTCCTTTCTGTGTCTCTTCAATTTGAGCCTTCCAATAGAGTTTTTCTATCAAATTATGTGTATGGTCAAACCCAGATTGAACTCGCACCTCATTCTCAAAGGACCTCATTAATTTACCCTTCCACTCATGAACATGCAAAGCTGGTGTACTGGTGATTGGCTGTAACTGAAAGTCAAAGCTTTGTTTCTTGTCTTCGCTGCTCTCAAAGCTGCTCCAAGATTCCTTTTCTTCATCACCCACTAGCTGCAATCGCTCAATATCATAAAGAGGATCAAATTCTACTAAATCATCAAGTTTTTGCTTACCACCAACTTCATGAATAGGCAAATCAGATTTGTATTTTAGAACCTCTTTAAACTTTCCATCATCAAGAACCATATGATCCTCTAGCTCTACATCTTCCTCAATGTCCTCTTGATCAAAGGACGTGGTAGCCCCAAACTTGATCAATGAGTCATTGCTGATCGCTGTTTTGAAAGTTTCTGTAGAAACATATTCTTCTTTAATGGCTGCAACCATCTCAAAGGGGTCATTATGGACTTTTGCCAAGCAAAATTTTTTCCCAAAGACAACTTATCCTCTAATGGCCTCTTCATAGCTTACAACACAATCTGTTTTTTGAGCCTCATCAGGATCAAAGGGGAATTCATCCCACACGGTTTCCTCGTCGTCCTTACCTGCCTTCATACCTGGATCCCAAATGCTAATAGGCTGATTACTTTGTTCAGTTAAAAAGGTTCACCATAGCTCCAAGTATTATCCAGATCTAGTGGTCTACCATGTGGGTAACCAATTATTTCATAATGTGAACATAGATCATCAACAGGCTGAAGACCAAACTTCAACTTAGACCTTGAATCGTCTCTTGGTTTCCACACATTGCTATTTTCACCAAGAGCAATGCTAGAACCAATTGATGTTCCATCTTCCCACTCAAAAAGTGGATTGTCTTATGTCTTCTCTATTCCCATCTCAAACAATGGGTTATCATTGGAAACCACAAATTGATTTTCCAAAGGAAGTGAACTACTGCTATGATGAATACCAAAATCAGAATCTTTGTCATACTTTTCAGCAATGATTCCATGGCTGCCCCAAGTCTCATGTACCTCCTCTTCAAAGCTTGTCTCATGATCATTTTTAGCTAATTGGTGAACATCATCATACTCAACAAATCCCAAACTATGGTTTGACTCCTTGCCAACATGAGGTGAAGGTGATAAAACAATGCTAGACTCTATTAGAGGGGAACCAAAAGAATTCATACCTTCTCGTGGCTGATCTATCATAGCTGGTTCTATAATCTCAATGACAGTACCTTCTTTAATCTTCATCTTCTCATCGCTTGAAAGCACATGAATGCATTCAACACTATCACTAGCTCCATAAGAAACATTAAGGGGTTCATCATGCACAAGCTCAAATATTGATTTCTCTTCTTCTTGAAGGACAAACTCATCAATGGTAGGTGCACGCATGTCATAGGAGTCATCATCAACATTTTCAAACTCCTCATTTGTAATTTTTCTACCCTCTTCCCGAGCAAATAGATCAAGAGCTATCATGTGATACTTTCTCTTCACAAACTCAATCTTGTAGCATAATTTCGAATGGTGGTTTATAAAACAATAGAAAGGTAATTCTTCCTTAATAGGTTGAGGAAGTGTATCATATTCCTCAAACATGCTAAGATTTTCTTCTCTAATCTTCTGCTCAAATGAACCTGTTATTAAATTCTAAATTTTTGCTAAAAGCACGGGGTGGTAGGAATAACTAATTTCTTTATCACTCATGGAGAAATTAATCAACTGAACTCACAGGCTAGTAGGAAAACCAACTTTGATACCATTGAAATGTCCCCTTTAGTTTTTTCAAATTTTTAACACAAGAAGATTCACTCGTTAATGTTAGAATAATCCTTGCACTGAAAGGAAATTCTGAAAGCAAAGCAATCACTCAACCACTTGTTGAGTGGGAGGACTAAATTAAGCAAATGACAATCACTCAACCACTCTTCAACGGGAGGACTAGGAATAACAAAACTGTCACTCAACCACTTATTCAACGAGAGGACAGGAGTACAATATAAAATAGAGATAGGCAGTGTAGCCAGCCTCGATAACCAAACTATCACTCAACCACTTATTCAACGGGAGGACCAGAGTACAATATGAAATAGAGATAGGCAGTGAAGCCAGCCTCTTCCACTTATTCAGTGGGCATTAAGAAACAATTCATAATGAAGTTGCTGTTAGAACTACTAATCAACATTACAATAAGTAACATGAATTGCAAATCAAGAGGTATTGCTATCCAACAATTGCAAATGATGTCCAATGTTATTTTCAAGTTTCAAGAGACTCTCCACCAAAGAAACAACCCCCCAAACTCCAAACACTAAATTTGATATACTTAATCGACAAATTGAAAATACAGACCAGCAACATAAAAACTCATTAAAATGCTCAGAACTCCAAAACTCAACAGAAAGGTTTGAAATCAAATGCTGAAGAAGGCTAGAGAGGAGATGCTAAAACCCAAACCCCTAACAAGTAGCAAATCTCACCTAACATATATTGCACGCTTCCCAATGCAGCTACAGGCATGGTACGACCTGGGAGAGAGGGTAAACTTCACTATAAAATTCAAATCTGCATTAAAATCTCTGAAAATTTGCAAAAAGGATAGCCTAGGCCAAAGGAAAACATAGAGAGAATACCCAAAAGCAACAAAAACCCTTTCGAAGACTTATGATTGCATTTCACTTTCAGCTCCACAATAACCAGCAACTTGGAAGCTCACAAATACTTCAAAATATCAGAAAACTGAAAAAGCCTCACTAAAATCCATCTCAATCAAAGTATTAATACTCGGACTCGCCACGGACTCGGCAAACCAAAAATTTGGACTCGGACTCGGACTCGTGAAAGACTCGCGAAAGACTCGGCAAAAAAAAACACCGTAGTTTTACAAAATAACATAAAAAAATTAATGCATTTAGAGAACATAAGAGCCATAATTGAAACATTACACATGTCATATGATCTGCAAAGACTCAATATTTGAAATTTCATCATTCATTCTCATAGTTTCAACTCTATAATGTATAATAGCAGCATAAGTTTATAAATGTTTACAAAATTACATATAATGATATGTCCAATTCCAAATGTGAAAAACAACAATGTACAAACTAAAGAGAAGACTACGTCTTCCTCTTTGTATTTCTCCTAATATAGCTCAATTTTTTAGGCCTTGAGCTAGAAGTAGTAGCAGTGGGTGTTTTGGTATCTAAATGGTGAGATGATTCTTCTTCAAAGTCAAAGTCCTCATCTTCGTCCGCATCTTCATCCTCCATTTCATCCAGTCTTGTTCCTTCTGCTTCTTTTGCTGCTCCTCTCTCTATTTCTGCAATTTCTTCTTCTGTAAGGAGGACATCATCACCATCATTTTGTTCATTCACGGTCCAATCGCCATATGGATCAATTTCATCCAAGTCAATGGCCTCATGTGAAACTCCCTCCACCTTTCTAACTCGAAGGCGAAGGTTGTACCGAACAAAGACAAGATCATTGAGCCGCTTTTGTGTCAATCTATTTTTTCTTCTTTGTGTGAATGCTCTCAAATACACTCCAATTTCGTTCACACCTAGAAGCACTGCATGGCTGAGACAAAACATAGACGACTACCTTTTGAAGATTAGGCATGCCAACACCATAATTCTCCCACCATAAATCTACAAAAAACATTTAGAAATATTAGAATTGAGAAATAAATGTAACAATCAAGTTTGTAGTTTTTTTCTTGCAATATTGAACTAAGTTACTAAATTTTTTACCTAGTGGTTGTTTTCCTCTCCTATCAATTTCTAGTTGTGATGAGAAGAGTCTCCCCTCTGCACTCTTGTAGATCTTGAACAATGAACATTTCCAAACTGATAAATAGATAGTCAAAGTGTCAAACTCAAATTCAATAATGAACATTTCCAAATTCATAAATAAAGATAGAGCAATTGCAAATGTCAAATCTCACCTCCAACTCATCAAGAACCTTGTCTCTCAACTCAGGACCAAGAGCCATCTTATCAATGCATGCAATAACACCTGCCATTACCTCCTCATCAGCCCTAAATGAATCAGAGAAGTAGAATTTCGAGTACAAAAAGTAAGCGAATGCATGTATCGGTTGGTGGAGTTGGTTTGTCCACCTACGATCAATGATGCGCCAAAGGATTTCACATTTTCTTGTATTTCCACGATAGTAATGTGAAATGGTCTCTTTGGCCCTATCCATGGCCTCATAAATGAAACCCATTGGGATGCCCTCTCCATCCACCATACGAAGAACCCTTACCAAAGGTTCTGTCACCTAAAAAAATGAAAACAAATTTTAAATTAGTACAAAATTAACCCCTAAAAAATAAAATCAGCAAATAGACAAGATTGTATAAAGTTTACTTTTGTGTTTGTTACTTACCGCAATCAACTCCTCTCCACTTTTGCTGAACCCTTCATAAAAAACAATGCTCACAACCTTCTCTGCTTTAGGTCTTTTGGAGTATGCGGACCCCAACCAAGCATCAGACACAAACATTTGCTTAAGATGAGGAATGTCACTAAGAATGCTCTGCAAAGTGATGAAGTGGCTAGCAAATCGTGTCACTCTAGGTCGCACAAGGTCCTTGCCATTTGTGTGTTTTCTCATCAAAGCAAGCACCCAAGTATGGTTGTAGATGAATTTGGTGACACTTTTTGCATCTTCAACTACCTTTTTCACCCATCCAATCTTCCCAATGTCCTCTAGCATCAAGTCCAAGCGATGTGCAGCACAAGGACTCCATGTAATCGTAGGATTCCTCTCTATAAGTATTCTACCTGCAGATACATATGCAGCTGCGTTGTACGTGATAATTTGGACAACATTCTCAACTCCAACTTCCTAAATCACCCCATCCAATAGATTACACAAAGTCTGCATTTTTTATTTCATTTGAGACATCAATAAATTTTAGGAATACCATTGCACCATTTGAATCCACCAAGAAGTTGAGAAGAGTCCTATTTGTTGTTTGTAATTAGGGTGGCGGATTCCAATTGCCTTGGGCAACATTGGAATCCGCCTAAGGGGGCCAACCCCTTCTCCAACGCATCAGGGCTGGGCCTTATACCTCACGCCATCTCCACGCTTCATCCCCATGCTACACTAAAGCCAAACATGCCATCATGATAGGGCCAACCCTATCCTAAACATTTCGCATTAAGCAAATTAAATGAATTAAATGAATTAAAAGATTTTAATTTATTTTGCAAGCCGACATGTTAAAGGGGTTTGCTCCACATATAAATAAGCATAAAACCCTCATCACAACTCACTCATTCAGTTCTCATTTCATGCGAAATATATATGATTGGATAATGCGAACTTCAGGGAGAAAGACTACATTTGCACCTACAACAATTACCTCTGCTACATCAGCAATTTAGATTTGCTAGTTGAGGTGTGAAATCCATCATTAGAAGTCAGCGAACTTGGTGAAGATAGAGCGAATTCCTTGAAGGTCTGCAATCTGGGTTAAAGGAGAAGCAAATCAGCAACAACCAACACACATGTGACAACAAACTAATCTGTCATTCTTTCTGTGACAGCAACATCTGCCTCTACAAGTTCTTGAGATAAGTGTTGTAATGATTACATAACCATAATCCATAATCAGATCTGAGGATCTTTTCTGGCTGGGTTTTTCCTCCTAGGAGGTTTTCCCAGGGTAACTGTGTCTTGTCTTTATTTCATTCTCTTTCTTTACTATGCTTAAATCTGAAAACTATAAATCTCTAATCTAATTAATCTAATCAGTAAACAAATTCTGATTTTCTGAGTTTTAGTTAATCTGAAAGTGTTAAAATCAACATTATTCCGTCCATTTGTCCATCCATCAGATAAAATGTTGCATCCTTTTCTCTTCCAATACCTTTTTTGATCATCAACCACAACTTGTGTATTTTTTACAGCTTGCTCTAGCAATGGCCCACTGAAGTCATGATCTGTTGGGGCCTTAAACCCCTTACCCGCAACTGTAAATGCATTAACCAAACCTTCCCAATACACATTGTTTGTTGCATTGAAAGGTATATTATTATAAAACCAAAAGTTTGATGCTGCTATCTTTTGCTTGTTCATGCTTCTCTCTATTCCATCCTGTACCTTCAAGTGAAGGTTGTGCACTTGGAACATTGCGTGGTACAAAAAAATTAGGGTCTGATCTAACAGGATTGCCACTAGCCTCACTCTCATTGTTACCAAAAGATGAAAGTGACTGATGACCACGAGTGTGACCAATGGGACTCGAAGTGGACAATGTGGGATTCATTACAGCTGCCATGGCTTCTTTTCTTTTTTGCCTTTCTTCCTTTTGCATATCATGCTCAGCAAGAAGAGCCTTCATCTCTCTAATAATATCAAGAATTGTTTTGGGGCATATCTCCACACCATATCCAGGAATTTGTGCAAGGTGGTATGTCAATCTATTGATTCCACCAGTCATCTATTTCGTACATTCGGTGCAAGTGATCTCCCCCTTTTTGCTCCCTGGAATCTGTTGTGCGTTGCACATGCTCCTTGTCGCTGACAGGGTCCCCCTTCCTGTTTTTTTGAGCCTTTTGTTCTCGCTCTGTTGAGTTTCGCGCAGAGTGTCTCGCGTCCTTTCGAGTGAGCCCGCGACTGGTCCGTGAAGTGATGATGTCAAAGAAAAGAGCCGATGAATCCATCAGGCTAGTCTAGCCCTTGGGCACGAACGCTAAAAGTTTGTCCGAAATTGTAAAAATCGCCGTGAATGGGCATTAGATGATAGAGGATGGCGAAGCTCGCCAAGCAAGAATAGTGCGTCTGAAGGTCGCACGAGGACCCAAAATTGTCATTTTTCACCTGAGGGTGATGAGATGGATTGCATAAGGTTTGTCTCCGCGATGTTTGTGGGATTTAAATAAAGGATGATTTTCGCCTGCTGGTGAAGGAGCGAATTTCCTGGCCAAAATGCCAAGGTTGCAAAGCTTGCCCAAATGCCTTAAAATTCCAAAAAGCTGATCCAAAATCCAAAATTTGTAGAATCTGGTGAAAATTGATCCAAGGTTCGAAATTTCACTTAAGTTCCCAAAATCGCCTTATGGACCGAATTTCGGACCCAGAGGCTAAAATGTTAAAACTTCACTAGGTTGAAAGATTGCTAAAATCGCCTAGGGGGCCGAATTTCGGACCCTGGGGTTAAATTTCAAAAAATTCGAAATTTCCCAAAAATGGCAAATGGTCCGAAATTTACCTTCAAATTGCAAAAACCCCCAAATGGTCCAAATTTCACTTAAAAATATCCAATTTCGGACCTTGGGGCCGAAATTCAAAATTTTGTATAAATTTGCAAAAAGGTGGTTAAGGTCCGAAATTCTGGACAAGTTGTAAAAAATGCCTTAAAGCTCCGAAATTTGCAAAACAGGTTAAATGGTCCGAAATTCTGGACAAGTTGTAAAAAGCGCCTTAAGCTCTGAAATTCGAAAATATGAAAAATTTGCGAAAATGGGCCTAGGGTCCGAAGTTGTTAAAAGTTGCGAAAATGTGCAAATAGTCCGAAATTCTTCCAATTCGCCAAGAGAGCCAAAAAACTGCGAAATTCCAAATTGGCTTAAGGTCCGAATTTGGCCTAAAAATCGCGAAATTCCAATCACGCCTTATTGTCCGAAGTTTCTTCGATTTTCAAAAGGGGGCTTAGGGTCCGAAGTTTTTTATTGCGAAAAGTGTTAAATGGTTCGAAAACGCTTTAGTAAACAAAAACGTCTAAACATCCGAAAATTCCAAAAGGCGTCCAGGTCCGAAACTCCGAAGTTCTTGTAAAATCGCGAAAATCGCAAAGGCTTTGAAACTCCAAAATACTCCAAATTCACAAAGGCGTGAAAGCTCCAAAAGTTCCGAAAAGAATGCAGCCTCCGAAGTTCACGCAGGTCGGGCAAATGCGAAGTATAAGTTTTGGAAGGGCCTCCATATTCGGCAAAGGGTCTGAAGTTGGAAGATAAAACGCAGTTGAAATTCCAAAGTCCCCTACTTCTCCGAAAATCGTGACGCACAGGTCCAAATATAGGGAATTCAAAATTGATAAACCCCCCCCCCCCCCCAATTCTGCGAAATTCACCAGAAAGGGGATGAGTGTTAGGATTTTAAAATTTGCAGGAGCTCTTCAAACCTCCAGAGTCGCGCTATAAGAAATTTTCAAAATGCTATAAACCCTCTCCATACTGTCGAAATTTCATGTAAAGGAGAATCACGTCTGATTTTGGAAGAGAGACAGAGCCAATTTTGCAGATTTTGCATTCAAGGTAAAACGCTGCAAACCATTCACACTCAAGTTCAGATTGCCAATTGCCCGAGGTAAAAACCGTTTAAAAATGATAAATTCCTTTCAAACAGCAATCGCGAAAATTTGAATAAGGAGATAACCGTTGGAATTCAAAATTTGCAAAATTGTCCATTCATCTTTATGCAGCAAGGTCGGGCAATTTCTCGCCATCCACTCTCATCAGGTAAGCATGCTTTGTCTCTCTTGATCATTTGAAATACTTATAAATCAAATGGGCATATGTGCGAAATCTGATTAAAATGCTTAAATTTTTGAAATTTGCATCTTTTTCCGCTTGTAAAACGTTGTGCAAAGCAATCAAAATTAGAATTTGCTCCTAAGATTTAACCAGAAATTGCATTTTCAAACTTAAGAGAATTTTTTGAGCTTTGTCCCTGTTGAGAATTAATCCAGAAAATGCTTAAGTGTAAATTCGTGATCAAAAGCTTCATTAATACTTTGGTTCAAATCAATCAAGCTTTTAGCTAGAAATGTCGCTCCGTTTCCAATCTAAATTTTGAACTAATCCTTGAATGCTGGAGTATTCTCTATCTAACCCGCCTTACTTCTTTTGTATCGCCTCGTAATCCGCATCTGACTGTGCAGGATAAATGCCTAAATCGGCGGTAGAATCATCAAAGACGCCCGCTGTAGCCGAGACATCGCGAGCACCCAAATCAGATATCCCACGCAAAGTTGAAAGGATGAAGTACCAGTATCAAAGAGGAGGATTGAGGGAGTCAAAAGTTCAGAGCGTATGGGACAATATCGGTGATACCGACCTAGGCCATATCGACGTCCAGGACTTCAGGAATCGGGTCTTCTCCCCTAACGGATATGACAAGCCTAGACAGGTGGTGGAAAGTGGCATCGCCCAGGCGGCGGGATTTCCTCCAGCAGTACAGAACTATGAGTTAGTAGTAGAGGCCGCTCGACACTATCAGCCAAATTCTAGATTGGTGCTCCTCGAGAACATGACGATCGCCAACTTCACTCCTGAGGCCATCGGCGACGCATTCGACATTCCCTTCCCAAACAATCCCACAACCACAACCATAGATGAAGCACAAGGGGCATATGATATGAATCCGGCCCGATGCAGAGCACTGATCAACGAAGAGTGGTACAAGGAGAGAAGGCTTCCGAGCGCCAGGATTGTGAAAAAGACCCCAAGAAGTGATTTTCATAATGAACATGGGGATATGGTCACATTACTTAGCCGAGTTATGGGACTTCCTAAATCCAACTACTTTGAAGAGTGAATGTTTTATTTTACAGAGCAAGTCTTCGCTAGGAAGTCTAAGTTTGACTGGGCCCAGATCATAAGCGACAACATCCACACTCAGCTGATTGAGCTTGAAACCAAGAAATACTTCACTATGACCTCTTATCTGGTCTACATGTTTGCCAAGAACCAGCCGCTGCCAGGTTTGATAATGAAAGGTGAAATCGGGAATGGGCCTGGTCAGGTAAAGGTCTATGATTGTTACCTGCAGCTGCATTACCAAGATATAGCTCAGAGAGAAAAGAGCAGTCCAGCTTATGCAGTTGGCCAATATGAGCGTGTCAATGACGCCTTCACAATGCGCTTGGTTAGGCTAATGCAGGGAGGATTACACATAAGGCTCTCAGAGCAAGCTACTATTCTAGTACAGAGGTATGGAGCCTGGTTCATTCAGTTCCCAAGGTTCTCCTATATCCGAATAGCGAGCTTTGATGGTGCCCCTCTTCGACTTCCACGGTACCCAATCGACAAAACAATTCTTATGGAGGTCGCAAGGTAGTCACGTCCGACCGACATCTTACTCAGAGAAAGCAAGCAGGCTGGATTCACGTTCCCCATGATCATAAGCAACCATGATGTCCACCTGAAGACCCCTACCCTAGCAGAGGAATCCCTCGCAGAGCTGGCCTCTTATGGCCTACAGGACCATTTTCCGAGAAAATATTTCGATCACGATAATCTGGTGAAGAGAGCCTATGGCAGGCGGTACAGAGCAAAGGAATCAGTCGAAGACTATTGGAAAAATTGCTCTGATGACTATGAAGTCCGGAGACGTGAATATTCTAGGCTGAGTGTGCAGCAAATGCGGCTCTTTGAATACCGTCGGGTCCCAGATCAACTCACAGATTCAGGGAATTGCCTCCAGGTTTGAGAATTTGAGGCGGTAAGGCACCTTTTGCCAAGCGTTGATTGGTCACAGAACCCAATCACTGATTTTGAGGCAGTCATGGCAGCCCCAGCAAGATACACAGACCAATGGTTGCATCAGCAGATTGAGAGGCTAATTCATGAGGGAGTCCAGTTCACTTACCACCTAATGGGCAGCCTCGATTCTTAGTCTTCCGAAGATGAAGGAACGTCCAATGCACCTAGAGAAGAAATTGAGAAACCTGCGAAGAGAAAGAAGGCTAAGGCTTGCAGAGGGACTCGGACACCCAAGAGAACGAGAAGGGAAAAGATTCCTATAAGGAGACCAGAGGTCACTTCATCGTCAAAGGACCCCAGTTCGTCCGACGATGTAGTGGAACTAGATTATATACCTGCTCCGCCTTTTCAAAGTGATATTGATGCGTTTGGAACTGATGATCCTCCTGCACCCGACATGTTAGAAGCTGAGATAAGAGCTATTGAATCAACCCAACCGGGTAACCCAATAGAGGAAGGAGAGATTCCATCCATTCAAGGGATCGAAGTGCATGAACCCACTCAACAGAGCCGCCATGAGTTGCTGCTCCACAATACGGCCAAAGATGACTCTATTGTCGAAGGAGAGCAAAGGATAGAGGAGACTCGCGAGCTCGAAAGGACCAAAGAACAACCATCACGTGAAGATACCAGACAACTGTTCAGTGAAATGGGAGAAAGTTCAGCTGCAAGTAAGGAACTTGGCACCTCCCCCACCCCTTCGGTAACAGAACAGCTGCAAATCTGTGACGAGTCAGCTGAAAACCTCAAAGAACAGAATGCAGACTTAACCACATCATCAGCCCAAATAGTGCCTCAAGAATGGTTAATTGCCAGAGCCCAGCACAAGGCCGCCACCAAACCGCCTATTGATCTAGAGGACATTTTCTCGCGCATAGACCAAGCTAAAGCTAAGGGGAAGAAAAAGCCCAAGGCATATTCTAGAGTGACCAAAGACGAGCAAAGGAACCACACCCTTCACATTGCCACCCCGCCAGCAGATCAGATCACACTGGCAGATTATAGCATCATGACTGTCCCCATTGGATGAGCCACTAAGGAGCAAGAAAAAGAAGAATTCAAGGATTCAGTGCAAAACATACTCAGGCAACTTGAAGAGATAACAGCTGAGAAGGATATGTATCGAGCCCGTGCTGAACAAGTCGAAGGGTACATCGATCAACTCCTGAGACCATTACACAATGCCTCTGAATCCCACATTCCCCCGACAACATTGGCACAGAGGACCACAACAAAATTTGAAGGAGTACGGGACACCGCAAGGGCCGTCAAGGAATGGATACAAGGCATCAGAAAAAGGGGAGAACGAATCCTTGAGGAAGTGAAGGAAATGGCTCGCCACCGAGAAACCACTTTGGTTAAGTTATTAGAGGTAAAGAGGGAATCCCTCCACATCTGGGAAGTGGCTGCCACTACTCTTCCCCTCATGAGCGCTCTTTTCTGGACCCATGCACAGATTCCTACATTACCCGCCATCCTAGATCTTCATAACATCAACACTCTTAAGGAATGGTACTGGACTGTCAACATGAAGAATGATGCGAAGAAAATTATCGATAGAGAACACAATGCATGCGAGGTAATTCTGAAAACCATGCAGGAACTTGGCAAGATAATCCTTCGATCAATGGTTTCGGGATGGGTAAATGACCAATCCGATGAAGTGATACCGCCAGACTGGGAGGAAAGATTGGGAACAAATAAGATCACTTATTCCATTAAGGACCTAGGCTTTGCCAGTCAATTCCACTCGGACATGTTGTGCTTTGAGCGTAATCGTTCCAGTTGGCAAGATGGTTTGAAGCAGGTAGACCAATACCTCGAAGGCATGCAATATAAAATTAGCCATCCTCCTATGCCTCCATTCAGTCTGCTTTTCAAATTATGCATTAGGTTCCAGGAGTATGTTTGTGAGGAACGTGCAGCAGGTCGAGATCTCTGGTGGGAATATTTGCATGAAGAAAGTCAATTTTTGATAAAAGGATTTGAAGCTGGAAAAGAAAAAGTGCTTTCCTAAAAATGCACTTTTTTCCTTTTAAAATTTTGAAGAGTGCACTTTTGGCCAAATGGGTCATATTTGACTTTCAAGTCAACTAAAATGTAAAACTTTATGAATGCACCTTTTTGGATAATTTTGGATAAGCTTTAATTATCCTTTTTGGGTAGTTATTACTCATTTTGGGGTGGTTGTTGATATTTGCCTCTCATTTATGGGTATGGGCAGCCATGCTTTATGGATGAATCTGGGCCACTTGTTTAGATTAGATCTGGGCCATTCATCTTTTTGAAGCCTATTTAAGGGACTGGTTTTCCCTCATTTTGTAAGAAGTTCTTGGATTGTTGCAAAAGCTCTGGCGAAATTTACAGGAATTAATGCAAAGATTAAGACTGTTTTCAAGTTTCCTTGCGAGTGCATGGTTTCCTTCTTCACTTAATTTAGAAATCTTTCAATTATGTTTATTTCCTTTACATAGCATTTTCAAGCAAACATCTGATAGAATCCTCGCAGTTCACACCATTGGGGAACGGCTGATTGCCTTTCTCTCTGCATGGTTAATCTGGACCTTTTATGCTTAGTTCGGTTATTGAATACTCACTATGAATGTAAAAAATTCTAATGTTGTAGTTGATAACATGAAAATCCTGTTTTCCTTTGAAGATTGCACTAGATTTATGTAAACATTGTGCTCAAGTAGCTGGTGATGCTTAGTCTAGTTATTTGGAGGTGTCCATCTGTTTGATGGAAACTGCTATCTTAGTTAGAATTTACATTTCATGTATCTCTCTCTCCCTATCCTTCCCTCCTTTTTCCCCTTTTTTATCAAGAGAATCCGCAGTCCCACTGAAAACAGTATCAACTTAACCGAAATCATTTGATAAAAAAGACCATAAAGATTCCAGGGAACTTATCTATAAATTACCTATCCTATTGTAAGTCCCCCTTGTGTTTCCAGCATAAACACATCAAACCACTGAGAAAATCCTGCAGTCAAGACCTGACAAAAGAAACCTTGAGGTTGTCCCCTTTGATCAAATATAAAAAATAGCATTAGGGACTTCCTTATCTCAAGACAGGATAGGATACTCAACTGGTTATTCTATTTTGTGTTGGCCGTATGGAGTTTGCAGCAATGCGATTTCAGACACATCAACAGAATCCCATATTTCCATGCTTTATCTCTTTGTATTCCTGACCTTGGGGTTGCCATTGGAGTTGAACTTGCCATTGCTGATTTAACATGAAAAAATAAAAAAAATCAGCAAGGTTTTATGGAAAATCAACTAAAAAATGACAATGAATCATTTGGGAAAAATAACATTCAAAAACAAGAAAAAGAAATGAGGAAATTGTTGACGTGTCTAAAGTTGCATTACTACAACTCCGTCCGGCCAACGCAGAATAGAATGATCTCGCCGAGTATCCTATCCTCTTGAGATAATGAAATCCCTAGTGCTGTTTTTAATTGATCAATGGGGACGACCTCAAGGTTTCGATTGTCAGGTCTTGACTGCAGGATAGCTCAACGGTCAATGTGTTTTGATGGGAGCACAAGGGGGCTTATGTTTTGCAACAATTTGTTCTGCTGCGATTCTCAGATTGGGAAATAAAAGCAAAAGAGAAGGGTTCAGGAAGCCTAAGGACAAGGATGATAACAGTTGATGCAGCGGGTAAATAGATTTCGATAAACAGATTCCTGTTTTTGCCAGAGATACACTCACAACTAGACAAAAACTGTGCAATCTCCAAGGGATGAAGGATTTTTAGACCGGAGACATTCATTTAGGCACCCAATTCTGGCACAGCCTAAGACGAACACCTGCAATTGAACAAAGCACAGCTTGGGTTCAGACTAACCATGCATGGTGACCTACAATCAACAAACCCCCAATGGTATGAACCAGAAATGCATCAAATACCCCTCCACACTTCACCATTAAAATCCCTGCACTTTAAAATTAACCAGCTGAAAGAAACCATGCAAACAGACTAAAACAAAGACACTAAACACCATATTTCAATGTCCATTTATTTGCTTTAGCTGCCATTACAACAATTTCTGCAGCATCTCTATGCTATGCCTAAAATCTAACCTATTCTAACTCTAAAATCCCACTACAAAACTCTAACCCTTTACAATGAGAGGCATCCTGCCTTTTATAGATTTTACATGTCGAACCGATGGCTAGGATTGATTGCATCCAAGGGCTGCAACCTGCCTTGTAGAAGTTGGTAGCCTTAACCCATGCCTACTCAATTTTCAGTTATCTACCCAACCACTATCTCAACTACCTATCACTATTTGGCATTAATTCGGTCCTCCTGGTTGTTGAACATGAGGCAGCTTAACATTAAACAATTTTAGTTTTTTTAGAAACTGAATTTCTGGAATTGAATCAAGCAGTATATCCTTTCGAGAATGCATAATTGCTGCATTCTGAATGTTCTTAGGTCTATGGTCTCGGTGGTGGACTTTAGCTTCATGGTTCAATGACACGCTTCCCAATGCTTGTTTCCGATCTCGCGCTCCTGCATCTTCTTCTCCAGCTTTTAGCACTTGGCTTTGATTGTGATCCTTATTTGATTTGTGTTTCAGGCTTTCTCCTGATTCTTCCTGACGACGCCTTTGACCTACGAACAATCAATTTCACCTTTAATCAATTAATTTGAAAAATTAATTAAATTAATTTAAAAATTGTCCCCTGTTGAAGAAAACTCAGCCTCAGGGAGACAACAAAAGCAATGCTTTAAATCATCCAAGGTCAAAACTCAAGTCTATGTGATGCTTTGGGCAATTTTCTCGTTTTGACTCTGGACGCCTAACTCCGTCCATAGTGAAATTTGGGTCTTGTGGCAAGAATGTGTGATTTTTGGATGCAAATTTAGACGCCTTTCACTTGATATGAAATTTGCCCCTTCAAAGTAATTTAGAGGGAACTTGTGCTTCATCCCTTGGTTATGGAAAATCGGTGTTTTAGCCCAAAATGTGAGACTTTTGCATTTTACTGAGGGAATTCGACTATCTGAGCTCAAATGCACGATTTCACTTTTTATTCCCCTTTTCGGCATTTTAACTTGCTTGTGGTTTTCGGCATAAAAGAGCCTTTTGATGCTTTTTTTTGCGGGGTTGAATGATTTTTGGGCTATGAAGGGGATTTGGGCGATTTTGAGTTGGCTATAGGTTTTCGGCCTAGAAGGTGAATTTGTGAGCTTTAGTGATTTTGGGGTTCCATGATTGGAATGCAAGGTTAAAACATCCCTTGCCTTACTTCACATTTTCGGGCCATTCAACTGAAATGTGCGACTTCCTTTTTGATGGAGTTCGGGTATTTTGAAGAAAAAGTACGATTTTGAAATGACTTGTCCCCTCACTTAAGTTATATCGTCCTTGATGAAATTCGGGTGAAATGATTACAATGTGAGATTTGGTCCTTTTCAAGCTTCGGGAAAATACTGTAAAATATATGATTCTTGCTTGGGAGAAGTCGGGCTTAAGAGTGGAAATGAATGATTTTCGCCGTTATCAATTTGAACTTTGGGCTTTGGGGCCACTTTGTGAGCTTAAGATTTTTTTTGGTCTTCTGAATTTCGGCCAACATTGCCAAAATACGCGCTACTTTTTCCTTTCGGCCTCTAAGTCGTTTTTGAGAGCCTTTGCTTTTATGCTAAATGGGGGGTTTTCCGCGATTTTCATCTTACCTCATTTTCGGCAAGTTGAGCTTTTTTGCGAGTTTAAGAGTCTTTTGTCATTCTCGACATGAATGCTTATTTTGCGGGAATACAAGTTCATTAATCTTTTCAGCCTTTTGAAGCCTATATGTGTAATTTTTGTATGAATAACTCGTCTTTCATTTTCGGCATGTTGGCTTGTGTTGCGCGATTTGAATGCTTACTATTTTCGGCCTGAAACATTATTTTGTGAGATTTTCAATTTCGGCCTTTTTGATCATTTCGCAAACTTGGACGCGTTTCACCTTTCGGGCTTTGGAGAAGAATGAAAGACTATCGATGCCTGGTAATAAAGAAGGGTTATCGTGCCATGCCTAGGGTTTATTTCGGGCAAATGGAGTGGAATGAGCGATTTTATTTGCCCTTCCCTTAAGCAAACTTGGGAGATTTTGGCGAATTAAGCCTTTTGAAGGTTTTTGGCTTATAGAGCCATTTTGCAAACTTCGGGCTCTAAGACTAGAATGTGTGACATTTTCTTCTCTAATTTTAGGTCACTTGGGATTACTCAACATCCTATCAGCTTTGAAAGGTCAATCCTCTCTGTTTAATGGGCAAATTGCAACAACCACATGGGGTCTCCGTCAAGGACGGGGTGAGGTGTGCACAACGCACAACAAATGGCAACTCGGCTGGGAAATGTTCCTGAACATTTCAAGGATGACTATCCAGATCGAACCCTAGAATCTCTGGTTTATACCCCACAAAACAACCCAAATGACAAAAGACAGATTCAAAGTAAAAATGAGGTCGCAAACTGCATTAAATCACCAACCTGAAAATCAAGTGTGTGCAATGAAGTTCATTCTAGCTTAGATAAAGTTGATACATCATCGTTCAATCAAGACAAGTTATGTTGGATGAGTCGTACTTCAAAAGCAACCTGGATATTGCCTCGCTGCCAGCAAGCGTCTATAGCCCCGACGAGGTTTCGCCTGTAAGCTCTCAGAGATTGCTTTGTTTCCGGTGAATTTTCTTTTGAATACCGGCAGAGGTGTTTGCACTCCCAAAGCCAAGCAATTGGATATTTCCTTGCGTTTCAATTTCTTTTCTTGTGATTTTCTCTTTTGATTTTTACTTTTTCACATTGGTTGGTAGGCAGCGAAGCTTACGTGGGATTGAGCGTTATAGTGGTCGCTGAAGCAGAGCTTCAAAGTTTTCGCTTGCAATGACTTCCCTTTGATAAAACGACAGACTTAAGCGATTTTAAGCGTTAAAATGTGCGGCGATCACAATGTTGGAGACAAGACGCAGTAAGCAACTAAATTTTTAGAATGACTAAGCCTTAAACCAAAGGGACTGACTACGGGGGCAACCATGAATTAGGCGCTCTACCAAAGCCGGCATCCAAGAAACAAACCGGCAAAAATACTGACTTCACACACCAATGTCATGTGTAGTAGACATATCCCTACAAAAATTGACAGGGAGACAACCCCTTCCGAAATGACACCTACACTACAGAAAGCAAACTAAACTAAAGCAGAAAAACAGGGAAACTAAGCTAGGAAAATAGAAAACAAAACTACTCTAAAACAAAAGACAAAACCTAAACTAACTATGTACAAGAAGAGACCGACTGTACAAAATGTTGATTATTCGCATGTGTCCCTGACTCAGGGTGATTTTTCAGTATGTGCAGCAGTAATAGGGCAGCGGGGACAGTTCTAAGTTTGGCTTGTTTGTATTTGTACTCTGAAAATAAAATTTTCAGTTGGCCACTCTCAGGTTTAACCAGGACATCGGGTAGAATTAACAGTTGAGGGAGTTCATTAGGTCTGTGGTTAATCCATTTACAAGTTGTTTTCCCAGAATATTCAAAATTAAAATGAACATTTTCAGAATTAACAGCAGGAGGGAAAGAAACAACTTGGTGAGTTTTTGAGTCGTGTGGGGTGTCATGCGGCGGGAGATCTTCAGTAGTTGTATCAGGAGGTCGCCACTGGTGGTGCAACATCTTGCTCACGTTCGGTTCGCGCAAATCAGCTTCAAATTCTACGTCAAGTTGCACAGGTTGAAAATCAATCTCAAAACCGAACTCGAACTCAGGAAAGAGGGGTGCAGCATCTGTCGGTGTATCTTCATATTGTGTGAACAATGCGGCCTTATGCACTTCTGTCAGCACGTCCCCAAACAACAGGGATTCTTCGATCGATTGACTGTCAAAAACGCCCTTGACGGACTCTTGGACCGTATCCTCCATTGGCACTGCTCTTCAACTTGTGGCTGATCCACGAAGCTCACTTGATCTTCTTCCTGAACACTGTCCTCCTTAGTTGCAGGGACAACACAGTCACCTTCTGTCATCTTCCTTAGGCACAAGGTCAGCATAATCATTTGCTGCCATAGTCTGATTAACTAGTTCCTCCTGGTCAACACTTGGCAACTCCATCTCAACATCATCAGGGAGTGCAACGCGACATTGATTTTGTTCCCGCCTATATTCGTCTGCAGCAAGGTAGGTACCCCACACTTTGCTGGTGATGCTCTCCTTTGATTCATCATATCGACCCTCCTTCTAGCACCAATTTTGTTGATGTGTCTAAAGTCGCATTACTACGACTCCATCCGGCCAACACAGAATAGAATGATCTCGCCGAGTATCCTATCCTCTCTTGAGATAAGGAAATCCCTAGTGCTGTTTTTAATTGATCAATGGGGACGACCTCAAGGTTTTGATTATTAGGTCTTGACTGCAAGATAGCTCAACGGTTGATGTGTTTTGCTGGGAGCACAAGGGGGCTTACGTTTTGCAACAAGCTGGTTTGCTGCTATTCTTAGATTGGGAAATAAAAGCAAAAGAGAAGGGTTTAGGAAGCCTAAGGACAAGGATGATAACAGTTGATGCAGTGGGTAGACAGATTTTGATAAACAGATTCCTGTTTTTGCCAGAGATACACTCACAACTAGACAAGAAATGTGCAATCTCCAAGGGATGAAGGATTTTCAGACCGGAGACATTCATTTAGGCACCCAATTCTGGCGCAGCCTAAGACAAACACCTACAATTGAACTAAGCACAATTTGGGTTCAGACTAACCATGCACGGTGACCTACAATCAACAAACTCCCAATGATATGAACTAGAAATGTTTCAAATACCCCTTCACACTTCACCATTAAAATCCCTGCACTCTAAAATTAACCAGCTGAAAGAAACCATGCCAACAGACTAAAACAAAGACAACAAACACCATATTTCAATGTTCATATATTTGCTTTAGCTGCCATTACAAAAATTTCTGCAACATCTCTATGCTATGCCTAAAATCTAACCCTTTACAATGAGAGGCATCTTGCTTTTTATAGATTTTACATGTCAAACCGGTGGCCAAGATTGACTGCATCCAAGGACTGCAACCTGCCTTCTAGAAGGTGGCAGCCTTAACCCATCCCTACTCAATTTCCAGTTATCTACCCAATCACTGTTTGGCATTAATTCGGTCCTCTTGGTAGTTGAACATGACTGACTTGTGTCCCCTTGTTTTCAAAATATCTTTAGCGGGACCCACAGACAACTTTACATTAAACAATTTTAGTTTTTTTAGAAACTAAATTTCTGGAATTCAATGCTGCAGTATATCCTTCTGAGAATGCATAATTGCTGCATTCTGAATGTTCTTAAGTCTTTGGTCTTGGTGGTGGACTTCAGCTTCGTGGTTCGACGACACGCTTCCCAATGCTTGGTTATGATCTCACGCTCCTGCATCTTCTTCTCCAACTTTCAGCACTTGGCTTTGATCGCGATCCTTCTTTGATTGCGTTTCCGACTTTCTCTTGGTTCTTCCCGGTGACGCCTTCGACCTGCGAACAATCAATTTCACCTTTAATCAATTAATTTAAAAAATGTCCCCTATTGAAGAAAACTCAGCGTCAGAGAGACAACGAAAGCAATGCTTTAAATCATCTAAGGCCAAAACTCAAGTCTATGTGATGCTTTGGGCAATTTTCTCTTTTTGACGTTGGACGCCTAACTCTGTCCATAGTGAAATTTGGGTCTTGTGGCAAGAATGTGTGATTTTTGGATGCAAATTTAGACGCCTTTCACTTGATATGAAATTTGCCCATTCGAAGTAATTTAGAGGGAACTTGTGCTTCATCCCTTGGTTATGGAAAATCGGGCTTTTAGCCCAAAATGTGAGACACTTGCATTTTACTGAGGGAATTCGGCTATTTGAGCTCAAATGCACAATTTCACCCTTATTCCCCTTTTTGGCTTTTTAACTTGCTTGTGGTTTTTGGCATAAAAGAGCCTTTTGATGCTTTTTTTTTTGCGGGCTTGAATGATTTTCGGGCTATGAAGGGGATTTGGGCGATTTTGAGTTGGCTACAGGTTTTCGCCCTAGAAGGTGAATTTGCGAGCTTTAGTGATTTTCGGGTTCCATGATTGGAATGCAAGGTTAAAACATGCTTTGCCTTACTTCACATTTTCGGGCCATTCAACTGAAATGTGCAACTTCCTTTTTGATGGAGTTTGGGTATTTTGAAGAAAAAGTGCGATTTTGAAATGATTTCTCCCCTCACTTAAGTTATATTGCCCTTGATGAAATTTGAGTGAAATGATTACAATGTGAGATTTGGTCCCTTTCAAGCTTTGGGCAAATACTGTAAAATATACGATTCTTGCTTGGGAGAAGTCGGGCTTAAGAGTGGAAATGAACAATTTTTGCCCTTATTGATTTGAACTTTGGGCTTTGGGGCCACTTTTTGAGCTTAAGTTTTTCTCTTGGTCTTCTAAATTTCGGCCAACATGGCCAAAATACGCGCTACTTTCTCCTTGCGGCCTCTAAGTCGGTTTTGAGAGCCTTTGCTTTTTCGGCTAAATAGGGGGTTTTCCACGATTTTCATCTTGCCTCATTTTCGGCAAGTTGAGCCTTTTTGCGAGTTTAAGAGTCTTTAGTCATTCTTGACATGAATGCTTATTTTTAGCAAATACAAGTTCATTAATCTTTTCAGCCTTTTGAAGCCTATATGCATAATTTTTGTATGAATAACTCTTCTTTCATTTTCGGCATGTTGGCTTGTGTTGCGTGATTTGAATGCTTACTATTTTCGACCTGAAACATTATTTTGTGAGATTTTCAATTTTGGCCTTTTTGGTCTTTCCACAAACTTGGACGCGTTTCACCTTTCGGCCTTGAGAGGATAATGAAAGACTATCGATGCCTGGTAATAAAGAAGGGTTATCGTGCCATGCCTAGGGTTTATCTCGGGCAAATGGAGTGGAATGAGCGATTTTATTTGCCCTTCCTGTAAGCGAACTTGGGAGATTTTGGCGAATTAAGACTTTTGAATGTTTTCGGCTTATAGAGCCATTTTGCAAACTTCGGGCTCTAAGGCTAGAATGCGCGACATTCTCTTCTCTAATTTTGGGTCACTTGGGATTACTCAACATCCTATCGGCTTTGAAAGGTCGATCCTCTCTGTTTAACGGGCAAACTGTAACAACCATAGGGTGTCTACGTCAAGGACAGGGTGAGGTGTGCATAACGCACAACAAAAATAACTTAGGAAAGGAAAGAGAAATTTTTTTGGCAGCATATCCCCTTGTTTTTCAAGATTATTTGGATTTTCAAAACATGGAAATGAAAAAAAAAAAAAAGAGGAAAAATCCTTACCTAGATCTCTTTTGCTGATTGAATCTTCTTTCCTCTCCTCCTTTAAACCCTAAAAACTTGTTATAACCAAGCAAGAATGCCAAATGAGGGCAAAAAAAAAAAAAAAAGTGACTTTTATTGCGTCCTTGCAAAAGACTCACGAGTCTTTCATAGAGACTCGCCAGGACTCATCAAGACTCACCTCGCGAGTCCTTGGCGAGTCGATTCGTGGCTGCGACAGACTTGCAAGTCCGTGGCGAGTCCACGAGTCTTAAAACTGTGATCTCAATATAGCTCAATCTATTCCTCTGGATGAGAAATAGGCTCTCCAATCAGCTAGGTGCTATCTCTCAAGCACAAAACTGTCACAAGCTTGGAAGCTCTCAACTTCGAAGCATAAGTCTGGCACAAATTCTGCAGCACTTGTTACAAATATTCATGGATACCAAAACAAGAGCCCAACACACTTATTTATAACCTTGGTGTCTCCAAATTCGAATTCACATTCCCTCCAAATGGACGCCAAACCTAAATGCATACTAATTTCACCTTAATTCGAAATTTGCATTTCATTTCCCCTCCTTTCCAAGTTGACCTTCACATAGAAGCAATTATACTTTATAAAAATGACAATAAAATAATAATGTGGTGTCCAAGGTAGATAAGTGAAATATATTATAAAATTAACTTATTTCGCATAAGGCGTCCATCTTGCCTTATTAATATTTCACTTTATAAAATATTTTTCCCTCAAGAATAAATCACCCAACCTTATTACATAAAATAATACTTTATCACCTCAAGTCGTCCCCTTAGGTCATAACCAAAAATACATAAGTCATATGCCTAGGCCAAGGGGGGCATTAAAAAATATTAAAAATACTTTTCCCATGTGCTGAACAATTTTCATAGTGAATTGAAGGCCAAAGTACCGAAAACTGCACTGCCAGAAATAGCCTCTGAACTTGACCACTAAAACCTGCCAAAAATAACACTTACTAAAAATAGCATACTTCTAAAAATAGTGTGTCCAAATGCATTGTAACCACATTCTGAGAAACTATCGCAACTTACTAAAAATAGTAAGTCTGAAAAAAGTCTTCAGATTCGTTTGCATGTCACACCATCGCTAGGCTCTCTGAAAACCCAGAAAAACCAAAAAAAAAAAGCTGTCCTCGCCCCCACTTACTAAAAATAATAAGTTTACCGAATTCCACTGATTGCTACGCATGTACCATCATTGCGAAGCTTTCTGAAAACTCAGAAGGAATCCAAAATAAAAAATGTAAAACTCCAACATGCAAGCCTCCAAAATTGCCAAAACATCCTCCTAGAAAATAGGAAACCCTAATTTTGTCTCTGTTTGACTAACAGGTCTCGGGATTGGCCAACAGTCCCCAAAACAAACTCTAGCGGAAAAGGGGACATTACAGGGTCCAACACATTATTGAGATTGAAAAAGGAGCCAAACCTGTGATGATCACTCCTTACCGTTATGCCAAGGTATACAAGGAAGAAATTGAGAAAGTCATCAAAGAACTGCTGGATATGGGACATATAAGGCCTAGTTCTAGTCCTTTTGCATCTTCTGTAGTTTGGTTAAGAAGAAAGATGGAAGTATGAGGATGTGTATTGATTATTGAGCCCTCAACAAAAGAACCATTAAGGACTGCTACTCAATTCCATTGATCGATGAGTTGATTGATGGGTTACATGGGGCTAAGTCTTTCTCCAAGATTGACTTGTGTTCAAGTTACCATCAGATCAAGGTTACGGATGAAGATGTACACAAGATAGATTTCAGTGTCACTATGGGCACTATGAATTTTTGGTGAAGCCCTTTGGACTAATAAGTGCTCGAGTGACCTTCCAATCATGTATGAATCAAGAATTTAATCTGCAATTAAGGAAACTTGTTTTGATCTTCTTCAATGACATCTTAGTTTATAGTAAAACGTGGGAAGACCATTTGCGACATTTGGATGAAGTATTGGGTATCTTAGAGAATTAGTCCTTTTATGCCAAAGCATCTAAATGTGAGTTTGGGTTGCGAGATGCTGTATTTAGGATTTAAAATCAGTGAACATGGAGTGAGCGTAGATGAGGAGAAAATCAAGGCTATCTAGGATTGGCCTAGGCCCAATAACTTAACACAATTGAGGCGATTTGTTGGATTATGCAGCTACTATAGAAGGTTTGTAAAGGGATTTTCACAGCTCGCTGCCCCCTTAACAAATTTAACAAAGAAGAGAGCATCTAAATGGACTCCACCGGCTCAACAAGCTTTTGACAAACTCAAAGAGGTAATGAGTTCGTGCCCCAACTTGGCAATCCCATATTTTTCACTTCCTTTTTTTTTGGAATGTGATGCCTCCGGTGAAGGAATTGGGGCTGTTTTGATGCAAAATAAACATCCCATAGCATATGATAGTAGGAAACTCAAGGAGCTTGAGTGTAAGCTCTCGATTTATGACAAAGAGATGTTGGCTATAATGCATGCTTTGGCCAAATTTAGGCAATATTTGGTATGTAATAAGTTCTTGGTCAAAAATGATCACAACAATTTAAAATACTTTCTTAATCAAAGAGATTTAAATGATAGGCAACGAAAATGGCTAAGCAAAATTTAAGCTTATGACTTTGACATCGATTATGTAAATGGGAATACTAATGTGGTGGCTGATGCTTTGTGTAGAAAACCTCACTTGTATTCTATTTCTGATATATCCGTTATTGGAGGTCATTAATTACACATGAATATGTCAAGAATTCATTTGCTAAGGATATTCTAGAAGGTAAAGTGCAAGATGATAAGTACAAAGTAGTAGATGAGTTAATTCTTGACAAAGGACGAGTATACATCACCCTTGAATCTAAAATGAAGGAAAGGATTTTGAAAGCTTGCCATAACACCCCACTTGCTGTCATCTCGGCTTCTACAAAACATATAAGAAAGGGAATGTTTTTCTTGGAAGGAATTGAAAAAGGATGTTATGCAACATATAAGAGAATGCAAGGAATGCCAGCAAAATAAGGAGGAGCATTTGTTTCCAGCAAAGTTATTGCAGCCTTTACCCATTCTAGATCAGAAATGGGAAAACATATCGATGAATTTCATTACTGGATTGCCAAGGGTACAAGGTAAAGATTGCTTATATGTGGTGGTGGATAGACTTACAAAGTATGCTCATTTTTATGCCATATCATCAGATTGGGACAGTAGGTTCTTAAGTATTTTTCGGCAAGAGCTATTCGGTTTGACAGGGATAGAGTTGATACCTAGCACTGGTTACCATCCTCAAATAGATGGGCAAACAAAAATGGTGCACAAATGGATTGAGGGTTATTTGAGAAACTATGTTACAAGTCAACAAACAACATGGATTAAGTGGTTGCACTTGGGGAGTATCGCTACAATACCACTCATCACACGTTGATTGGTATGTCACCCTTCAAAGCACTTTATGGTTATGATGCTACTTCTTTTATGGATCTAATTTTTGCTTATAGTAGAGCTCCCAATGCTAAAGACATGGTCCAACAAAGCAAGGATATCATGACAACCCTTAAGGAGAACTTGCAGAATGCTCATAATAGACAAAAATTGTATGCCGATCAACACCGAACTGAAAGAACGTTTGAGGCAGGCGACATGGTATTTCTAAGATTTTAGCCCTATAGACAATCATCCATCAAGGGGAAGGGAGCATAAAAGTTGAAACCACGTTTCTATGGTCCTTGCCAGGTGATAAAGAGGTTGGGGCAGGTCGCTTATGAGCTGGAATTGCCACCTAATAGCAAAATTGACAATACATTTCATGTCTCATGGCTCAAGAAGGTCCTTGGGCAACAAATCACTCCTTCAATGGAATTACCACCACTTGATTATGAGGGGAAGCTAATTCTTGAACCAAAGACGGTTCTGAATGTGAGGGAGAGGAGGCTAAGGAACAAGGTGATTCCAGAATACTTGGTGAAATGGAAGGGATTGCCATAAGAAGATGCAACTTGGGAAGGAATAGAGATTTTTTGAGCATCCAAATTTGCAATTGCTCGAGGTCAAGCAATTAGAGGATGGAAGGACTATAATGATCCCAAAATCTTGTACACAATTAAATCCGTTTGCTGCACTCTTGTTTATATGATGGATTGTGGAAATATCTTAGAACTGATTCTGAATATTTCCAGCCATGATAGAGGGAGAGAAGATTACAAGTAGGGGAATGGTGTTGGGATTATCTTCTAGGTACACCACCTCATTTTATAAGACCAGAGAGTCCCATGAAACCAAATGGGTACAAAGGATACTACCTTTGGGCGTATGAATGTTAGACTTTCGGGGCACCCTATTGTGATGGCCCTCATTTTCTCTATCATGGTAAATGGATGCATTAATCATGAGACGCAGGATGGGGGTGACAAGATTAAGGGGAACGGTTATAGTACACCTCACTAGGTATTACACCTCATATGGATGGCACATACCACATGAGGCCAATGGGGGATAAGGTCTGCCCTTGGGCCTTGAGTAGAGAGTCTCTAGGGCACCCTATCTAGTCATCCTATTCTATGCCCTTCTATGATTGAACTCACTCAAGCATAATTTAATCTTGTAATTAGGACTATGCTTTATATATGTATGATTGGTGTTTCCTAATTACTAGATCTATTTAATGAATTATGATTATATGTATTTCCTAACTAACTTGCAGGGTTTCAATCAAAGTGACAGGTATCTCTAACCCCTACCCCACTTCAACTAGGGAAAAATTTGGGTATTTTACACTCAAAAAACTGATACTTGGCTTAGTATTAGACTCGATGCCTAGAATAAACAAATTGAAAAAAACTATAAAATATAGAGAGTTTTAAGGATTGAAAACTTATTTCATGCACCCTTTAATAAATGAACTTTGAAGATAGTAATGTAATCAAATAGAAGCTACTTTGATCATATACACAAGCATACATCAATCATGAGTATACAACTAGATTTTGGCTAAAGGAAACAAGCTTTGTTATATAAATTATGAAATTTGTCAAATGTATATAAATCTCATGGATTATGAAATCTGTGGCTTCAAAACAAATATCGAAATTAAAATATGTCTATAGCTCAAAGGAGCTTGCATCACTTGTCCCAATATCAGAGCAAGTCTTGCATTGGCATCTAAGATAGGTCCTACATGATGATGCAATAATATTATCTAGTTGTAACTAAGTGACATCAACATCCAAGGGGTCTTCTCATGCTTTATTTGCTAATGCTCTATCCTTCTCAACCATGGCTATTGTCTCTTCCTCTTGATTCACCTAATCAAACCATGCAAGTTCCTCTTTGCTGAAGATGTATTTATCAACCTTGATGATCTAATCTGATTGTTGATCAACTTCCTCTAAAGTGATGGGAAATAAGTCAGTACCTAAGATGTATTTCTGAAGGTTGTAATGCTCATAGCCTCATACACAAGATCATTCAACCTTTGCACTAAAAACTTATTTTGTTTCTCGAAGTGTGTGTACTCCAACATACTTCAATTGTTCTTGCATTTTGAAGCACTACATGGTTGGCTCAAGATTCGAATTACAATATCATGAAGATTTGTCACCTTACCACTAAACCTTCCCACCATGCATTTGAAATGAGAAGAAACAAAATATCAATCTCATTGTCTAACTTTGAGTTTCAATATTAACATAAAATTTTGAACTTAAATTATGCCTTAATAGATTTTTACTTGGTTGCAATGTCATTTGAGTTGCCTCGGATATCTCTTGTGCAAAGAGATTTCCTTTTGCAAGCCTAAAGATCTCTATTTCAGTGATTATCTATGCTCTAACCAAAGGGTCAAGGGCCATTTTCTCTATGACTGTGTAGGGTGCACTCAGAAGTCAGAACCTCCTCAGCAGCCTTGAAATTTGGACAGAATTGGAATGCTAGATTGAGGAAATAGGTAGCTACATTTAAGAGTGCCATTGTTAATCAATAATGTCCCATATGAGATGATGCTTATTTTCAACTACAACATAAATGGATCTAATGGCTTCCTTAGCCCTATCCATGCCCTCATATATGTAGCCCATTGTGGGCCTCTCCCCATTAGCAACTTGTAGAATAACTAAAGGCTTTGTGAACTACAATCATTTTGAAACATTGACATAAGTGTGAACATAATAAGAAATGAAATGGAATCATGAACAAAAATATAATGGAAGACTACTCCTTTATCTATAGCAGCGTCCATAGTATCTTACTATCCTTGGAGGTATTATATTAGTTGGCCAAGAGCAGCATTCACACTTAGGAAAGTGTTATTGTTTCTAAGTCTTGTTTAATTTTAAATAAGTAATATTATTAAAGACTTTTTTTTTTCTTAAATTCCTCAATCTGGTTAAAAAATAGTGTAGATTTATTGAATTATTCAGAAAGGAAACAAAGTTGGATAACAGATTATAGATATCTGTTTCATACTCTTCAATTTCTGTCATAGTTTTGTTTTATTTATTTTGATTTTCCATATTTTATTTCCTAACATCAATTATCTCATCTAATATAATTTACAACAGGACAACTCGAAACCCTCACATGACTCAATACTACACAGGAGGGTCATCCTCAGGTCCTGCTGCTATTGTAGCATCTGGATTATGTGCAGCTGCTTTGGGAACTGATGGTGGAGGTAATGTTCTTGTTAGTGGTTAACATATATTAATATTTATGAAGTCTTATATACATTTTAATTTTACATTTATCCTCACAAATGAGGGGTGACTCACCAAAAACAGGCTCTGTTCGAATACCATCTGCTCTTTGTGGTGTAGCAGGCTTTAAGACAACATATGGACGTACAGATATTACAGGGTAGGTACA
Source organism: Cryptomeria japonica (assembly GCF_030272615.1). Lineage (NCBI taxonomy): Eukaryota > Viridiplantae > Streptophyta > Pinopsida > Cupressales > Cupressaceae > Cryptomeria > Cryptomeria japonica. The sequence continues at coordinate 119,080,718 of NC_081410.1, forward strand.
AACTTTCTATGTGCTTCAGAATTCACATTAATTTAAGTTTCACAAGAATCTTTTTTTTTTCGATAGACTGAACACAGTTACTTTCATTTTGTAGTTTTATATTTAAATTATATTTTGAGAAAAAGCTAAAATTATGATCCAGCGCTTGACCTATTCCGAAAACTAAAATTCAGGAATTTGTTTGCTATACCAGTGACTTCCCTATGGCTTCGATGGATTATCATACTACTGAATCCTGGACTCTTTCCTATAGACATACATGGATTTAGTGAGTCTTATGCTGATGAGTCAATGATACATTGATTATTATGTGTAAAATTGACTATTTAATCATCTTCAAAAGAAGGGAAAAAATTACATTAATGTTCATGAATGATCAAAGTCAGTCAGGAGGACTGTAAAATACAACCAGCCAAGATACCAAGGGGAAGTTCCCAAAAGCATCCCTTACAAAAGAAAATAAATGTGTATAATACAGAAATATATCTTGAGAAATGGCTAACTCAGTAACCTTCAGAACAAATAAATTACAGTATATTTTTCCAAGCTACAAAACCACTCTGGATGGTACAAAAGTGATACTGATTATGGTTGTCTGTAGAATTTTCAACTACACAGTATTCTTCAATGTAAAATTTGATAATATCATAAAGAGAATTGCCTGGAATAAAAGGGGCATGTGAAACTACCCTTGAGGAGCTGAAGAAACTAGTGTTATTAGCCTTTCGATGAGGTCTAAACTGAATGTGATGACATGTTATTGCCTGCCATTTGCAATATTAGTTCCTTTGGATTGGTCTTTGAAGAGTATCAAAAGTCCAACAACATTGTTGTCTCCTGGTATTTTCATTCACAGTGATGCATACAGATTCATAGGGTCAACTCTTTTGAAGGATATATGCATACGGAGACTTTCACATTACCACTAACAACTAAGTCAATCATTAGCTCACCTTTGAAGAGGGCACCAAATATTGATTCTGTATCAAACATGCAAAATAATATATCAACTTTCTTTCTGAGGAAACTTCTTCATGACAAGCAGTAAATCTGTATCATTAACAAGATTTGCTGTTTTGGATTAGTTTTTAGCGAGCATCAAAAGTCCATTGCTCAACTGTGGTTTTCTACTATTTGCATTGATGACGACTTACCAACAGGCTCATAAGTCAAATTTTTTGGAGGCATATTTTTCATATATGTTCTTTTATATAACAGCTAAATTAATCCTTGCTTCACCTCTGAACACTGCAGCAAAAATGAATTCTATATCAAACACAGAAAATCCCATACATAAACTTCTTGTATGAGGAGACTCCCACATAACAAGCTTCAAAGCTACTGCATTCTTTGAAGCTGGATCAGCATCTAAATATTGGTTTTTTGAGTTTATTTATTATGATATATAGTTGAAAAGTGCATTCTTCACACTTTTCCCTCTATGCTTTGCACCTAATTTGACATTCATCACTAATAGACACGATTTGGATCCATTTTGACTGTTTCCCAGTGTGAAACCCCTAAAACACTTCATTTTATCCAAACTTGACCCTTTCTGCTGCTAACTCCTGGCATTCATCCCTGCTTGTATCCTTGTGTCTCATGGACACCAGCTCACCCTGCTAATGCCCCCCAACATTTTAAATCCTATTTCCCCCACCCAATCGTTGTCTCTTTTGCAAAACCTAACCCTAACATGTTCTCAACAATCATTTAGGTCCAAACATGATTATTTATGGAAACTTTCTATCCGTGAAAAGCAACCTCCTCAATCTTCACCAATCATCTTGCACCTCTCATGCTATTTTTGGAAAGTCATTGTTGCTCTTTATGCATACACCACTCTTGCTGCCACATCACCTGCACATATAGAATCACACCCCTCAAAATTTTCCTACTTTCATGCTGAAACATGTAAAATAGGGGCTTGCCTAAGGCAAGCTCCTAAACAGGTCCTAGGCCCAACTATCCCTTCCTTATTGCTTCTCTAATGCTTTCTCACTTTCATTACATGTTTCTATTTAATTATCAACTCTAGTTGTTTAGTTGGATTTGATTGAATCTAAAATTTTCTTGTTGAGATTATAGTTAGTTAAAATCAGATTGACAAGTAGGTTAGACAACATTTAGAAAAGCTGTGTTTTGTAGCGTTTCAGGGATGGGGATGGGGGGGCAGTAGGGGATGACATTCCACGGGCCATTTTTAGGGGATGGTGGGGGATGACAACATATATGAATCTCTCTCTCTCTCTCTCTCTATATATATATATATATATATATATATATATATATATATATTTATAAAATAGTTACAAAACTTGGCCTTGGACTCGGACTCCGCGCCCAGACTTGGCAAATTGAAAAACCCAATAAATTCAGAATTTTTAAGGATTTAAAACTTGTTTCATGCACCCTTTAATAAATAAACCTTAAAGACACAATAACCTCATCAAATAGAAGCTACTTTGATCACATGTACAAGTATACATCGATCAAATAACTATAAACACAAATTTTAGCTGAAGGCAATAACACTTTTAGGTATATAAATATTTTCAAATGTATACAAAACTCATGGAATATGAAATCCATGGCATCAAAACAAATATCAAAATTAAAACTATAAGTTTGTGGCCCAGAGGAACTTGCATTACTCATCCCAACATCATGACAAGTCATCTGTTGGTGTTCAAGATAGGTCTTGGATGATGATGTAGCCATGATATTTGCTTGTGTCTTAGTGACTCGTGTGTATATTCAAGTGAGGAAGTTGGTGCAAGAGCATCCTGCCTGCTTGTGCCAAATGGTAATTTTAAAACACCGCCGGGTATACATGTATGCAAAATGTTGAATCAAAGGCAGCACACCTTAATTGATTGACAAAATACCTCAACGAAATGTGATATATTTGCATAATGGATTTGTAGAGAAGGCTTTAGACACTTGACAAGTGAATTGACAGAGTTTGTAATGGTAGAGTGTGAATAGAAACACCAAGAGTAGAAGAGAAATGAATCGAGGCAGAACAATTAAAAGATGGCAGAATATGCCTCGATGGGAATAGAGAAATGTGGGTCTTGCATAGAGGGAAATACCAGCCGATAAGGTGGGCTGTGTGGAAAATGAACAGATGGAGGTTATTTTAACAGCATTGAATTAGAATTTGAATAGCAGCAGATAAACAAAAATAAAAGATTGGGATGCATAGAATTTGAAAGGAGAATCAACAAGAAGAATGATATTTGGAAGAAAAAAGTGGGGAAGATGGAGGTGAGTGGTTAGAATGGGACGAATCTTTCCATTGTTGAGAGGTAAATAAAAATCCAGAAAATCACTTGAAGGAGACCTTTTTAAAAGGATTGAAAGCTGCTTTGATGTTACACAGAGTGTAGGAAAATATTTGAAGGACAAGAGAGCAATGTTGAAGCAAATTAAATGAGAAGAAGAGCAGAGGAAAAAGATAGGAAGAGGTCATGGGTGGCCATGAATTTTGTTTGTAAAACATTTTGTGTGTATTGAATGAAATGAAGAAAATTGATTTGAGTCTTGTTTGTGGCTATTTTGTTTTTGAATAAGGCAAAAACAGGTTTTGAAGGGATCCAAAACCCTTTAACAGAAAAGCAGAGAGAAGTCTAGACTTAACAAGGCGTTAAGCCAACGAAGACCACACGATCCAATTAGCCCCATAGAAAAACAAAGAGAAACATTACATCAAAGGGGCATTAGCAAAACAAGCCAAAATTACAAAACCAAATACCAGCAGATAAAACTGGATACAGAAACACCAGTAGAACCAAAACCAGCACAGGGATAGCAGAAAACCAGCATTACTCCAGTTGCTTCATAGACTGTTCCATCTCTTTTTCGATCTCAATCATAGTGTTGGTGATCTTCTTAAGCTTTTGAAATTTAGGAGGAGGTCCCGCTGGCTTTCTCTTCAAATTGCCTCTTGTCCTTTTACTAGGGCACGTGGATATGTCCTGATCATTATTGGTTTCCACATCCACCACAACTTTGAACTGGAATTGCTCTTCAAGGCTGCAAATAATGTTCTTGGAGCGTTCCACTGTGGCACCAATCACACCACGACTGGTCTTAACAACAACTTTGATGGACTCCTTAATTTTTGCATTTTGTTCTTCCTGAGTAGCCATCCTAACTTCATAGTCTTTTTTGAAGTTATCAAAAGTTTTCATTGTGGTCTTAAGGCATTTGATGATAGAGGCCTTCTCCTTGTCAGACCAGGGGCTATTCTCAGTGGAAGCCTACACATTATCCATTTTCTTAACCTTATCTTTAACTATCTCTAGGTGTAATGTCCCCTTATCAGACAGTATATTAGTTATGGTATAATTAATGTTTGAATCTTGCAATGAACTTAGGTAATTGGAAATATTATATAGTCAATGATAATGGTTAAGCCACTGGTTGCCTTTGATTTATACAATTAAGAGTTACTGGAGTGAATTGATATTAATTTGCACTGAGTGCACAATTACTTGCTATGACAATATAAATGTACAGTGGACTAGAGGTTGATGTTGCCAATGGTGATATGAATGGCTGTTTCTAATTTGAAATAGATAACATGCATAGTTGGCTACTACTGTTCAGATCTGGGACTGATATTCTGTAGGATATACAGTGTTGTATCCAATGTGAATAGTCCTTCACTTCCGTCACACGATATTGAGTCTTGGCTTGCTCTCCTTAGGTTCTTTCCGCTGAAATACGAAAACCATCTGTAATACCCTCCATGCCCTCTTGGAATGAATTGGACTGTTTTAATATATGATGAGGGAGGACATCTGAAGAGACACGACTCTTGTCTCTTTGAAGTCGTTTCCCTTAACTTATCTTTTATCGCATCCTTTCACATATCACAAATTTGTTGTTGACACTTGGGCAAATGCTCCACTATAGCAATCCAATAAGGATGAAAATACTAATTTCCTCATATTATCAATTAGTGTCCATTTTCTTAGCTAATCGTTTTTCATCAATCATCGATATTAGTTGTTTGTCTTCTATGAAATTGATATGTTATATAGTTCTCTCCTTGCTCACATTAATCAACCCATTGTCTTAGCTATTCGTCGTCATGCCTTCTGAATCCCATACGGTAGTATTACAACCGTTGCCCCTATAATCGTTGGTAAGGTTAAGGGACGATAATCACTAGTCACATAAGTCTTAACGATCCTCATCGATTCCTTTGATCATTATCTCTGAGCATCGTAGTTTTCTCAATGGTGATTGGCGATGATGTGCACCTTTAGTCGATCGGTTTGCTGAGTTGATTATTTGATGATGAACGCTATTGTAAGTATGCTACTATTACTTTAGAAGAGATCTTTGTTGTAGATCAATATGCCCTTGATGGTGTTGACCACCGTTTGTAATCTTTAATGATATTGAGCCCAATATGTCATTCGTTGTTAACGTAATACCAAGCTTCTTGAGGTCTTGATTTGGGGATATCATAGTCTCCCCCTCTTGAATTTGCTTGTCCTCAAGTAATTACACAATCTTGTGGTGAAGATCATAACATTGAAAAATCGATGTCTCCTCCCTAGTGAGTGCAAGAGGCCCTTTATCTAGATTGGCCTTTTTTCCTTTTAGGAGTGTAACATATGGCCACATAAATATCTCTTTAGTAATGCAGTCTAGGTTTTGAATCAAACAATATCTTGTAAGTAGATCCTTCACAATTAAGAACATATACAAAGACACATAGTTAACTTGGGGTTAGACAAAAAAAAATAGTAACCAAATGTCAAGTTAAAATTAAACACTATGTTTGAACTTCTACTTCAATCTGCTTGTATGATTCCTTCATCCTTCCCTTCTTTCTTGGATGAACCTGCACATAGATTAGTCATACCCAACATATAATCATATAAATCAAAGTAATGATAAATGTTGGAGAGATTACTACTTAGTCTCTATTTCATATATTACAACTTGGAGGGGTTGGCTTCCTTGAGCCATTTGCCCAACTTGAGAGAGACTAGCTTCCTTGAGCCATCTTTGTCCATCTTGAGAGGGACTGGCTTCCTTGAGCCAATTAACCTAATCTTGAGAGAGAATGACTTCCTTGAGCCATCTCCTCTACATTTCTTTATGCTTGGAAGGAATGGGGGCTTCCCTTGAGCCATCTCTACACCAAGCCTAAGAGACTTGCGCTGCTTGGCGGCTCAGGTCAACCTTTATGCCATTCTCATTCCCTTACATTACTTGACTTTATATTAGTCTCTATTTATACTTGGAAGGAATGGGGACTTCCCTTGAGCCATTTCTACACCAAGCTTAAGAGACTTACTTGCTTTGTTTGGCGGCTCAGGTCAGCCTTTGTGCCATTCTCATCCCCTTCTTGGGAGGGAGGGAGAGCCTATCGAAGCCATTTCTAAACCAAGCCTAAGAGAGGTTGTTCTCTACAACTTTCTTACTCCACTTGGCGGTCCTTATTTGCTTTCCACATCCTTACTCCCCTACTTATTCTTTGGAAGAAATGGGGTCTTTATTGAGTCATTCCTACACCAAGCTTCTACTTGGCGGCCCTTACTATCTTGACCACCATTCTCACTTCCCTCTTTTGGTCTATTGGAACCAAATTGCTTAACTCTTTAAGGTAATGTCCTTAAGGATCTATATGTTCTAGCTAAGTCATAGGATACAGTGATTTTCATGGACGAGGTTCGAATTTAATCGAATTTCAAACTTCTATAAAAAAAAATCGAATTTAATCGAATTTCCTCTATAAAGCACTGCTATCCGCCTCTAAACACAACTCAGCTGGTCGTGGGTATTCTTTGTATCTATTGGGTCATGGGTGTTTGCAACTGCTGGGTCGCCCTCGGATTTTCTCCAACAAGGGTCACTATTTTGATAATTTATTAGAAGTATACATATATTTAAAAATAAACAAAATTATAGAAGGCGAATTTTATCCGAATTTTTTTTCGAATTTCATCTGAATTTCATGGCTATCGAATTCGAATTTGAATTCAAACCTTGTGACTTAGGGTTCTAGGATGGACCCTTTCACAAGTCATTCGTCCTAATTATTCTGTGTCTATATGCATTATTAAATCTCTTTAGGCAATTTTATTAATGATATCTACCTTCTTACGTTGATGCTACTTTAATCACAATATTGTTAAGCTATGTGGAATAGTATTCATTCACATTCAAAATAATTTTATTTTTCCTTGAATGTTTTAATATCTTCTTCTTTTTCTTCTATTTGATGTATTTGACCCTTTTTACATTGATGGCCGTGCCTCCAGGGTTCCTTGCATTTGAAACATAGATTCTTCCTCCTTAGGTCTTCTCTTTGTTCTAGGCCATCTTTGATTTGGCACCTATGTCCAGGTCTCCATATTTCCTTGCAAAAGTAGCATGGTCTTCCTTCCTCCTTAAAATCTTCATCTCTACGAGGGTTCCTTGGATAAGATTTGGACATATATTTTGGTTTCTCTTTGGAGTAGTTGGCATCAACTTTGATGGCCCTTTGTATAGCTTCACCCAAACTTTGGGGTTCCAATGGGTTTACTATCTTCTTAATTGACTCTTTGAGTCCTTCCACAAATAGATATGTAAGCCTTCCTTGAGAGAGATCTGGTACCATGACTGCTAAGTTTTGAAATTCATTGGCATAGTCCTCTACGGACCCTTGTTGAGTGAGTAGTGTTAATTCTTTGAAGTACCACTCCGGGTGCCTTTGATCAAACCTTTTGATGAGCCTTTGAGTGAATTTGCCATAAGTTGTAATGTTTTGGTGCCCTTGGGTGATGAGGCCACGATGCCACCAATCATGTGCTGTCTCGGCTAAGTGAAGAGTAGCGAACTTGATGGCATTTTCCTCCGTCATAGGACTTAGTGATAGATATGTGTCCAATTTGTGGACCCATGATTGGGTGGTAGATTTCCCTGACCCGTCGAAGTAGGGCAAGGACATTTTGCTTATCCTTGCCTTGAGATCTTTGTCGATGTGTCTTTTTCTTCTATTTGGATTAACTTGGCTCTTGACCTCATAGTATTCCTTAAAGGGAATAAGTCTTTGTACTTCAGGATCTAACCCCACATACATCTGTGCAAGTTCGTCTACACTGTTCGTTGCTGGTTCCTCTTCTTCCATAATATGTTCTTCTCTTGGTAGGAATGGAGGCATGGTTGGCCTAAGGGCCCAGCTTTGGGTTGAATGTTCATTCTCCGAATGGTTTGAATGAGTGTCTCTTCTTGAATTTGGGATGGGTCTCCCATGATTATTGTTTTTCATACTTTGAATAGCTTGTTGGATTAATTGATTGGTCTTCTCAAACTTCTCATTAGTTTGCTCCATGAATGTTCTAAATTCAGTTGCTAACTGTTCTGCCATGGCTGACGTACCTCTTTTGCGTCGAAAATTTTGCATGAACTATTTTCCACAGGTTGGCATGATTATGCTCTGATACCACTGTAATGTCCCCTTATCAGACAGTATATTGATTATGGTATAATTAATGTTTGAATCTTGCAATGAACTTAGGTAATTGGAAATATTATATAGTCAATGATAATGGTTAAGCCACTGGTTGCCTTTGATTCATACAATTAAGAGTTACCAGAGTGAACTGATATTAATTTGCACTGAGTGCACAATTACTTGCTATGACAATGTAAATGTACAGTGGACTAGAGGTTGATGTTGCCAATGGTGATATGAATGGCTGTTTCTAATTTGAAATAGATAACATGCACAGTCGGTTACTGCTGTTCAGATCTGGGACTGATATTCTATAGGATATACAGTGTTGTATCCAATGTGAATAATCCTTCACTTCCGTCACACGATATTGAGTCTTGGCTTGCTCTCCTTAGGTTCTTTCTGCTGAAATACGAAAACCATCTGTAATACCATTTATGCCCTCTTGGAATGAATTGGACTGTTTTAATATATGATGAGGGAGGACATCTGAAGAGACACGACTCTTGTCTCTTTGAAGTCGTTTCCCTTATCTTTTATCGCATCCTTTCACATATCACAAATCTGTTGTTGACACTTGGTCAAATGCTCCACTATAGCAATCCAATAATGATGAAAATACTAATTTCCTCACATTATCAATTAGTGTCCATTTTCTTAGCTAATCGTTTTTCATCAATCATCGATATTAGTTGTTTGTCTTCTATGAAATTGATATGTTATATAGTTCTCTCCTTGCTCACATTAATCAACCCATTGTCTTAGCTATTCGCCATCATGCCTTCTGAATCCCATACGGTAGTATTACAACCGTTGCCCCTATAATCGTTGGTAAGGTTAAGGGACGATAATCGCTAGTCACATAAGTCTTAAGTCTTAACGATCCTCATCGATTCCTCTGATCATTATCTTTGAGCATCGCAGTTTTCTCTATGGTGATTGGCGATGATGTGCACCTTCAGTCGATCGGTTTGCTGAGTTGATTATTTGATGATGAACGATATTGTAAGTATGCTGTGATGTCCCTACTAGTTATAGATCACTGTCGTGCAAAACAGATTGTTAGAATACAACAAATATATATATATATATATATATAACTAATCTAACTTGCAATTTAACTTTAAAATACTTAATTAACACAATCACAATTCTTATCTAATAAAAAAGGATATGAATGCCATACGGAGATATGTCCTTAGGCGATCGTGAAGCTCGCCTTCTTGGAACCCATCTTGGTTCCAAGCCCTCCAGGAAATCGAAGGTGAATTCGGTTCCTGTCTTGGATGTAATTTCTTACACCTAAGCCATCTAGGATATCAAAGGTTAATTCGATTCCTATCTTGGATGTAACTTCTTACACCCAAGCCATCCAGGAAATCGAAGGTTAATTCGATTCCTATTTTGGGTGTAATTTCTTACACCCAAGCCATCCAAGGAAGACCATATGTCAATTCCTTGCCTTGGATGATGCATCTCATCATCCAAGTCCTCAGAGGGGACCGGCCAGATCCGTCTCTTCTTGGATGAACTTTGTCAACCAAGCCATATATATGCATATAGATATTCAGTATATACTGCCTACCAGGGATTATCATAATCCCTCCATTAGGCTAAGGGAATTTCCTCCCTATAGCCTTCGTCATATAATCACATTTTTACATTACAATTTACAATCCATTATCATTTTCCATTCCATTCCTAACTCAACATGAATTCCATACATATATTCTAAAAACTATTCATTAACATGTTTTTAGGAATATTCATAAACATATATTGAAAATATCCATCATCGTATATTCACAGTTATTCATTAACGTATATTCCTAACTATTTATTAATATGTATTCAATAACATCTATATACACATATTTATCACATATGTTTACACATATCCATTAACATATTCATAAATATTCATTAGCATATTTATACATATTAATTAACATTTGAAAATCATTCATTAACATATAAATTAAAATATTCATTACTTAACACATATATACCTCTGTGAAACCACTTACCTGTTTGCAACCTGCCATAGTAGTTTCCAATTCTGCTGTTGCCTTCTTGCTGTTCACAAAGTTCTCTTTTCCGATCCTCCTTCCTACCCCCTCCCTTGCGCTGATGCACCCTTTTATATACCCTGTGGAGGGGAAAGGTTGCATCCCTCCACGGTCCCTTTCCACGCGAAGGGATGCGATGGTAGTCACAGCCCGACTACCCTCGCATCACTTCCTGCGGGGTGGGGGGGCTGTAGTCTTAAGTAGTTTAATTTAAATATATTTCTTTTTTTTATACATTCTTTATGGTATTTTTAATCATTTACTTTATAATATCGTTTACTATATAATATCATTTACTTTATTAAATCTATTAACATTTTAACCATTTACTTTATAATACCTTTCATTATTATTTAATATATTAAATGTATTACCAATTTAATTATTTATTTAATAATACTTTTCCTTTATTTTTTTATATATATTAAATCTATTAATATTTTAATCATTTAATAATGTTAACCTTATTTAATTAATCCATATTTAATGATTTATTTCCTCTTAGTATATTAATATAATTTAATAAATTTACATCGGTGATACCGTAGGGGTTATCACATATGCTACTATCACTTTAGAAGAGATCTTTGCTGTAGATCAATATGCCCTTGATGGTGTTGACCACCGCTTGTAATTTTTAATGATATTGAGCCCAATATGTCATTCGCTGTTGACGTAATACCAAGCTCCTTGAGGTCTTGATTCGGGGATATCACACTAGGTTGCTACTGCCGGCTCTTTGTTTTTGCTGGATATCCTTTATCTCATGGAAAATCTACTTAAAGATCTTAAAGGTATCGACCGCCCCATCTCTGGCTGAGGCTAGGACATCAGTCACAGTCTCCTCGGAATTGAGCAAATGCGAAGAGGGATCAAGGGTACTCGGAAAGGGCTGACGACCCTCCATGTTTTGGTCAGGACAAGATTCACTAGAAGCCAAAGGGGAGGGAAGCTTACCCTGGCTTTGAGGGTTATCAACCAAAACACCAACATACTTAGCATCCAATTGAAGATTCCGAACAGGGGAAAGGGAGTTGGGACTGCGAAGTTTATTAGATTTAGGGCTTTTGGTAGCAATGGCTTTCCCTTTAGTTTTAGGGGGAGACATAGTGGGAGAAAAGTCATCATCATCAATGTCAGTTTGGTAATCGTCCTTCAAGGACTGAGAATCATATGAGTCGACATTAACCTTAGGGGGGGAGGAAGACACAGACGACAAAGAATTAACATATTCAAAAATAAGAAGGATCAAACCTTCATGCAAGCCAAGGTTTTTGACAGAATCCTTCTTATGTTCAATGTGTAATATCCCCTTCCTTGTGATGTTGCATTCAGTGGTCCATTGGCCTATTTCAAATTTTGAGAAGGATAGGTGAAGTGGCCTATGAATTGGAACTACCAGATCACAGTAAAATACACAATGTATTTCATGTATCCCGACTAAAAAAGGTTTTGGGTTTACACATTTCCCCTTGTACCGAGCTACCCCCAATTGATAACGAAGGGAAGTTGATCTTGGAGCCTGAGCTCATCCTTGACAGGCGAGAAAGGAAATTAAGGAGGAGAACCATAACAGAGTATTTAGTCAAATGGAAGAACCTGCTCAGGGAAGACGCCACATGGGAGGGAGATGAAACCATTAATCATCTTAATTCCAGATTGCTTGAGGACAAGCAAATTTGAGTGGGGAGGGCTGTCATAACCCCACATTTTTTGTAATTATAAAAATAACATTTATCTTCCATCATTTAAACATGACTCCTGGTTTATATTGATGTAATAATCATGTTCAATTGTTAACTAATATATAATTAGTGTTAAATAGACATAAACTATATACAATATAATGCATTGTTAATTAAATATATAATAATTATTATTATTATTGATGCATGTAATAAATCTAGAAATATAAATATACAATATAATATAATAATTATTATTATTATTATTGATGCATGTAATAAATCTAGAAATATAAATATACAATATAAACAAGAGAAAAGAAGAACTTAATATATTGTAAACATTACTAAAAATGAGAATTTACAAATCACGGGACCCTTTATTTTATAAGAACCGATACATAATACAACCAGCGCGTTAAACTAGGGGTTTTCGGGGTGGAACTACACCAGCGAACACCGTAGGTATGAAGCGTTGTGTCTAAACGTGAAGGCATCGATAAATAGCTGCGGGTGGAAACGGTGACTCGAACGGTCACCTCGTTTGCTCCTCCAAACAGACACGACCCCTGGCCGAAGTCCGTTTTCCCCCATCCGCTGGTATTAAAAGCCAAACTCGTGGGCTTTAGGAAGGAAGGAAGAAAGCACGGGGTTAACAAAATAGGGAGAAGGGACGCACGGGACGCAGGAAAAAAGGACGCAGCTACAGGAGACGCAGGTAAGTGGTTTTTTCGACCCTTGTTTAAATTCGCAATAATTTTAATGAAGTTACATTCTGAAAAATAGATAAGTATTATTGCATAAATGTATAGATTTTGGGTAGCTGTCAAATTCAAAATAATTATATTCTAGGATGGTTAAGATACACCTTTATATATATAGAAATTAGATAATGAAATTATATATATAAATATGTATATATATATATATATAATATGAATACATCTCCACATATTACATAAATTAATAAATATTATACAACTACTAATTAAGAAAGAACCATATTATGCAATTAAGAATTAGAGGAATGATCTCTACCAAGATAATTAATAAAGCAATTGCATATCCAAACCCAGTGAGATATATGAGGAATTAGGCAACAGGGATAGCAGGAACTAGGCCTCTGTCAGGTAGGCCACCCACTGCAGTTGACAAAGGGCTTCTGGCAGGAGGGCCAAGGGGGTGTGTACCGTCCTTGGGCCTGATAAGCGCTACGGGCATCCTAAGGTAGCTTATCCCTTTTATCCCACTAGGAATTAAATATGGAATTGACTTATTGATAACAAATAAACTCAAATGAATTTAGACAAATTACACCCTAAATGAATTAATCAATCATTAAAATTCATTGTTTACGTGTTTTCTTAGATTTGCGAAGTTGGGACATTACAGTTCCTCATTTCATTATCCAGTGAAATTATATCGTTATGCTGTCGGAATGACTCCAGACATTCTTCGAGGGTGAATACCTCCTAGATCCTTCCTTCCGGTTTCGAGTGTGAGACATCACTCCTAGCTGTGGTGTGTAGTTGTGAGCTTCTTGGTGATTTTCGGGTGTGTGAGTGAAGAAGTTGTATGTTGCTGGTTTTTTGGGTGTTGCTGGTGTGTTGGCTGGAAGTGCATTTTTGTTCGTAGCTATCGGTGTGTTGAGTGCATCATTTTGGGTGAGGGCTCGTTGGAAGCGTACCGGAGAGACGATAGTTCCCCTATATTGGCGTGGCATTTGAAGAACTCTCCATTTTTTGGTTGAAGATCGAACTATTCAGCAAAAAACGCCATGACCAGATTTGCCTCGGGTTGTGTGCATTTCTGTCGATGCTCTCCAGTTGCAGTTTCAAGGTACTGTTTGTTTGCTTATGTCATACACTTCATTAACTTCTGGTTTGGCTTGATTCCACTGGGTTTTGCGTGAGTTACAAGCAATTTAGTGGGTTTCGGGATGGCTGGTTCTGTGTTTTCCTTGTATTTGATTTCAGAACAACAAGTAGTATTATTGGTTAGAATGTGTTAGTGAATTCTTAAGATATGTACTTCACTCTATCTCCTTTCACATTTCTATCATTGTAAGAATTGCTTCAGTAGTACTCACCAATTCATTCTATGTTGCATTTCCCGCTGAACAAGTGGAAGAGGATGGCTTAGCTGCTTGTATGTTTGTAATTCAGTTTGTCCTCCCACTGAGCAAGTGGTTGAGTGATATTGTCCTCCCTCTGAGATATGCGGTTGAGTGATAGTTTTATTTAAAAGTCCTCCCGCTGCATAAGCGGTAGAGTGATTTGGTTCTGTTATGCGTTTGTTGCCTTGGCTGGTTTACCGCCAAGTTAGTGTTCTTCATCCTGTTGAAAAGTGGAAGGGGCTGGCTTGCCGCCTTGTTTTGTATTTGCATTGTAATTTCCAACGGTTTAGTGAGCTAACGAACCCCTTGACACCGTATGCTCTCACCTTCCCACATTGGGCTCTTGGTTATCAGAAAGTGGAAGGGTTACTTTTCAGTAGCATTGGAATTATATTTCCTAACTTTAACAGGTGCATTGTAATATTGTTGTGCTTGAAAACCGAAAAAAATAAGTGGGAATGCTACACAATGATACTAGCATTTAGTGAGGATGCAAGAAAGAAGGGAAAATAAATTCTCACCTTATGCTGAAAGTGGTTTAGGAGTGCAAAATGCTACCGCCCATCGAGAGTAACATACTCCATAAGAACCTTCAGGACATCGCCCCAAATGGTCTTAATCTTCGTAGTATTATAGCTAGTTGTCCGGCCTCTTACTAGGTCTTTCTTCTCCTTCTCCTCTTTCGGGAAAAGCTTAACCGCCTTTTCAGAGAATTTTTTGTCTTTGTAAAACTTTGCCCCATCGGTTGAGAGACCAACGACCACTACAATGAGGTCTTCATTCACTGCAATTTCCCTTCCAAGAAGGGTAACCGACCCCTTATTCTAATTTTTGACAAACTCTCTTGTCGCCTTGGCTTTAACCCCATGCAATATTTCAAAGTAGGTAGTGAAACCACCTTTCTCCAGGATTCTCCATATAGTTTTATTGTTTTTTAGCATAGTACAATCCATAGGCTCCACTCGTTTCAGATCCCCACCCATTTGAATACCACCTCTGTACCCAAAAAGAAGTCTGCAAATGGCTGAAGCACAAGAGTTTTTCAAACAAGAAATGGCCCCAAACTGAGAATGAATGCAATAAGAAAACAATCTCACCCAAAAAAACATGCGAGAAGGCTGTAGAATAGTAAAAATAGGAGTGGCTATTTTGTTTCCATTGTGTGATATTTGAATTTTTGTTATAAGATTGTGTGTGTGGAGAGCATTGTATTACATCAAAAGCCTTCAAGATTGCATGTTTTTTTGTCAAGCTCATTAACCAAGAGGAATGATTAAGTAGGAAGATAAATGGTTATGTTCTATTTCGACCTTAGCTAGGATACTAGTAGATGTGACTGTTCTATGAGTTGTCTATGCAAGGCATGATTGATACATTTTGCATTATGAAAATGGCAAATCTTGCCAATTATGACTTAACTTGTATTCAATAATACAATGACTATAGCATGCCAACTTTTCCTATGGCGGTCCTTGCATGCTAAACAAGTTGTTCAATGTATGAAACAAGATAATCCTTGATTTTGGCTTTGACTATGAAGATGTAGAGATTTGCAACTTGTAGATTTTTATGATCATTATATATTATTGGCCTCTTACTTGAGTAGATTAATTTCTATAACCCAGCCACAGATTAATTGCTCAATAAATTTCACAGAATAGAACCAAAACAATTATTGTCTATCTAATTTATAACAATTAAATTATTAATACACTAGGTTAATTAACAGTAATGAACAACGGAAACAAATTTATATGA
The DNA here is from genome assembly GCF_030272615.1 of Cryptomeria japonica. Taxonomy (NCBI): domain Eukaryota; kingdom Viridiplantae; phylum Streptophyta; class Pinopsida; order Cupressales; family Cupressaceae; genus Cryptomeria; species Cryptomeria japonica. Next base: position 119,096,813 of record NC_081410.1, read on the forward strand.
AACCAATCAAAAAACTAAATAACAGAGTAATTGAATAACACGGATTTACCCAAGAAATTCCAATGTGGGGAAAAACTTGCAAATGTTGCATCTTCTATTCAGCCTCAAGAGAAAACTTACATTTCAACGATCTTACATACATAGCCCTCTTGATTAAACAACAACATGCAAGAGAAGAAAAACTTTCCTTACACTACTTGGACTAACTCACACATAAAACCACTCTTGGTGTTAACCTCACAACTCTAGGAAACATTCTATTTACAGAATAGAAAACATGGTAATGCTGAACATCCAACTCGAGCTACACTTAAGCAACTTCCACACTCCACACCTTTCGAGCTACAGAAAAATCAACACTTCCTTTTAGCGAGGAAGGTGTTCTGCGCAACACGCAACTTATCCCCGAAGAATACAAACTTACTCTTCATCAAGGCCTTGGTCAGGATGTCTGCTATGTAATATTCCCCTTAATTTTTTGATTTTTAACACAACAAGATTCACCCGTTAAGGTTAGAATAATCAAACTTGCACAAAAAGGAAATGCTGAAAGTAACCCTTTCACTTTCTGATCACCGAGAGCTCAGAATGGGAGGGTGAGAGCATAGGGTGTCAAGGGCATTGTTAGCTCAAATAACTGCTAGAAATGAAATCTCAAATACAATATTGGGCAGCAAGCCAGCCCCTTCTGCTTGTCCAGCGGGTGTAAGAACTTCTATAGCATTATGGTAGTGCAACCAGCCAATTAAAAGATTACAACTGAAAGAACAACAATCCCTCGACCGCTTATGTAGTGGGAGGACTAGAAATGAAATTACAATCAACTCAACCGCTTATTCAGTGGGATGACAGTGTTACAATAGATAAGAAGGCGGCAAGCCAACCTCTTCCACTTATGCAGTGGGACAAGTGCAACAATCCAAGTATATAGCTGTTAGTACTACTAATCAGCTTTACAATGCAAACATGGATTACAATAGTACTAGAATCACTGTCCAAACTAGGTGGCAAGGCCAACCTCTTCCACTTATGCAGTGGGATAGTAGAAAGCCAAAATGTTGCTGTTAATACTACTAACCCACATTACAATGAATATAGAATTTGACAACCAAGTGCTGATAAAGAACTGACAACTGCAACAAGAAATCCAAACATCCTCTAACAACCTCGAACAATTCACTCTCAAGAACTCACTCAAAAACCAACTTCCAAAAGTCTGATATAAAGACAACAGGCTGGAAATGTATAACTAGCAACACCAATCCACACCAAAATGCTTCTAACTCACTCAAAAATCACTCAAATCTTCCCTCAACACACCCAAACTGACAATATGCATTAAGCGACCAAGTACAAACTGGAATACAGCAGCAACATGACCCCAAACAGACAGCATGCATCCCAATGCACCCCCTAAAAAGTACGGCTAGGCTGAAAGGTATGATTTGCATTTAAAAATTGAAGACTCAAAACTAAGAGCTGAAAACTTACAAATTCCATCTCCCAGTGCTTAGAAATAATTAGAGTCAATACCTAGAATCAACAGGAGTTCGCATGGAGACTTAGGAGTGAAAATATGCTTCAGCCATGATGCCATCCAACAAACAGAAAACACACAAATTCACATAGAAATCAGAAAACCAATTGATGGAATCCATTCTCAATATGTTCTATCTATTCCTCTGAATGAGAAATAGTCTCTTCACAGCTAGGTGCTATATATCAAGCACGAAACTAACATAGGCTAGGAAGCTTGCAACTTCGAAGCACAAGTCTGACACCATTCCGGCAGCACTTCGTTATACACATTTCATGGATAGCCAAAATGAGAGCCCAAGGCTCCGATTTATAACTTTTGCCGAACCAAATTCAAATTCAAATCCCTTAGCATGGTGCCCAAATGTAATTCATTTCATTTCACCTCCTAGGCAAAGTTCGCCCAATGCAAATTTCACCACAAAATTGCCACTTTGGATAAATAATAGTTTATAACATAAAGTGTAAAGTGGGCACTCAAAAATGACTTTAGAGGAATAATATAACTTACGCATATAATCACCCCATTCACTTTTTAGTTATATTTTTGATTAAAATACCATGTTGAATCCCTTAATTCAGAACAACAATTACACCTAGGCCAAGGATAATTAAAGTATTTTATTAAAAAATACTTTTTTCCCTTCCAAATAGTGATTATTGCCAAAAAGAGCTGAGACTAAGTCAACTGACTTGAACAACTGAACTTGCCAAAAATAGAATTATCAAATATAATACTTACTAAAAATAGTAAGTCCAGGAAACTTCACCAAAAAGATTGTTCTTCGAACCCTGTGGCTCATCTCGAGAAACCTAGAAAAACGTAGTAATCATGACAATTGACATCAACTTACTAAAAATAGTAAGTTCTACAAACTCCCCTGAACCGATTGCATGTCATACCTCTATGAAGCTTACAGAAAATCTAGAAAGAAATCTCGATTCATTCTGCCAAACTCCCACCAAAACATCCCTGAAAACTATGAGAAGCCCTCCTAGAAAATAGGAAACCCTAATTTTCCACTTCCAGTTAGCCTATGGGTCTCCGAGATAGGCTAATGGCCACTGACTTGGTTACTACTGAGAAGGGGACATTACATGATATCTGTTCGTTCATAGAAATGTATTGTAACTTCACCGTCCCCTTCTCCACAAAATCTCTAATGAAGTGGTATTTGATCTTAAAGTGCTTTGACTTGTCACGAAACATTGGATTCTCAGAGAGTTTGATACAACTCTGATTATCACAATAAAGGACTTTAGGATCTAGCTCTTGATCAAAGAGCCCAGCTAGAAGTTTTCGAAGCCTGATAGCCTCACATGTAGCCATACTCGCTGCCATATGCTCGACCTCTGCAAAAATCAATGCAACTAACTTCTATTTCCTGTTGTACCAAGAGACTACTCCTGATCATAAATTGAAACAACATCTGAAGTGTTGTTCTTGTCAGTTGTACTGCCTGCCCAATTTGCATCGGTGAACCCCTTGAGCTTCACTCCATCCTACTGAATATACTTCAGCCCATAATCAATTGTGCCTCGGAGATACCTCAAAACATGCTTCACAGCTATTCAATGCACACATTTAGGTTCCACCATAAACTTATTGAGTGAGTTCACTGCAAAACAAATGTTTGATCTGGTGCTAACTAGATACATAAGAGAGCCTATCAACTGTCTATATAAAGTTGAGTCCACTACCTCTGTTCTAGAAGTATCAATCTTCTTCTAGTTGGTCACAAGTGGCGTGGACATGGGCTTACAATCCTCCATCTTGGATCGCTTCAGGATATCAATTATGTACTTCCCTTCTCCAAGGAAGATTTCTCCCTCTTTGTGCCACAACTCCAATTCTATAAAGTAGTACATCAATCCCAAGTCCATCTCAAACACTCTTGCAAGGTCCCGATTGCAGTGTGCTATGAGCTCTTCTGACCCTGTAAGGAACAAGTCATCAACATATAACACCAATATGAAAAGTTCACCCTTCACTTGAACATAGTACAAGTTTGGATCTACCTCACTCTTGGTGAAGCCCACACTCTGCAAGTAACCGTCAATATGTGCATACCACGCCTTGGGAGCCTACTTGAGCCCATACAATGCTCTCTTCAACCTACATACACGGGAATACCTCCCATGCACCTCAAAACCCTCTAGTTGTTCTATGTAGATCTCTTCCTCAATCACTCTGTTGAGGAAGGCTGTCTTCATATCCATCTGGGGAATCCTCCAACCCATCTATGTTGCTATAGAAATGATAGCCCTTATGGATGAATACCCTGCTATTAGAGCAAAGGTCTCATCATAGTCATTCCCTTCCTTTTGAGAAAACCCTTCATCACAAACTGGGCTTTGAACTTTTCTACACTACCAATTGCAGCATGCTTGATCTTATACAACCATCTTAAGCGCACCACAAACTTACCTTTTGGTCGCGATACTACCTCCCACACGCTATTCTTCATGATGGAAGAATACTCTTCCACCATGGCATCCTTCCATACCTGGTGCTTGGACGACTCCTGAAAGCTAGAAGGCTCCACCTCAATCAATTCACTCATAAGTACCATATAGTTAGAATAACTTTTGGGAGCCTTTCTTTGTCTGACTGAATCTTGAGGATCACCAACATACTCATGGGCCTCCTGCAATGACCCCTGATTAATAAAAATACCAAGGACACATTGATCATTATCAATTAAAAATAATAAATCATTAAGCATGAATTGTTATATTAATAAATGATAAATCGTTAATCATAGATTATTAGGTAATAATAAGTAACAAAGAGTAATTATTATTACAAATCATGTAAATACTAAATCATTAATATTTGTAAGTAAACTAAATGATAAATAATAATGATTATTATAAAATAAATCATGCTTATTTTAATAAAGAGTAACTAGTAACCAATAATAAATAGGGAAAAAATCATTAAAATATAAAATTAAGTTAATAAATAAATGAAGAGGTAGCGTATACATTAACAACTAAAATACATCGAATTATTAAATAAAGTTAGATTAAACATAACAAACATGGCAAAATAATCCCCAAACCGCACCATTCCAAAAGTCATGTCCAAGGAACATGGCCGCAGAGGAAATATTTATCGCCAGGCAAAACACGCGAGGAAGGAGGGAGAGAAGGAGACGGTGAGAAGGCAAGAATACCCGCATAAAGAGACCACGCCCATATACGCCCGAACGCATATAACCTGTAGCTCCCATGTACAGACACACACATAGGAGGAACGAAGCCGCGTTGGAAACGGAATCGCAGAGGGAGGGGAACGCACACCAGCACCTCTAGGATTCACCACCAGCAAGGCATCGGTAAGTAGATTACCCTAAAATTGTAGTTAATGCTGCGAATTGAAACTACATAGCCGATAAGTAACAGAGATACCCTTTAATATGTCAGAGGTGCATTTGAGTTGTGATGTTTCTTATCCATAGCTTGTATTGCTTCAACACTTGCTTTATAAAGTCTCTCTTGTTCAGTATGTGGCTCTGGGTTCACAAACTTCTCTACTCGGGCTCACATAGTAGCCAATACTTCATTATGTATCCTATTCTGCTTGTCTTCAAACTACATGACGTCTTACCTTCATTTGCTATGTTCATGACCCAATTGTATGATTCCTCATATGATGAGGAGAGATGAACCATCTACATTTTCTTCTGAAGTGATTGCATCAACCCTTAAATAAACCATTGAGATATTCCAGGACATAAGCATATTTAAGTCCTTGATAATATCTAAGATAATTGTTCCTTTTTAAAGGAGCCATAGAGACCAGAGGGCATAAGTGAATGCCAAGATTCCAAGGGGGATCCAGAGAGAGATTCGTGGGGAATCTCTTAGAGACATTATATATTTTGTAGAGGCTAACCATATGCATATGTAGAGATAGAGAAGCTTGAGCAGGGGTGGGATCTCTGCCAAGCTTGAGAACATTAATGATTTTCACTCATTAATAGAGATCCCGAATAGAGACCTTAGGGGGACGACATCCGGGGTTGCTCCTAACTGAGAAATATTTCTCAATAGAGGGTTGGGTCAATCCAGGTAAGGTCCAACTAAGTATTGTATCCTTTTTATAGATAACAATAAATTAGTTAATATTATTTGTTAAATATGTTGGAGAACGTATGGCATTCTTTTATAATTGCACAAATAAATATACATGTTAATTATCTTTCATATTGTTTGTATACTAACGTTGGTTTGCAGGTCTTAATTCGAATAGACAACCTCCACACGAGGGACATTACAGCCTCTCTCAGTGTTTGCTCAACCGCCCTGTTTTTCCTCTTCTCGGTAATAGGGATCTGAGGTTGAGGAATCCTTTGTTCCTTCTCTTGATCAACTTGCTTGGCCTGCCTGTTTTGCTCTCTAGCTTGTGTGACTGAACTCTAAGGAGTCTACGTTGCTTCATCCTTGGATGCTTTCTCCTCTTGAACTTTCATCAAGCTGCCAGACTTTTGAAGAGCCCTTCCCTCCTCGAACTTCACATCTCAGTGAACAACAGTTTTCTTAAGGGTAGGAATGTAAACCCAACATGTTGGAAGTTTCACTGTACCCAACTAGGATACCTGTCTCTGCAGTTGGTTCCAACTTGGTTCTCTTCTCCACGGGAATATGACAACACACAAGGCATCCAAAGATGCAAATGTGCTCCAAATTTGGTTTCTTCCTGATGAACGCCTCTTTTGGAGTCAATTTACCCAACACTTTGTGTGGGCTTCTATTTTGCAAATACATGACTGTATTGCAAGCTTCTACCCATAAAAACCAAGGCAGATCTTGATCATGAAGCATTGCCTTGGCTGCTCCAACTATAGCCCTATTTTTCCGTTCAACAACCCCATTCTACTGAGGGTTGTACGAAACTATCAACTCTTTCTTGATACCTTCTCAAGCACATAAATCTTGGAAGGCCTTCGGGGTATACTTGCCTCCATTATCAGATCTCAATGTCTTGATCTGCTTCCCTATTTGGTTCTCCATGAGGGCCTTAAACTCTTTGAACCTACTGAAAACCTCATATTTATTCTCCAGAAATATATCCATGTCTCCTGAAAGAAATCATCAATGAAAGTAACATAATACTCGTACCCATTCTTGGAAGTTTCATTGTACCCAACTAGGATATCCTTCTTTGCAGTTGGTACCAACTTGGTTCTCTTCTCCATGGGAATATGACAATACACAAGGCATCCAAATATGCGAATGTGCTCCAAATCTGGTTTCTTCGCAGTGAATGCCTCTTCTAGAGTCAATTTGTCCAACACTTTGTGTGGGCTCCTATTCTGCAAATACACAACTCTATTGCAAGCTTATGCCCATAAAAACTAAGGCAAATCCTGATCATGAAGCATGGCCTTGGCTGCTCCAACTATAGCCTTGTTTTTTCGTTCAACAACCCCATTCTACTGAGGGTTGTACGAAACTGTAAACTCTTTCTTGATACCTTCCCAAGAACAGAAATCTATGAAGGCCTTCGAGGTATACTCGCCTCCATTATCAGATCTCAGTATCTTGATCTGCCTCCTTGTTTGGTTCTCCAAGAAAACCTTAAACTCTTTGAACCTACTGAAGACCTCATCTTTATTCTTCAAAAATATATCCACGTCTCCTTGGAGAAATCATCAATGAAAGAGACATAATACTTGTACCTATTCAAGGATCCCATTGACATGGACCGACACACATCCGAGTGTACGAGATCCAAAATCTCTTTGGATCTAGAGTCGCCACTTGGAAAACTGGTCTTGGCATATTTCCCAAGAGCACAACCCTTGCACACCTCATGCTTTTTGATCTTCATCTCAAGTAGCTCCGCCACTATTTCCTTGAGCACATTAAGTGCTCCATGGTGAAGATCAGCCATCCTCCTGTGCCACAATCCTCCTAGCCCTCTACAACTGCTCACCAATGCATGTGCCAGCTCAAATTGTAACTAAAACAAGCTGCCATGCCTAACTCCAATCACTTTTGCTACCTTGGAATTCTTAGGACGGATATAGACTTTGCTGCTTACAAAGGTCACGATGTAACCCTTGTCCTCCAAAGTAGAAACAGAGATTAAATTCTTTGTCACGCCAGAGACATATAACACGTCTTCCACCAACAAAGGTTTGCCAGACTCCCTTTGAAACTTGATAGTACCAACACTAGTTGTTTGGTACTTGGCATTGTCTCCAAGCTCAATATAGATATCCAACTTCTTCTCCAACTTGGTGAAACATTCTCCGACTCTTGTCATGTGGCAAGAAGCCCCACTATCAATATACCATACATTGTTGACAATTGAACTTGAGAGATAGGCAATGAGTGAAAAGTCATTATCAAAACATGTTGCAAACTCGTCCACCTATGCTATAGTAGCAACTTACTTTTTTCGCTTGTCCTTATTTTTCTTATTTGGACACTAACTGGCATAGTGACCCATCTAATGGCAGCAAAATCACTTTATCTTGCTTAGATCTTTCTTCTTGCCATTCTTGGAAGAAGACCCTTCAGTTTGCCCTTTATTGAATTTCTGCTTACCCTTGCTCGCAAGAACAAGATTTTCTTTGTCTTCAACCTTCTTCATCTTCTTCCTCGATGAGAACTTTCACGGATCTACTCTTGGACGAAATCATCCCAAAGCCTCACCCGGTTGGGTAGGTGATCTCTGCCAACAACACACTTGACAAACACTTCCCAGTGCTTCGAAAAACCATTTAGGGCTATCCGCACCAGCTCATTATCAACAATCATCTCTCCAACAACACAACCAACTCATCCCTCACCTATGTCAGCCTGGACAAGTAAGGTCACACTCTCGCATCATCTTGGTGTTATGCAATTTGTCCTTGAGCATCATCTTATGACTCTGATAGTCGCTCTGATAAAGTTTTGAGAGTGTATCCCACATTTCCTTTGTGGTGTCTTTCCCAGATAAATGAGTAATCAAATGATCTTTTACCCCATTAAGGATGATCCTCTGAGCCTTGGCCTCCTTGACTTCATTTGAATCTAGGTCAATATGATCATTTGTTGGTGGAGTCACTTCTGTACTAGCATAGATCCATAACCCGTTCTCCTTGAGAACAAATGTAATCCAAACCTTCCATTGTAAGAAGTTAGATGCACTTTCAAGCCTGTCCTCATATCAAACACTGAATACCATTGCGAAATAAAACCCTCGAAGAAATTGAAAACTGAAATCTATACAATTTGTGATACAAAACTTGGCTTCGTATTCAGAGTTTAGAGCTCTGATACCATGTTAATTTCTAGAACCCAGCCACAGATTAATTGCTCAATAATTTTCATAGAATAGAACCAAAACAATTCTTGTCTATTTGATTTGAGCAATTAATTTGTGGCTAGGCTATAGAAATTAACAGACTTATAGTTTGATGGGGGTTTGGGGGAAACACCAAAACGAGGTTGAGGGTGTTGGCAATATGTGTTGTCATTGATGTCAACTCCATGTCTGACAATATATGTTGTCCTTGATTACTGACAATTGTTGTGTTGTAGTTGATGACTGAAATTGTTCATGGTTTTGTTGAGTGCAAAGATATAATGATGGAGATTGTGGGAATTGTTAGATATTATCATTGTTGAGATGTTAGAAGTACATGTGGATGTTGTTATAGATGTTGATTGGGCTTATTGCTTTGCTGATGAAATATATGTTGCTATTTGACGTTATGATTAGTGGATTGTGTAGACTAATATCCTAGGTAGTGATATAACGAGTTAAGATGAATGTATAGATGGTTGATGTTCTTGTGCAAAGGATTGTTGCAAATTGTGTTGACATTAATGAAGGATCTTGTTGAGAGTTGAGTAGATGTTTCATGTTTGATGTCCACCCTCTTGGTGTTGATATCGAACATGCTATGGTGTCATGTCTGACAGCATTGATGCTAATAATGATAATTGAAAGTTGCTCTGTCAGTTATGTGCTAGGGAAATAATTGGTGCAGATACTTGTCCTTGTATGATATTTGATGTTGACAATTGTTCTATCAGATATACAGTTTTGTAGAGATGTTGTTAATGATGTCCTTGGTTGATGTCCACCATCAGTTTGGTGTTGATGTCTCAACATGTATGATGATAATGACGCATTGAAGATCAGTGATGATGGTTGTTGGAATGTGTTGTGGATGTCCACCTCCTTGGTGTCTGATGTTTGCTCTATGATTTATTGAGACATGGTGATGATGTCATATTAAGATGAGGATTAGATGCTCTGAGATAAGGAATATTAAGATGAGGATTAGAAGCTTGCTACAAAAAGGTAGTTTCACTTCTTACTTGCTCCTAAGTGAGAAATTGATGTTTCTGAGACTTTCTGGTCGTTGGAAGTTTGATGGTGAAAGTTGTTGTAGGAATGTATGCTAAAGACAGTTTGGAAGAATGCTCCACATTCCTTTGCATTTGATAATATGGTCTTGCAAATTTGAACATAATGTTTATGCTTTGTGGACATTGCACTCCTATCTTTTTTAGTCCCTAGTGTTGCAACGGATATGATTGGTGATTGCAATTTGCTGACAGTTTGGCTGTTTGTTAGAATTGGTTTGAGAAATGCTCTGCATTTCTTTGCATTAATGTTTCAAGTGTTGTGGCTTGGAGAACATGTTCATTATGTTTGTGTTGTGTCCTAATTCAAGTTTTAGGTGTTGATGTTGTCTACAAGAGTTGATTATGATGATTTGTTCATGACTAGTTTTCTTGGCCCTCTGGAATGAAGTGTTCTATATCAGTTGTGTTATGCCAGTATGTTTTTTGATATGATAGTAAGAGAGAAGTATTTGGAGATGGTGTTGGATGTTCAAGGAACATCCTTGTTTGCTTTGCGTGATGCCAAAAGATCCATTTGGCAGTGCATTGTGTCTAGTATTTGTGTTTCAAGGTAATTGCTTTGGTTTGGTCGACAGAAGTTGTTCTCTTGCTTGCGGTATATCCTTGGGTGTCTCCACTTGCATTGAAGATTGCGTTACCTTGTATTTGGCCCTACCTTAGCATGTGAGGACCCACATTCGGCTATTCATTTGGAAGTTATGTTTTTGGGCCAACTAGTAATGTGCTACACTGCTTATCTACACGCCACCCTGTTGCCGATTTGGAGGATTTGTGATAGTGTGTGAATTGGTTGAGACATCTTAGAAAGAAGTTATATGATATGTTTAGGTCCTCTCTATCTATCCCTTAGAGTGTGCCGCTTTCACAACATTTGGATTTTGGTGGCCGACTTGATAGGACCTATGTTTGTCCCCTGCTGTAGGTGACCTAATTAGTATTTGCAATGAAGAAAATGATATCTATAGAAAAAATCGGTGCTGATGGTGTGAATGAGTGTGTGAATCAATGATCATATCATTTGCAAAATTAGTGATGTGAAGTTGTGGAAGTGTGTGGTGATTGTTTTGAAGTTGGTCCCTTGAGACAGATTTAAGGGCAACTTCATACTTGGAGATTGCTGGAGGCAGTATTGTTGAAGGCCTATTCATCTTAACTTATATGTTCATGTACCTTGCTTGGAGTTAGTGAGTCTACCTTGCAAGTTTTGTATCTTGCCCTAAGGTAGTGCGACTTAGCCTACAAGTCCCTTGTATCTTGCGCTAGGGTAGTGCACCTTAGCCTGGAAGTCCTTCAAGAAGCAGTGAGCTTCCTTGGCACTGAGCCTAAAACATTATTGTAATCTTATTCATATATTGTGAGTTGACTCTCATCGTAGTTTTTCCAAGTTTTGGTTTTACACGTAAATTTGGTGTTCTCTTGTGCTTGGTGTTTCATTGTTTTATCTTTCATTATTGCTGATAAGATTAAGGATAAATTGACATTGATTTGTGGAAATAAAGTTTAAGTGCTTGATCAAGACTGATTCATGCTCCACCTCCCAGTCTTGGGGTGTGTTTAACAGAGGGGTAGTGCCTCCAACAAGGTTGAGGAGCAGTGCCCATCGTGGGGTTCAAGGGCAGCGCCCTAGGCACATTCCCTATCACAATATAGGGAGGGGTTGAGGGGTGGAGACCTTACCACCAATCCCAAATGAAGGCCTTCAAAACCACACAAACCTTATGGTGCACACCATTTTCATAATTTTTTGAAATCTTAGATGGGCATGTCACAAACCAAACAAGCATTGTCAAGTCCTTAGGTTTTGGTATGTATGCATAATATTCTTTGTGAAGATTATCAATCTTTGAATCCTTAAGGAGACTCCAACACAAGTAGAGGAAGGAAAGAGTGAAATTAATAGAAAGATTATGGTGGTAGATGTCAGGTAGGGGTAGGAAGGATTAAGGTTAAGGCAAATTTACTCTAGCATGTTGAGACAAAAACATAAATTTGATCATCTTTTAAGCATGAAGTTGCCAAAGTGGAATGTCCAAAATTCAAGTCAACAATTTTAGTGTTAATTAGAAACCAAACTTTCTATTTTTAAAAAGTTTCTATTTTTACAAAAGTTGCTTTTTCTCTTTTGATACTTCATAAATTGAGAGAAGATGAAAAATCAAACTTCTTTTAAACCTTTTTCTTTTTTTTGGAGAATAGATGATAAGAGTTAAGAGGTTGTTAGAATAGGTTCAAGCTTCTTCACAAAAAAGGGTAGTGAAAGAAGAGGAAATGTTGATCAAGGGCAGTTTTTTTTTGGGTAAGGTGTTAAAAAAATGGAAATATAAAATAAATTTAAAAGAAGTTCAATTTTTTTGGTAAAATCATTCGAAATTCCTCAAATTTGGCTAAAGGTGGGGATTCCTCCACTACTGATCAGGTAGTGGAGCTTCCTTAGTGGTTCTCCAATGTCTAAACCTCCACTTTTTAACTTGTTTGGTCTAAATCTCCACCAAAGAGCATCCCAAGCACCCAACTTTGACTGAAGCTAGATCAAGTGGATGGAGGATTCTAGGCGGGCATAGCTTTCGATTCAAGGCAGGATAGGCTAGGGGAGGAAGGTTTGGATGGGGGTGGGCAAGTGGGTTTTCTATTTGGTGTTTCCATATGAAATCTCACTTTTTAGCATCAATGGCTCAATCTCTCTGTAATGTCCCATTTTTAGTACAACGCTTTCCAGTGATTGTTAGCCTATCCTCGGATGCCCGTAGGCTAGTCAAGTGCAGAATTAGGCTTTCCTATTTTATAGGAGGATTCTTTGGTGTTTCCAGGGGTGTATATGTTGGAGTTTTACAGTTCTGATTCTAGATTCCTTATAGGTTTTCAAAGAGCTTCAGGATGGTTTGACATGCATCTGCATTGGGTACTTTTTCTGAACTTACTATTTTTAGTAAGTACTATTGCTGCTCAGAATGTTGTCAAACCACTTTGGAAACACTTACTATTTTTAGTAGCATGCTATTTATAGTAAGTACTATTTTTGGTAGGTTGCAGTGGTCCTGTTCAAAAGCTATTTCAGGCAGTGCTGTTTTCAAGGTCAGTTTGAGCAGTTTGTCTTCCAGCATTTTTGGAGCTCTTTTGGGGTGATTTATACTTGAGGAAAAATATTTTACAAGTGAATTATTTTTAAGGCATGATGGACACCTTAGAAACAAATATGTTAATTTTATGAAATAATTCACTTAATTTCCTTGGATGCCATAAGTCACTTTATGAATATTTCATAAACTATATTTTTGCTACCTTGAGGGGGTCGATTTGATGAATTAAGAATTATTTTTAACTTAAGTTAAGTGGGCGTCCCTTTTGGAGGAAATACATGATTAAAATAAAGGCAAATATTATTTTTGCTTGGGCGTCTAAAGTGGACGTAATTTCATTTCATTTCATGGAATTTTGGAGGGAGTTGAATTTGAATTTGGAGCTTCAAAAATTTAAAATAAGAGTGTTGGGCTCTTGTTTTGGTTATCCAAGAATTTTTATAATGAAATGCTGCCGAAATGTAGAGTGAAAGCTTCGGGGAACGCTTACCTCTTAGTCATAGTTTGATTTCTTGCTTGCAATACAACAACTAGTCGAGCCAGAGATTTTTCTTCATTTAGAGGAGTGGATTGAAGATAATGTTGCAGATTTATGTATTAGTTTTTTGATTCTGGAATGCTTTGTATGGATTTTCAGTTTGCTGGTTTGGGTATGGCTGTAGCATATTTTCATTCGTATCTCTCTGCCTGTGCATCTGTTCATTTTGGGTATTGTCTCATTCTTCCTTTATGCCATGGACGAATATATTTGTAAGTTTTTAGTGCCTAACTCCGAGTATTGAATTTTTAATGCAAATTGAACTTCCTACCTGGCTGTACCCTTCTGCAAGTGCCTTGGCTTGCGTGCATTATTTGTTCGGAGTCTGTTTGGTGTGTTTTCTCAGTTATTGCTTCATTGCCTAGCTTTTAGCCTTCATTTGCATCTGTTTTGGGGTCTTTTCGTTGAGTGTGCGAGGAGTTATGAGCATTTTGGTGAGTTTTAGGGTTGCTGGTCTGTGTTTTCCAGTGACTGGGTTGCATATTAAAATCTGAAAATTAATAGTGTGGTGTGTGTTCTTGGTGAGGATTGTCCGTGGGCTTTGGGAGTGCATAATTTCAGTTTGCAAAGTTGGACAGTGTTCTTTATCTTAAAAATCTCATGCTCTTATTTGTAAAGCTGTTTAGTAGTACTAACAGCTACTTTTGGATTCTAAAGGAAAAAAAACAGACCCACTGAATAAGTGGAAGAGGTTGGCTTGCCGCCTATATCTAAAATTTGTAATACTATCCTCCCGCTGCATAACGGGTAGAGTAGATTGTTTATTTCATTCCCAGTCCTCTCGCTGGATAAGCAGCTGAGTGATTGTTATTTCAGCTTCGAGCCAGAGATTGTTCTTCATTCAGAGGAGTGGATTGAAGATTATGTTGCAGATTTATGTATTAGTTTTTTGATTCTGGAGTGCTTTGTGTGGATTTTTAGTTTGCTGGTTTGGGTATGGCTGTAGTATATTTTCATTTGTATCTGTTTGCATGTGCATCTGTTCATTTTGGGTATTGTCTCATTTTTCCTTTATGCCATGGACGAATATATTTGTAAGTTTTTAGTGCCTAACTCCGAGTATTGAATTTTTAAATGCAAATCGAACTTCCTACCTGGCCGTACCCTGCTGTAAGTGCCTTGTCTTGCGTGCATTATTTGTTCGGAGTCTGTTTGGTGTGTTTTCTCAGTTATTGCTTCATCGCCTAGCTTTTAGCCTTCATTTGCATTTGTTTTGGGGTCTTTTCGTTGAGTGTGCAAGGAGTTATGAGCATTTTGGTGAGTTTTAGGGTTGCTAGTTTGTGTTTTCCAGCGACTGGGTTGCATATTAAAATCTGAAAATTAATAGTGTGGTGCGTGTTCTTGGTGAGGATTGTCCATGGGCTTTGGGAGTGCATAATTTCAGTTTGCAAAGTTTGACAGTGTTCTTTATCTTAAAAATCTCATGCTCTTATTTGTAAAGTTGTTTAGTAGTACTAACAGCTACTTTTGGATTGTAAAGGAAAAAAAAATAGACCCACTGAATAAGTGGAAGAGGTTGGCTTACCACCTATATCTAAAATTTGTAATACTATCCTCCCGCTGCATAACAGGTAGAGTAGATTGTTTATTTCATTCCCAGTCCTCTCGCTGGATAAGCAGTTGAGTGATTGTTATTTCAGTTTCTTGGTTGGTTTACCGCCAAGTGATTTTCAGTATTTTTGTCACCCGCTGTATAAGCGAAAGGGGCTGGCTTGCCGCCCAAGCATTGTAATATTTCCTGTTATTTGAAGCTAACGATCCCTTCAACACCGTATGTTCTCACCTTCCCATATTGGGCATTTGGTGATCAGAAAGTGGAAGGGTTACAATTTCAGCATTATTGTATTTTGATTTCCTAACCTTAACGGGTTCTTGTTGTGTTGTAACTGGAAATTAATTGAAAAAAATTGTGGGGATATTACAGTGGTCTCAGAGCTAGTTTTCCTGCCAGGCTGTGTGTTCAGTAGATCAAAGCACAAGTTCTCCCTACCTTCCTGTTGGGTCGTGGTTTCTTGGGTTGTGTATCAGAGTTTGGAAGAATGTCTACCATAGATAAGTCTATGTGTGAGTTAATGCAAGGATTGATTAATTTGATGAAGGATCCAGATATTAGAAGGGGGGTGGTAAATGTTCTTGCAAAATCCAAACATAAGGAAGAGTCTGAAAATAATATCCTTAATACAAAGACAAATGATGGAGTTGGTGCTTTGACACATAACTTTGAGCCGACGCTTCGTGAAGACTCTTTGGTGATGCATGCACCTACCATTGATGAGGTTGTCTTTCAAGGAGAAGAAAAATCAATATTTGAGGTTGTGCATGATGAACCCCTTAATGTTTCTTATGGAGCTAGTGATGTTGTTGAATGCACTCATGTGCTTCCAAAGGAAGAACAAATGAAGATTGAAGAAGATACTGTCATTGAGATTATAGAACTTGCTATGATAGATCAGCCACAAGGAGGTCTGAATTCTTTTGGTTCCCCTCTAATTGAGTCTAGCATTGTTTCATCACCTTCACCTCATTTTGGCAAGGAGTCAAACCATAGTTTGGGATGTGTTGAGTATGATGATGTTCACCAATTAGCTAAAAATGATGATGAGACAACCTTTGAAGAGGAGGTACATGAGACTTGGGGCAGCCATGGAATCACTCCTGAAAGGTATGACAAAGATTCTGATTTTGGTATTCGTCATAGCAGAAGTTCACTTTCTTTCGAAATTCAGTTGGTAGTTTCCAATGATAACCCATTGTTTGAGATGGGTATAGAGAAGACAAATGACAATCCACTTTTTGAGTGCGAAGATGGAACATCAGTTAATTCTACCATTGCTCTTGGTGAGAATAGCAATGTGTGGAAACCAAGAGAAGATTCAAGATCTAAGTTGGAGTTTGGTTTTCAGCCTATTGATGATCTTGTCCAAATTATGAAGTAATTGGTTACCCTCATGGTAGACCACCAGATTTGGATGATACTTGGAGCTATGGTGAGCACTTTTTAATTGAACGAAGTAATCCGCCTTTCAGCATTTGGGATCCAGGTGTAATAGAAACTAAGTATGAAAAGGATCCAACATGGGATGAATTTCTCTTTGATCCTGATGAGGCTCAAAAAATAGATTGTGTTGTAAGCTATGAAGAGGACATTGAGGAGGATGTAGAGCTAGAGGACCATATGGTTCTTGATGATGGAAAGTTTAAAGAGGTTCTAAAATACAAATCTGATTTATCTATTCATGAAGTTGGTGGTAAGCAAAAACTCGAAGATTTAGTATAATCTGATCCTCTTTATGATATTGAGCAATTGCAGCTAGTGGGTGGTGAAGAAAAAGAACCTTGGAGCAGCTCTGAGGTCAGCAAAGACAAGAAACAAAGTTATGATTTTCAGTTACAGACAATCACCAGTAACCCACCTTTGCATGTTCACGAGTGGGAGGATAAATTCATGAGATCGTTTGAGAATGAGGTGCGAGTTCTATCTGGGTTTGACCGTATGCATAGTTTGATTGAAGAACTCTATTGGAAGGCTCAAATAGATGAGAGACAAAAAGGGGTTAAGGATGAAGTTACTCTCCCTAATCTGCACCTTATCAAAGACTCTTTGGATATATTTAAATCAGATTACATACACTTGACTGAAGATCGAGATTATGCCTTCGAACATGCAAGGAAGACCACTAGTGCATTCCAAGGAAAATAGAGAAAGGTTAATGAGCTTACTCTTGAGCTTGAACCAACAAAGGACATGTTAGAAAACATTCAGTTGGCTCTAAGGGAGGTAGTAGGTCAGTTTGTTGATTCCAAACTTTTTAGGGAGCAAAAAGAATGGACTAAGAGCTGAAGAAATTGAGCAAGTAATTGGTGAGCTTGATAGTCTTCAAGAAGAGTTTGATCTCGAGAACTTCACAAGAAAAACAAAAGTTTCATGTGCAGATTCGGATCAGCAATATGGAAGTGAGGAAGGGGAAAGGGATGGCTTCCAAGTTCTTGATAACCTTCTCTTTGAAGTGGGTATCGAGAAAAGTTATGAAAACTCTCTCTTCATGATGGATGATAAAAATGTGGTGAAGTGATCGAAAATGAGACTGAGTATGGTTTCCAGTGTATGGATGATGTGATCTCAAACCATGAGGATGTGCCACGTTTTGTGAATAGTAATATTCCGAGGCTGCTTGATACTGAATGCATAATTGGGGTTGAGGATGAAGACTCCACTTGGGAAGTGTTGTATCAGGATGATTTCGACATCTTTGGCATCAAGGTGTTGTCTAAACACTATTTAGTAGCCATCCATGGTTTCATTGCAGCAGCAAGGAGTGAAGATTCCAGACTTGTTACTCATGAAGTTGGGGAGAAAGAAAGACCAGAACGTGGTGATTGCATGCTTGATAACCTATTCCTTGGGTTGAATAATAATAAGGCTCATATTAGTCCGTTTTGGGAGTTGGATTTGAGGACAACATTTGTTCTATACTCTAGTGTTGTTGAAGCTTTCATGGTTAGGCTTCAAGGGTTTGCTAGAGGAGACATCAATTTCTTAAGTATGCACTTGGTCCTTACTAGCACTTGGGGATGTGTTGAGTTTTCTTTTCAATGTGTTGAAAATCACTTTCGGTTGGGTATCCAGGCTCGAGATTGTCAACATGATTTGATGGAGTTTATTACATGTGGAAAGAATGATCTTTGGAGGCATAACGAACAAATTTTCATTCGTGATGGTGTTGTTCCCTTCTTTACCAGCCATTTGATGGTTCCTTTTGCTCTTCAACTAGTGGATTGGGAAGATATTCTTAGCAAAGGATGGTTCTATGTGAAGTTGGAGTCACTAGAGAGGATATTTCCAGCATTGGACGTGAGCAGATGTGTTGTATTGGATGACGATTTTCTGTGTTGCAGCAGCTGTTCATCTTCTTGGATGCTGATTTTCTTAAAATCAGATCTCAAGTCAATCATTTCAGACTTGGTGGGCTGCTGGTGTACTCTTTTTTAGATTTCACATTCTCCTGGCAGGGCAGATTTATGGTCTCAGATGAGAGGTATGGCTAGTTGGGGCAATTAGTATCTGTGTATGAGAAGTGTTCAAGCTCTAACTAGTGGTTATTCTTATGCCCTATCTTCTACTTATGATTGGGACAACGAACCTTTTCTTTGTAAGAGTTTTTAGAAGTCTCCATGGTTTTGTCAGAATAATTTTGGGGAAGCATAGTAGATTCATGTGCAGATATGAGTATGGGTTTGTTGAGCTCTTGCAAAGGAATGCTTTCCTCTTTGCAAGAAGATTTGGAGATGTCACATTGGCAGTCGTGGCTTTGTTAGATACCATATGGAGATGTGTTGAGGAGTTTGATTTTGAGTTGAGTAGACTATCTTTCCTATTGCCTAGGATTGTGATAGATAGTGGCATTGTTGATATTATTGACTTAGAGCTATATGGGCATGAGATTTTGCATGATAATGATTTCAGTCCTTTAAGATTTTTCAGTTTGAGTATCATGGATGGTAACATTTTGGAGTTACAAGGGAGGTTAGTGGAGTTTTTGCATGATGTTTACACTAATGTGATCAGAGTGGTGCAACATTGGCATGGTGGGTCCTTCCTAAGACGAACATGGGAGCCTGGGATCCTACTTGGTTTGGTGTGGATCAGTCTAGATTTTCAGTAGTTGTGGTGGCATTGCTCGAGGACAAGCAATTTTTGGGAAGGGCCAATTGTAATGTCCCCATTTTTAGTACTACGCTTTGTTGACATGTCTGAAATCGCATTGCTACGACTCCATCCGGCCAACGCAGAATAGAATGTACTCGTTGAGTATCCTATCCTCTCTTGAGATAAGGAAATCCCTAATGCTGGTTTTTGCGTTTGATCAAAGGGGATAACCTCAAGGTTTTGATTGTCAGGTCTTGACTGCAGGATTACTCAGTGATTGATGTGTTTTGCTGGAAACACAAGGGGACTTACGGTGAGATAGGCAATTGCTGGATGAGTTCCCTAAAATTCTAACAATCTCGTTATCGATTGGTTTCAGTTAGATGATACTATTTCAGCTGGACTGCAGATTCTTCTTAGTAAAAAAATGGGAAAAAGAGGGATAGGGAAAAGAGATACAGGAGGTCTAATTATTTAACTAAGATAGCATATTCAAGAAAAGCAGACATACACCTCCAAATAACCAGATTAAACACTATCAGCTATTTAAGCACAATATTTGTATGAATCCGATGCGATCTTCAAGGGAAAATTAAGTTTTCATGCTATTAAACATAGATTCAAAATTTTTATATTCATTCACTAATTGTTTAACAATCGAACTAAGCATGTGAGAGGGTTCAGATTAACCATGCAAAAGGAATGACAATAAGTCACTCCCTAATGGTATGAACAACGAGGATTCTATTAGATGTTTATCTAGAAAATGCTATAGAGAAATGAAAGAAACATAACAGAATAATTCAAACGGTGAAGGAGGAGACCATGCACTCACAATGAAATAGAAACAGTCTTAACTTTGCATTAAATCTTCTGTAAATTTCGCCAGAGTTTCAGCAACAATCCATGAACTTCTTACAAAATGAGGGAAAACCAGTCCCCTTTAAATAGGCTTCCAAAAACAGATGAATGGCCAAGATCTAAACTAAACAAGTGGCCTAGATTCATCCTTACAAAAGGTACCCATACCCACAAATGGAGGGCAAATATCAGCAACTACCCCAAAGGGAGCAATAACTACCCAAAAAGGTAATTAAATAAAAGCTATCCATAATAATTCAAAAAGTGCCCGTGCACAAAGTTTTAAAGTTTACAGTTGACTTGGAAGTCAAATATGAACTTTGGCCAAAAAGTGACCTTTTCAAATTTGAAAGAAAAAAGCACTTTTTCTTTTCTAGTTGTAGATTCTTTTTCTAAAAATTCATCTTCGCCATGCAAATACTCTTTCCAAAGGTGCCGACCTGTTGCACGTTCTTCACAAACATACTCCTGGAACCTGATGCACAATTGGAACAACAAACTGAATGGAGGCATAGGGGGATGCCGAATTTTATACTGCATGCCCTCTAGATAACGGTCTACGTGCTTCAAACCATCCTGCCAGCTGGACCGATTACGCTCAAAACACATGTCTGCATGTAGTTGACCGGCAAAACCAAGGTCCTCGGTGAGTAGGCGATCTTGTCTTTTCTTAATCTTTTCTCCCAGTCCGGCTGCATTACGTCATCGGACAGATCATTTTTCCACCCCAAAACCATTGATCGGAGGATTGTCTTGCCAAGTTCTTGCATGTTCTTCAGAATTCCCTCGCATGCATCTTGCTCTTTGTCAATGATCTCTCTTGTCTCATTCTTCATAGTTATAATCCAGTACCATTCTTTAAAAATGCTGATATCATGGGGGTCCAAGATGGCGGAGAGTGTAGGGATCTGTGCCTGGGTCCAGAAAAGGGCTCTTACAAGAGGCATGGTTGTAGCAGCTACCTCATGGATTTTGAGGCATTCTTGTTTTACCTTGAGCAGCTTGACCAAAATGGTCTCTTGATGGTGGGCCATTTCTTTTACCTCTTCAATAATTTGTTCTCCTCTTTCCTTAAGGCCTTGCATCCATTCCTTGATGGCCTTTGCAGTATCCCATACTCCTTCAAATTCTGTCATGGTCCTCTGTGCCAATGCTGTAGGGGGAATGTGGGATTCGGAAGCATTATGCAATGGTCTCAAGAGTTGATCAATGTATCTCTCGGCCTGTTCAACACGGACTCGATACATGTTCTTTTCAGCTGTTATCTCTTCGAGTTGTCTGAGCACGTTTTGCATGGAGTCTTTGAATTCCTCCCTTTCCTACTCCTTAGTGGCTCATTCGATGGGGACAATTGTGATGCTATAATCAGCCAGTGTAATTTGATCTGCTGGCTTGTCGACAGGTGGGGTGGCGATATGAAGGGTACGGTTCCTTTGCTCATCATGGGTTATCCTGGAATACGCCTTGGGCTTTTTCTTCCCCTTGGCCTTGGCTTGTTCTATGCGTGAGAAGATGTCTTCCAAGTCAATGGGTGGCTTGGTGGCTGCCTTACGCTAAGCTTGAGCAATTAACCAATCTTGAGGTACAGTCTGGGCTGATGCTATGGTTAAATTTGCACTCTGTTCTTTAATGTTTTTAGCTAGTTCATTGCATATTTGTAGCTGCTTTGTGATAGGAGGAGTGGAGGAAGTGTCAAGTTCCTTGCTCGCAGCCGAATTCTCTCCCACTTCACTGAACAACTGTCTAGTATTTTCATGTGATGCTTGCTCTTTTGTCCTTTCAGGCTTGCGGGTCTCATTTGTCCTTTGCTCTCCTTCAACAGTGGAGTCATCCTTGGTAGTATTATGCAGCTGCAATTCATGGCGGCTCTACTGGGTGGGTTTATGCATCTCCAACCCCTGAATGGATGGAATCTCTCCTTCCTCCACTTGATTATCAGGTTCGGCGGGTTCAATGGCTCTTACCTCGGTATCTAATATGTCGGGTGCAGGAGGATCATCAGCTCCAAATGCATCAATATCACTCTGGGAAGGCGGAGTAGGTATATAATCTAGCTCAACTACATCATCAGACGAACTGGGGTCTTTTGATGATGAAGTGACCTCTGGTCTCCTAATAGGGATCTTTTCCCTTCTTGTTCTTTTAGATGTCCGAGTTCCTCTGTTGGCCTTAGCCTTCTTCCTTTTTCAGGCTTTTCAACCTCTTCCTTTGGTGCACTGGATGTTCCCTCATCTTTGGAGGACTAAGAATCAAGGCTACCTATCATTTGGTAGGTGAATTGGACTCCCTCATGAATCAGTCGCTCAATTTGCTGGTGCATCCACTGGTCAGTGTATCTTCCTGGGGCTGCCATAACTGCCTCAAAATCAGTGATTGGATCCTGCGACCAATCGATGCCTGGCAAAAGGTGTCTTATTGCCTCGAATTCTCGGACTTGTAGGCAATTTCCTGAATCTGTTAGTTGATCTGGGACCCAACGGTATTCATAGAGTCGCATTTGCTGCACACTCAGCCTTGAATATTCGTGTCGTCGGACTTCATAGTCATCAGAGCAGTTCTTCCAATAATCTTCAATTGATTCCTTTGCTCTGTATCGCCTGCCATAGGCTCTCTTTGCCAGATTGTCGTGATCAAAGCATTTCCTTGAAAAATGCTCTTGTAGGCCGTAGGAGGCTAGTTCTGCAAGGGATTCCTCTGCATGAGTTGAGTTCTTCAGATGGACATCAAGGTTACCTATAACCATAGGGAAGGCGAATTCAAATTGCTTCCTGTCTCTGAGTAAATTGTTCCCCGGACGTGACTGCCTTGCGACTTCCAGGAGAACTACCTTGTCGGTTGGGTATCGCGGAAGTCGAAAAGGAGCACCCTCAAAGCCAGCTATCCAGATGTAGGAGAACCTTGGGAACTGGATGAACCAGGCACCATACTTCTGTACTAGAATAGTAGCTTGCTCTGAGAGCCTTAAGTGTAGTCCTCCTTGCATCAGCCTGACCAGGCGCATTGTGAAGGCGTTATTGACGCGCTCATACTGATGAACTGCATAGGAAGGGCTATTCTTTTCCCTTTGAGCTATGTCCTGATAGTGCAGCTGTGGATAACAATCATATATGTTTACCTGATTGGGTCCATTCCCAATCTCACCCTTCATGATTAAACCCGACAGTGGCTGGTTTCTGGCGAACATGTAGACTAAATAGGAAGTAATGGTAAAGTATTTCTTTGCCTCAAGTTTGATCAATTGCGTGTGGATGTTGTCGCTTATGATTTGGGCCTAGTTGAACTTGGATTTCCCAGCGGAGACCTGTTCTGTGAAGTAAAACATCCACTCTTCAAAGTAGTTGGATTGGGGGAGTCACATAATCCTGTTGAGCAATGTGACCATGTCTTCATGCTCATTGTGAAAGTCATTTCAAGGGGGCTTTTTCCCAATCTTGACGCTTGGAGGTCTTCTCTCCTTGTACCACTCCTCATTTATCAGTGCTCTGCATTTGGCAGGGTTCATATCATATGCCACCTGCGCTTCATCTATAATTGTTGCTATTGGGTTGTTTGGGAGGGGAATATTATATGCGTCGCCAATGGCCTCAGGAGTGAAGTCAGCAAGGACCATATTCTCGAGGAGCACCAATCTAGAGTTTGGTTGGTAATGCCGGCCAGCCTCTACTACTAGCTCATAGTTTTGTACTGACGGGGGAAATCCTGCTGCTTGGGCAATTCCACTTTCCATCATCTGCCTAGGCCTGCCATAGGCATTAGGGGAGAAAACTCGGTCCCTGAAATCTTGAATATCAAGATGCCCTAGGTCAGTATCACCTACATTTTCCCAGACACTTTGAACTTTTGATTCCCTTAGTCCTCCTCTCTGATATTGATACTTCATCTTTTCGACTCTGCGAGGGATATCTGACTTGGATGCTCATGATGTCTCGACTGCAGCAGGTGTCTTTGATGATTCTACTACCGATTTAGGCATTTATCCTGCACAATCGGACGCGGATTACGAGATGATATAAAGGAAACGAAGCGGGTTAGATAAAGGGATACGCTAGCATACAAAGATTAATTTGAAAACCGAATTTTAAAGAATAGCATGATACTTTTAGCTAAAAAGCTTGATTGATTTTAGACATGAATATTTATGAAGCTTATCGATTATGAATTTATTTATTCGGCTGCGGTTCAAGGACTTAGACGATTTCGACTGCTAAATTTACACTTAGGCATTTTAGGATCAATTTTCAGAATGGACGAAGTTTAAAAATTCCTAAGTCTGAAAATGCATTTTCTGGCTGACTCCTAGGAACAGACTCGGATTTCAATTGCGTTGCTTGACGTCTTATATATGGGAAAAGGTTGCGGTTTTAAAACTTAATCAATTTAATTCATTTAGCACAAACATCTATATGATTCTGCATATTTTTTAAGCGATTTGAAGAGAGGCGAGGCAGACTTGCCTTGCAAAATGAATGGCGTGAATCCGCACAACCTCTCTGCACAAATGATTTCCTTTGGATTCGAAAAATCATGCCCCTTATGCCCTACGCTTTGAAAAGATAAACTCACAACCTGCAAATTTGGAATGGGAGAGTTCTGCAATTTCGAATTTCAACGGTTAACCTCCTATTTCAAATTTCTCGCCTAAGATTTGAAAATATGCAGTTTTAAACACTTAGACGTAGCAATTTATTACCTAGGTTGGAATGGCGATTTTACCTCTTGCATGATTTGTCAACAAATTACTGAATCACCTTCTTGTGCAATTTTACCTACGGCAATTTGGCTTGGGCGTGATTAGGTTAAACGCGATTTTAAAAAGGGGGTGCAATGTTAAGAAATCGCGATTTTGAGTTTTGAAGGGCTTTCAGACTTCACGCCACAACATTCATGCGGTTTTGGGCGAATTTCAGAGAATGGGGAAGGGTTTTCATACTTTAAAACTCGCGATCTCCTTCAGTTGCCGAACTTCGGCGATTCGGCGCCTTTTGCAAACTATAAGCTTCGCATGATCTCTAGAGAGTCTTCCAAATTTAACTTAGCAATTTTCTGTATGGCGCGATTAGGGATTATGACATGGTGAACAAACTTTTGAAATCGCACATCCTTGTGAACTTCGGCAAATAGAGAGGGTTTGAAAACTTTATAAACTTTTGGCACTTACCCTTTAGATCACGATTTTCGGCGTTTGGAGAGCTTTTGAAAACTTCGGCGATTTGGTTGCCTTTCCAACTTCGGCGATTGGAGGTCTTTTGCAAGCTTCTAAATTTTCAGACTTTTCCCTTAGAATTAAAACTTCGGGATTTGGATGGAGTTTGCAAACTCTATAAACTGTTCACTTTTTCCTCATTGTGCGATTTTCGGGATTTAGAGGCATTTTGCCAACTTCGGCGTCTTGAGGCACTTTTCAAACTTTTAATTTTCACTCACTTATCCTCCGAAGTGCGAACTTCGGCAAATGGGAGGTTTTTGCAAACTTCGGACTTTTTAGGAGTTTTTCAAACTTCGGCATTTTAGAGTGCTTTGCAAACTTTCATTCTATTTCACTTATCGCTTGGAATGCGATTTTCGGCATTTAGAGGCATTTTGCCAACTTCGGCATCTTGAGGCACTTTTCAAACTTTTAACTTTCACGCACTTTACCTCCAAAGTGCGAACTTCGGTGATTTGAAGCATTTTGCCAACTTTTGAAAATTACGCTTTTACATTTCTCCCTCCTTACGCGATTTTCAGGCTTTAGGAGGAGTTTGAAAACTTTTATTTTTTGCATTTTGCCCTTATCACGCGAATTTCAGGGTTTCAAGTGCTTTTGAAAACTTTGGCGAAAATGACCATGCTGAAAACTTCTTAAAACCCCTGACAATTTTGCCCCATATAGCGATTTTCGGGGTTTGGGGATGATTTGAAAACTTTAACTCTCTCTCGCAATTACCCTCTGATTGGCGAAAATCGGGATTTTCATCCATTTTGCAAACTTTCAGAAACTCATGCAATTTCCTCCTTAGTGCGAACTTCAGGATTTAGAGGAGTTTTGAAACTTTAAACCTTTTGCATCCTTTTATCTCTCCTATATCCTTGACGAAAATCGACACTTTGGGTCCTCATGCGACCTTCAGACATATTATCTTTTCTTGGGGGATTCTGCCAGTTTCTATCATTCTATGCCCATCTCAGGCGTTTTACAAGTTTAAACGATCCCTTGGAATTTCATGCCCGAAGGCTCAACTGATCTCACGGATTCACAGGCTTCCGCACATGACATCATCATCTCATGGACTGGTTATGGGCACGCTTAGAAGGACGCGAGACACCCTGCGCAGAACTCAACAGGGCGAAGGCGAAAAGACCAAAAAAGGAAAGGGGAGCTTGTCGGCGATAGGGAGCATGTGCAACGCACAACACGCTTTCCAGTGATTGTTAGCCTATCCTCGGATGCCCGTAGGCCAGTCAAATGTAGAATTCGGGTTTCCTATTTTATAGGAGGATTCTTTGGTGTTTTCAAGGGTGTATATGTTGGAGTTTTATAGTTCTGATTCTAGATTCCTTCTAGGCTTTTAGAGAGATTCAGGATGGTTCGACATCCATCTGCATTGGGTTACTTTTTCCGAACTTAGTATTTTTAGTAAGTACAACTGCTACTTAGAATGTGGTCAAAATCACTTTGGAAACACTTAACTTTTTTTAACAGTATACTATTTATAGTAAGTACTATTTTTGGTAGGTTGCAGTGGTGCTATTCAGAAGCTATTTCAGGTAGTGCAGTTTTTAGGGTTAGTTTGAGCAATTTGTCTTCCAACATTTTTGGAGCTTCTTTTGGGGTGATTTATATTTGAGGAAAAATATTTTACAAGTGAATTATTTATAAGGTATGATGGATGCCTTGGAAAGAAATATGTTAATTTTAGAAATTATTCACTTAATTTCCTTGGATGCCATAACTCACTTTATGAATATTTCATAAAGTATATCTTTGCTACCTTGAGGGGGTCGATTTAATGAATTAAGAATTATTTTTAACTTAAATTAATTGGGCGTCCCTTTTGGAGGAAATACATGATTAAAATAAAGGCAAATATTATTTTTGCTTGGGCGTCCAAAGTGGATGTAATTTCATTTCTTTTCATGGAATTTTGGAGGGAGTTGAATTTGAATTTGGAGCTTCAAAAAGTTAAAATAAGAGTGTTGCGCTCTTGTTTTGGTTATCCAAGAATTTTTATAATGAAATGCTGCCGAAATGCAGAGTGAAAGCTTCGGGGAATGCTTACCTCTTAGCCATAGCTTGATTTCTTGCTTGCTGTCATGTCCCCTTGTACGTGATTAACAAAGATATAAAAATATTAATTACTTTATATGAATTTCCCATTCATTTATATAAATGATTAATATTTACAAAAGCATATTCTTTTAATTACATATTATATTTACAAAGGCATATTCTTTTAATTTGCTACTTAAGCATAACTAGCCATAACTATTATGGGACTTATAACCACTTCGGTGGTAATAAAAGAAATGGGCATCTACGATAGAGGAGGGGAAAAATATATACAAAGTAATGATTGAAGTGGAAGTTGATAATCTGGAGATATCAAGCCTGTGACAGATTCCTTTCGCCAGCCCAACTGGCCTATTGGGACTGAGAAGCAAGAAGTAGTCTTCAGTGTGAGGTATCGATAATATCATTCAGATGAACAGATTGAAGAGAGATGTTCCGGAGTTTGGCAGGGAGCGCTATTTCCATATCCACACAAAGACTACCAAATTCTAGCCGAGAGGCATGCTATTTAATTCTACTCCCTATATGAGGGACCCGGTATCGGGTGTAGTGTAAATACCAACTTTGTAACATTGCCGCGTGAAGTAGACTCCGGAGTTTGGGTATGAATCCGCCTTGAACACGCACTCACGAAGAAGTTCAGAGTTCAGAGGAACGTGAATGGTGAAATTCCGCGGGGGTATTCCAGACGTGGTATAGCAGAGCGGGATCAGTCGGAGGTTTATCAACCATAAAACCCGATATCAAGTTACCCTTTGCTCCTTTCCGTGAACACATATATCACAGTAACTGTATATGCTGTGGAGAGGTATATTTCAGATGAGAGATGCGAGGCGTACCGTGCAGAGGTGTGCTCCAGGACTAACGTATGAAGCGAGTTATGTGAGACTAAGTACATAATACATTTGGACTTTCCATGTGGGTTGCACAGACAGTCACTGAAATTTCACAGGTGCATCATGATTTTACTCGCATGCTATTTAGAAATTATCCTGATTCTTACAATATAGAATACCGTCTAGAAAGTGATTGTGATCATAAACAATGAAATATAATTAGAGATTGCATAGATTATAAAAGACATTCTTAGATCTTCAATGAACAACTGGCTAATTAAAACGTTATATAAACGGGATATTTAATTATAGACAAACTTAGATCAGGAATTTACAGAATATAATTATTTGCAGTCAGACTTAGTCAGGAATTTTACACTTGCAATACAACAACTAGTCGAGCCAGAGATTGTTCTTCATTCAGAGGAGTGGATTGAAGATAATGTTGCAGATTTATGCATTAGTTTTCTGATTCTGGAGTGCTTTGTGTGGATTTTCAGTTTGCTGGTTTGGGTATGGCTGTAGCATATTTTCATTCGTATCTCTCTGCCTTTGCATCTGTTCATTCTGGGTATTGGCTCATTCTTCCTTTATGCCACGGGCGAAGATATTTGTAAGTTTTTAGTGCCTAACTCCAAGTATTGAATTTTTAAATGCAAATCGAACTTCCTACCTGGGCGTACCCTGCTGTAAGTGCCTTGGTTTGCGTGCATTATTGTTCAGAGTTTGTTTGGTGTGTTTTCTCAGTTATGGCTTCATCGCCTAGCTTGTAGCCTTCATTTGCATTTGTTTTGGGGTCTTTTTCGTTGAGTGTACAAGGAGTTATGAGCATTTTGGTGAGTTTTAGGGTTGCTGGTCGTCTATGTTTTCCAGTGACTGGGTTGCATATTAAAATCTGAAAATTAATAGTGTGGTGTGTTCTTGGTGAGGATTGTCCGTGGGCTTTGGGAGTGCATAATTTCAGTTTGTTGAGTTGGACAGTGTTCTTCTTTATCTTAAAAATCTCATGCTCTTATTTGTAAAGCTGTTTAGTAGTACTAACAGACACTTCTGGATTGTAAAGGAAAAAAAATAGACCCTTTGAATAAGTGGAAGAGGCTGGCTTGCCTCCTATATCTGAATTTTGTAATACCATCCTCCCGCTAGATAAGCGGTTGAGTGATTGTTATTTTAGTTTCTTGGCTTGTCCTTGGCTGGTTTACCACTATGTGATTTTCAGTATTTTTGTCACCCACTGTATAAGTGGAAGGGGCTGGCTTGCTGCCCAAGTATTGTAATATTTCCAGTTATTTGAAGCTAAGGATCCCTTCAACACCTTATGCTGTCACCTTCCCATATTGGGCACTTGGTGATCAGAAAGTGGAAGGGTTACAATTTCAGCATTATTGTATTTCAATTTCCTAACCTTAACGGGTTCTTGTTGTGTTGTAACTAGAAATTAATTGAAAAAAATTGTGGGGATATTACACACTCCATGGCAAACATTTAAAGGGTCCACTTCTTGGCATTAGCCTTTTAAAAGTGCCTCCTAGTGTTAAGTTGTGAACTCTTCCCATTTGGCATTCAAGTTATGAATCCTCCACCTTTTGGCATCCAATATCCAAAGTTCCACTCGGTGTTAGTTATAATTAAGTTTCACTTTGGCATTAGTGTTTTAAATTTTCTAAGTGATTTCATACATAAGAAATTCCTATGTAGTATTAAGATTCAACTTTCTCCACTCAGCATCAAACTTTATAATCTTCCACTTGTGTGTCAATCTCCAAGATTGCCACTTGGCTTCTAGGACGAGTTTTACTTTTTGGCATCAATTATTGAAGCTTCCACAACTTGGTGCACATGATTAAGACCTCTTAATAGTGTTAGTGAGAAAAAGGTCCACTTGGTGTTAATAAATCAAAACTTCCACTTTTTGGCAATCATGTAAGGAAGCTTTCCTCCTAATGCTCCTTTAACTCTCTTGCATCCTAACGATGGATCACGGAGTGTGATCCGAAACATCAATGGTTAAAAATTGTTCACACAATCAAATCTAGAAGCTACAAACAATATTAGCTCTACCTATGCCAAATTAAAAGGTTTTCCAAGTAAAATGAAGATAGGAAAAAAGAAAAAGTGGCACCCAAGTTCATCTAGTTGCCCAAGCCAAAATCAAAATCAAATAAATTAAATTGAAGTGGAAAAGAAAATGATCTGAGACCACCATTTTTGTGGGTGCCCAATATGAGAAGTAGAAATGGAAACAATGTGTCGTATTTGCAATTTTATATATTTTTTGAAGAATAAAGTTACAGTTTTGATATTTTTTTTAAAGGGATGAAGATTGAATAGCTTTACGGTTAGCATTTTATTATTTTTGAAGCTTGAAAAAGCTACAATAGGAAACCATAAATATGAGTTACACAAATTGTACTGATAGTTTAAGATAGACTTATGTTGCAGAGATTGTCACTCAAGTTTGAAGTTAATGTGTTAATTCTTTTTGTGTGGAGTGAATGCAAAGTTGAATATATTTTATGCTGCCAAGCTATCCATTCAAGTCAAGATTCAAGTGTTGTAATTGCAAGGAAGAAACCATTAATATAAGATCTATATTAACTTTTTGTGACATTGGTGTTCAAACTGACAAAATGCCTCTGAATATTTTATAATAATTAATTGTCTTCATTGATTCTTCTAAGTCATCACTATTTTAAAGTGTTATATGTTTCTTTGAAATCAAATTAATTGCTAATATGTTTCCAAAGACTCTTTTAATCTTTGGATAGTATTATCATATATGCTTTAGTTGTCAAATATTGAGGAAATTCATGATGAGCATTGGGTCTTGAAATTGCTGCTCACACTTCTAGAGGTATCAATCCGCTTCTAGGCCAGGGATATGTTGTTCTTGAAAGTGGATAGGCCAATTCATTAACAAGATATGATTGATGCCAAGCTAATCCTTGTCTTTGGGCTTAGCTATACCTAGTAGGGTGTTCTTGTAGATAATGTCTGACAAGATTTAATCATGACTAAAGATATTACATGACAAATAGACTGCAATAGCATCTATGTACATGCTTTGACCCCAAATTCTATCAGTAGATCAAACAGTATCCTACTGCTTAGACAATTTGTTCTCACTAACATGCTTTACTTCATCTTCATGCATTGGAGGTTTAGGAAGGAAATCCATGACACCATGATTGACTGGCATCCTTCAAGCAATAAATCTGCACAACATTTAACAATGCTTCTTGGATATGCTAGGAATATGAATTTGATGGTTAAAAAGTAGAAATTGCTTACAATTCTTATTATATCTTGATGCTGTCTTCGAATTTAGAGGGATTTTCCTTTGCTTCCCTTCCATTGGTTTAGGAACTACATTTTAAATTCCTGATCTTGGAACAGCATTGTTGACATCTTACATGATGCAGACAATCATTTTCTCTCTTCTATTGAATTAACATTGCATTTCCGAGCTTTTAGTCACTTGAAGTTTTGGTTAACTATTACACTTCACCAGAACAATTACTTCTTTTGGTATTATAGGAAAATCTTCCACTAGGAATGGATGTCATTTTCTAGTGAAAAGGTTTTTAAGTAGTTTCTTTGTGGCAGATTTGACCTTGTGATCACTACAACTTTGGAAACATTTAGACCTTCTACCAGCCTGTATCTGAAAGGGCTTTGTTCATGTCTTTGAGAATGGAGATGAAATATCTCTGACTGAGACAGGTTAGGTACATGAAGCAGGAAAACCATGACATACTGAATAAATCTCAAAAGATAGCTGAGGCGCATAAGATAAAAGTAGAGCCCCAGGAGTACCAAAGTGGTGGAAAGATTGTCAACCAAAGCAATTAGTAATTAATGAAAAAATTCCATGATTGGGCAGCTGCAAGGCTGTCACATTATATCATTAAAAATGTACTGTGATAAAGATAGAGATTTCTATCTACACAAGTTAAGGACTGCATTTCTAAAATGATATCTTAAGACCCTCTTCATGGGCAAGTGTGACTCCTACAAAGCTAGGAACACTAGCATGTGTTTGATGAATACATGAGAACAGCAGGACTAATATTAACATTTATATCACAGCATGCAAATCCAATTTCAAACTTGTTTCTGTAAAGCTTTCTATAGCCCTACAGCTCCAGGATTCCAAGTTAATCTTATATTGTTTTGCAGTTCTATATGTGAAGGTGGAACTGTGGAGATTATAGGACCGATTGCAGCAACAGTTGAGGATGTGATGTTGGTGTACGTATGCTTTCCCTATTAAATAGATAACTGCAACAAATTTAATTATGTCCATTGTCCAATTCAGTTTAAGCTAAATAGTTTATTTGAAAAAGGTTTTAAATTGCTTTTATATGTGGTTTATGCTGTTATATATGATTGGCATTTACATAATTCATAGAGGATGTTAAAAAAGATAAATATTGCACAGATTCAAAGATGCAGGTCAGATTGGATATAGGCGGAAGTATTTCTAGTCAAGTATGTAGTTGAAGAACTATACAATTTTTTTTACATTTGTAAAAGATGTTGTTTCACAAGACTCAGATTGAGGGAAAAAATAAAAAAGAGGTATCACTGCCTTCCTCATTGTAATGACCAGGCTTCCCATTTGTAGACATGAAGATCCCTTTGCCATTTTCTTGTAATAAAATCTTTAACAAGCCAAGGGAGAGAAATAAATTTTCATTTTAATTCATAAGAATAAAAGGTTAAGTAAAGCCATAAAAAATATTTAGAAAAGAATAAAATTGTATTGCTTTCCATAATAAGAAATAAAAAGAGAGGCACACACAAGGGATCTCTGGTTTTATTTATAAGTGTAGGACAATTGCAATGGATATAGAAAAAATCAAATTATGACATACAATATATATTGGAAATCATACTCTGGTAACAGCTGATTATTGTCCTGTGCAGCTGTGATCAAGTACGAGCTGCGGTAAATAAGCTGGCACCTGAAGAATTCACCAGTACATGAAATATTGCTTAAATAACAAAATTTCAGAGCTAAATAGGAATCAAAACCTGTAAACCATTAGCCAATTCTGTGCATTAAATATGTGTAAACTGATTATTATGCTAGATATTACAAATATTTATGGTAAATCATTTGCATTCTATAGAATATATCTTATATTGCCATATTGGATATTTACATTATTAAATTTATAAAATAAAATTTGTTTTTCTACAGAATATTTAAGCTCAAAATTTTCCTAGGTGCATGGCTGGACACCACTTCGTGACTTTTGTTGAGATTCATGGATCCCTGATATGTCTGGTTTTCAATGTTCATTATGCTTGTTTTGAGATTCAAACTTGTGTACAATTATAAGCTTATCTTAGTCTAACATGATCAACTATTTTGTATTGGTATAGTAAATGACTACTTGCATACGCTCTTTCATAACTTCCAACTTTAAAAAATGAGGACCAATGTCAAATTTCTTTTTTAAAATACAAATATATGGGTACAGTGAGTATTGAACGTTTGAAAGACATACATGTCAAACAGTAGTTGATCCATAATTAGTGTTGATAATCACACTATTAGTCTTTGAAGACTCATAGGTTGAAGCAACAATGACTTAACTCAACCAACTTGCTAAGGAAAATCAGGGAAAAGACTACTGATTTTTGTGTCCTATCTTGGAGGTAACTGAAGAATACTAGTGGTAAAGAATGTTAGAGGGGAGTTTAACAACCATCTATAATTGAAACCAAGGATTTTAGAATGCTTCAACTTCCGAAAATGCTACAAACTTTGTTTTTGTTCGCCTTCTAGGACAGTTTCAGCTGCAGCCAACCCATCTTTGCACGAGGAGCTCGTTTAGGGTCAAACCTGTTAGTTGAATTTGATCGAGATCAACTATGTCATCCATGCCAATTTTCTATTTTACATCAGTAGTATGAATTCCTATTTTATTCAGTGCATCTCTGTTTGTGTTCTACCTTGACAATCTGATTCAAAACTGTAATGTCCCCTTCTCAATGATGTGCTTTCAGTGGTCCATTGGCCTATCTCAGGGACCCATAGGCTATGTGGAATGAAGAATCAGGGTTTCAAACATTGGTGCAACATGAACTTACTATTTTTAGTAAGTCAGGGGCTGACTGTTTAGATGATGCTATCTTACAGAGTTCTCCATGTTCTGTCATTGGGTGCGAAGATGATGTTTTTCGGAGTTATATTGCTTGACTTACTATTTTTAGTAAGTATCAGTTCAGGTGATTCTATTTATAGCAAGGCAGTTTAGAGATTCAGTTCAGTCTGGTGGATGGTTCAGCACTTCAGTCCTCAATTCATTTGGGTTTTGAGCAGTATTTGGCTTGTAGGATGATTTATTAAATATTAACTTTGCATTTTAAGGTAAATATTTAATTATATATTTTTGGATGACTTTGGGAAATAGAAGTTTATTTTATTTAAGTGATTTTTATCAAATTTTCCTAAGTCAAGGGCATAAAGGAAATCGAATTATTTCTTGAGCATCACCCAATGTCTTGTTTGCAAGTTATTATCCGAGGCAAAAGTTTGAACTTGCCTAAGGGAAGGGGATGCCACCCTTGAGGGATTTATTTCATATTTTTCAAATGTATTTGGGTGCCTTTGGGGGGGATAATGGAGTGACATGTAATTTGGAAGTATTTGGGCACATTTGCATTTGAATTTAGGGAGCAAAAAGTTATAAATAAGAGCCTTGGGCTCTCATTTGGATCATCAAAAGAATTTGCATTGTTATGTTGCCGAAATGGAGAGCAAAATTGAGCTTCGGAGTTGAGGCTTCCTAGCTAGCACAGTTTTGTACTTGCAATATAGTACCTAGCTGGTGGGTGTGATTTAGAGTTGATTTTGGTGTGAGGATTATTAGTTTTAGAGTTTTGGTGAGTTTTCTATGGTGCTGGTTTGGAGTGGCTGAAGCGGATTTCTGATTATAACTCTCTTCCTGAGCATCCGTTTCTTCTGGGTAGAGGCTCGTCGGAAGCGCCTTGGAGAAGCAATCATTCCTCTGGAAGGGTGTTGGGTTTGGTGATGATATGATTTTTTAAAAGCAAACCGAAATTTGCAGCTGGCCGTACCTTTCCTGTAGTGCCTTGGTTTGCGTGCCTTTTGTGTGTGGAGATTTGGGTGTTGGTTTGAGCTCCTGGTTGATTCGCCTTGGTCATAACATTTGTTCACCTAAGTTTGTGAGCATTTTTGAGCTGATTTAGAAGAGTTATGCGCATTTCCATGTTGCTAGCCCATTTTTGGAGATGCTGGTATTTATATCAGAATTGTTGTTTTTATGTTTTAGCCTGAAATCAGTTCTAGTCTATGATTGAATGTTGTAGTACTTCATTGTAATCATCTTGTATCATTGGTTAGTAGTACTAACCTCATATTGAACTTGAAGTGCTTATTGTAATCCCCACTGCATAAGTGGAAGAGGCTTGCTGGGCCGCCTTAGTGTTTGTAATTTCTTTGTGCTTCTGTCCTCCCACTGAATAAGTGGTTGAGTGGTATTGTCCTCCTGCTGAAATATGCGGTGGAGTGATAGTTTTTATGCATAAGTCCTCCCGCTGCATAAGTGGTAGAGTGATTTGGTTTTGGTTATGCTTTTGTTCCCTTGGCTGGTTTACCGCCAAGTTCTTGTTCTTCATCCCGCTGAAAAGTGGAAGGGGCTGGCTTGCCGCCCAACATTGTACTTGCTTTATAATTTCCAGCAAATCAGTGAGCTAACAGACACCTTATCACAGTATGCTCTTGCCTTCCCACATTGGGCACTTGGTGATCAGAAAGTGGAAGGGTTACAATTTCAGCAAGCATTGAGATTATATTTTCTAACCTTAATGGGTTACGTGTTTGTTTGTAATTCTTATTGTG
Source organism: Cryptomeria japonica (assembly GCF_030272615.1). Lineage (NCBI taxonomy): Eukaryota > Viridiplantae > Streptophyta > Pinopsida > Cupressales > Cupressaceae > Cryptomeria > Cryptomeria japonica. Next base: position 119,132,833 of record NC_081410.1, read on the forward strand.
CTAAAAACAAAAAAATTATCCGGGATATTACAAAAAATCTATTCAATTATGCTTGTTGCTTGAATAAGTCATTAAGAGTGTGAAGTAAAAGGAAAATATTAATGAGAACATTAGGTGAATAAGTTATATGATTTCACTAACTTTGATTGATCCATTTATGGATCACACCTTCCCAATTAGAAAGCCTTTTGCACCACTAAAGCTAAGAAAACATTAGATGAGGATCAATACCCTACTCTGTCTTTTGGATTCCAATTAGCCTTACACAGCTTTGCCTCATTGGACCAATCTGCCACGTTTCTTGAAATTGCTGCCGCAACCATTCAAGTTGCTTCTGATTTGGACTATAAGAATTGCACATTCAACATTTTTCTGAATTCTCAGTAAAGAAATTTGTTTGCTAACATTAGTCAACTTCTTTTCATTTTGTGCACTTACCAAGGAAATATTCAGTTTGCCTTTATAAGCATTGGTGATGAAGCTTATCATCTTTGTTGATTAGCATGTGTCATTCTTTGTTAGGATTTTAATCTGTCTGCTGCTAGACAACACATATAGTGGGACCATTTTTCAAATCGTAAGGGGAACCTCTTTGAGATCTAGCTAAACCTAAAGCTTAAAGCTATTAACAAAATTTACAAGATGCACTTTGTATAAGATTTTGATGGGGGTTTGCATTGAATGTAAATAGCTAATTGATTATGATTTTGCCCCAGATGCAAGGACTAGATTAGTTAACAATCATGAGCTGCAGGATTTTTTGATTAAAAAAAGGATGAACTATCAAGAACACTCAACTTCCTACTAGATAAAGTAATGATTAGAATTAGGCTGCAATATAGATTTGAAAGAAAAATACAAATGAATGACGACTATTGGCAAAATCAAACACCAATAAATCTACATGGATTCAAGTGAATACCACATGATTTCATGAAGAAAATAGCCAAATGTAATGTCCCCTTCTTGGACCTGATTTTCTCTGCGACCGTTGGTCTTTTGTTTGGAAACTCGGAGGCCAGTCGGAAGGTATAATTAGGGTTTCCTATTTTTGAGGAGGACTTTGTTCATTTTGGATGGTTCCCTTGGCGGCTTCTTTCTGGTTGCTCAGAGAGCTTCGCAACGGTATATTCATCTCTGCTTTCGAGGCAATTCTTAGAATTTACTATTTTTAGTAAGTTCTATTTTTGGCAGTATCCAGGTGGCATCAGGCAATCTCCTTTTCTTGTTCAGTCAACTCAAAAGGGCGTAGACAGATTCGAGCTCCAGAATGCAAGGTTGAGAAGTCAAGTAATTTCAATTTTAAATAACATTATAATTATAATGTTATTTTACCCTTGGCCTAGTCAAATGACTTAATGACAACTTAAAAGGGGGTTTCTAAGGGTGGTGCCTTCATGGAGTATATTTAATATTTTTCTTGTCCTAAACCAAAGTCAAAACCAAGGCGTGACTTACCAAGGTGAAGACTTTATTATATACCTTGACTTTTGCGCTAGGAAAGATGGGACGCCATGTTGAAGGTGAGATTAGGGTTTGAGGTGAAGTTGCATTTAGGGTTTCGTGGAGTCCAAGGAATCTATATATTGGAGTCTTGTGCATCATGGAGGGATCTTTTTGCAGAATTTTGTCTGGCTGCCGTCTGGCTTTGGGATTTGCTTCAAGGAATGAAGGCCTTCTAGCACAGGCATCGCTTCTTGTTTGAAAGACAACAACTAGTGGTGATTTAATCTCTATGTATTGCATTTGATAGTAGTTTATCTTCAGAGTATTGCATTATTAATCATTTAAGCATTATAGTGTATTCAGTTTTCTGCATCCAGGAAACCGCGACTGCATGTTTTCCATTCATAAAACAGAAAACACCAAAAATATCATTCTGGGTATTAGCCCATTGCATTTGTTTGACCTAGGTGTTGCATTTCCTAAGTTTGTAGCATTTTAGAAGCTTGCATTGAATTTTAAGAGCAAATCGTACCATTCTGCTATACCGTACCATTTGGGAGTGCATTGAAATTCGTGCAGGTTGTATGCATGGGTTTTGGGTTGGTTTCTTTGTCTTGTCTTAAGCATCTCCATTAATAAGGGTTATTGCATCTGATTGCTGGTCATTTGGAGGTTATATGTGAAGAATATGAGCATGTGAAGTAGTCCTATAGACTGCTGTTTATGCATTTAATGTGCAGATTTGTAATAGGAATCGGGAGATCCAGTATATTGATCTTTGAAGCTATTGGATTTAGTATTTCCACTTAAGTTCATAATGGCTCTCCATAATGTAATGTGATCCCTTAGAAATTCTACAAGATTTGAACAGAGGAATCCACACTTTGTAAAGGCTGACAGTAGTACTGGCAGTCTTGGTATCATGCTTCATTTCTAGTTGTAATTCTCAAACTCACTTAAGTTGTTGTAATAAGTTTATCCTCCACCCTATGGTAGCTACTCTCCCTTCTTGGGTCGGAAAGCACATTCCGGGTGTTGAGTGTTTTCAGTTTCTGCATTACTAATCAAACAAGCATTATAGTTTTCACTCCGTCATATGGTCGCCCCTGTCCGTTTGGAGTGGGTAGCACATACTTGGCGTAGAGTTCCCATTCCCGTTTTAGAATAGGGGATCCTCTGACCAATGCTCGCCATCTCGGCGCCATGCTGGTTAGAGTTTTTTGCATAAGCATCTGTTTTAAAGATCCTCTGACCAATGCTCGCCATCTCGGCGCCATGCTGGTTAGAGTTTTCTGCATAAGCAACTGTTTTAAAGATCCTCTGACCAATGCTCGCCATCCACGGCGCATTCTGGGTAGAGTTGTTTCAGCACATGGAATTATATTCTAACTTAAACGTACAATCATCTAAGTTATTGCAATCCAACTTGTTTTAAAGTTTTTTAAAAAAAAATTGGCTAGGGATAAATTTGAAAGAAAAATACAAATGAATGACGACTATTGGCAAAATCAAACACCAATAAATCTACATGGATTCAAGTGAATACCACATGATTTCATGAAGAAAATAGCCAAACTACATTTAAAGCTATAATTGAAATAGACAAATTTTGCTCATACAAAGTGTGACTCAAAACAATCTATTTTTTTATTATCTAAGAATACAAGAATGCAGTGACTTTTTCCTGATAGCTTACTATCAAACTTCTGCTGCAAATGTTTTCATTCAAACTTTGAAGTCAAATTATTGTATTTTCATGAAAATGAATGTTGGTGGAAGTCACACTTATGCCAAAAAAGCCATTGTTTAGCAAAAGTGATTGTAAGCTATTCAAACTTGGAAGACTTTTTCCTGTAGCCCATTAAATTTATCTAAAACTAATGACTTGATATGGTGAACACTCTTTCTTTTCCAATCTTGATGCTCTAATACTTGAATCTCAGCCTCAAGAAAAACTTGATTAAGTCTTCTACTTGGTGCCATGATGAATATGTTGGCAACTTAAAACAGCACCATCACATGATTATGCCTTAGGCTTTGTGCAAAAATTATAGCACAATCATCCCTTGTCACCGTGAATGTTTTAATCCAACTGGATGCTCAACATGTTGATTTCCTTGGTGCAATGTGTAATGCCCCCTTCTTGAGCATAATCAGTTTCTGAACAATTAGCTTATTTTTCGAGTTTTCCCATTGGCTAATTGGTGTGGAAGGGAGAACTCCAACTTTCTTCGAGAGCATAGAATTGATCAAGCAATAGTTTGTTTATGTCAATGAGTTCACGTGATCTTGGTAAGCCTTATGATGCATTTAAAATGTGATTTTGTCCCTTTGGGAGCTTTGCAAACTTCTTATGCCAAGTTGCTACAGTTCATCTCTCCAAGTCTTTAGAAACATTATGGTATGGCCAGAAATTCATTTTTGTTTCATTTTGATGCTTTCCGCAACTTGTTTGAATAATTAAATAATTAAATAGTTATAACTTAAGGTGTACTAAAGAGGAAATATTGAAAAGGCAACTAAGGCATAATTATTTAATAAAAAAGTGTTTTTAAGTTGTGCCTTAAGGTGGATGCCTAGGCACAAGGAGGACTTTGCTCACATGAAAGATTATTATTTATTTTAAAAAACGAGCTTTTGGAGGGAAAAGAGGAAAGCATTATTTTATTTCCTCCAATATGTTATAAAAGAGGTTGCGAGCTCATTGTTGAGGTTAGACTTGTTATGATATTTGCTTCTACATATGAGAGAACTTGTGTTCGTATCCGACTTTCTCTAGGACAAAAAACTTCTTGAAAATACTAGTTTTGAGGACGAACCCTATCCCCAATTGTTTAGAATGATTTCATTTAGAAATTGTTTGTGCGCTTGCAAGTGACAAATATTCAAGTATATTGTCGAAGATGAAGATTTTTGTTGTACTTTGATTTATTGGGTTTGATAAGTCTATTAATGCCTCGATTGAGTGATCTTGTAGGAGTTCGACTTGAAGTTTGAAGGAGCTTATTGTTGGTCATCTACTCCCTTGTCCATACACTTTAGGGAATGGAAGGGACGTACCATATGCCTGCCATACCACTCATGGGGTTATTTTTTTTTTTAAATTATGCCGGGTAAACTTTTTAACATGGCTGGTGATGCTGGCACGACACGCCCTCCAACTCCACATGAAACGCTTTTGACCTGGAGCTATGAACCGGTGAGGCCACAAACGGGGGATCTCATTCCCACACTTCACTTGTTCAAATCCACGAGCACAACGGCCTAGCGAAGGCACAAGGCCTTGCAAGAACAATGTCCCAGCAAGGATTTGAACCTTGGTAGCCGCTTCACCAACGAAGTGTTTTAACTGTGACACTACATGTCCGAAGACCACTCATGGAGTTATTGTTGTTTATCTTTTTGATTAAATTATGATTTGTTGAGTTTATGTTGTTATTTTTGGTGATAGTGCAGATTGTATCAGATTGGATGAGTGTGGAGTTCCTTGAGGAGGTTGTAATGTATGTTGGGCCATACCTATGAAGGAGGTGTGAGGAATAAATATGTGGCCACTGCCCTTTTGTTGTTGTTTTGGGTGTGTTGAAAAATATTCTAAGTGTCAAGTGAAATTTCTCTCTTGTATTTCAAAATTGGTCAAACCTTTTGCCTATGGTGGACTTTGGCATATGTTATACCATTCTTTGATCATACTTGGCGGACTTCACTTAGTGTTATGCTATGTTCAACCTCCCCTTGGCGGACTTCATGTGTTATTACACCATTTCCAACCCCTTCTTGGTGGAGTTTACTATGTGTTAGGACAATGCCTTCATGAGGCGTGGCAGAGTTTGCGTGTTGTCATGCCATTGCATTAATAAGGCATGGCACACTTCATACACTAGCAAGTCATGTTTACTTTTCCCTTGGCAAACTTTGGCACTTGTTAAGTCATTGTTGTCTTTACCTTGGCGGACTTTGCATTTGTCAAGACAATTTTCTAACTTGGAGGGACGGAGTTGATGCATTAGCAAGTCATGTCTTGCTTTGTGTTGGGTGGAGTTTGCACCTTGTCATGTCATTTCTTCTTGGCCTTGGCAGACTTTACTTGGCTGCAAGTCATTTTTCATCATGTGTAGGGCGGACTTCATGTGTTATCACGCCACTTTCTTGGAAAAGTTGTGAAAAAGTTGCTCCCGGATTGGTCCTAAAGTGCCAAAAATGAAAAAGCAAAAAGCAAAAAGTAGAATCCCACAAAAATAGGAAGTTGTCAGAATTGACCCTAAGCAGTTGCGTTTTTCGTCCTTTGGCCTACCTTAGCACTTCTGTGATGTTAAATGTTCTTTTGATCACAATTGGTCCAATTGGCTTGAGGAATTTGGAAAACTCTCTGAAAAACCCAACTCTAGGCTTGCGAAGATTGGCAACTAAAAAGTAAAAACCCTAAAAAGCAGAAAATTGGGGGGTCCCCATTTACAATGCGACGATGTGTGGAAAAAGGTCACAACAGATAGGTACTCTTGTATGAAGTTACAATATAGATTTAAGTGGTATCAGTCACAATGTATTGAACAACAAGCTTTGATTTGTGCCTCTCATGATGCAATTTCTTTAAGCGTCCATTGTTTAAATTATATGCATGTGATGAGTATCATTTCCATACATTTTTATGTGGTTTTGCATCAAATATAAATCTTCAAACTCACACAACAAACAAGAAACTTGACAACCAGACAATTCATGCAAAGTGTTTGATGAAATGTCAAGCTCAACAAACTGAAATTTTGAAGGCAAAATTAGAATGGATCATTACATTTTGCTAGAGTGGGAAATGGCACAGTTGGAAGTTGTAGGGAAAGAGCATGAAGTAGGAGGAGAACAGAGAGCCAAAGGTGAGATGGAGTGTAAAGTCCATGTTATTGACTCGATAGAGATAGTATAGGTGGACCCGAGTGGCAATACCACACTAGAGATTGCTACAGGTTCTTAGCCGGTCAAGGAAAAGGCCGATGCACCAAATGAAGGGTATGTAGAGGGCTCAAGCTGTTGAATATCCGAGCAATTGAGAGGGGGAGGTGAATTAATTAACAATTAAAATCTTCTTTAAAACTTTATTCATAGATCTGGAACAACTAGCAGAAATAATCAAGACAAAAAAAAACATGAAATCATGAATCATACACAAAGAAAACCAAAATTTACCCGAAAAACTGAAGAAAAGAAAAACCACAGAGAATGCTAATTCTCAATATAAAAACACCGGTTAAGGTTATTTTTACAAAGGATGGCTCACTGCCAAGAATGCTCGCTGCAAGAGGGCTCACTGCCCAGAAAGGCTCACTGCTGGAGGGCTCATTGCCGAAGAAAGAAAGATAGAAAAGAAAATCCACCACTGAAACATAGTCTACACTGCTAGAACTATTTTTGGTAACTATCCACAACACACTTCACAACAAAAACTGGATTCTTTCAATCTCGCATATCTTCAGCACAATTAGCCATTCACAAAAATGCCACACAAACTCATCCAGATCATACACATACATATAATGTCTTCGAAAAAACATAATCTTCCAAGTCGGCCAAGACAAAGATCTAAAATAGGTCAATACTAAACATTTCGGTGGTGGGAAGGAATGAGAAGTAGACCACATCACAACGTTCCTCATCGAACATATCAACACGTTGCATATATTACCAATGCCGGACCCAAAACAAAAATGCCGTTACACACCCTCAACTTCCGAATCAACACCTTGACTTCCGGATTAAGTCAGACCCGAAAATAGCATTGAGTAACATCATCAACACATCTTCTGAGAAGCCAAATCTTCCGGGAAATCACCAAACGACCATCAACATCACATACATACCAATCTTCTACTGTTGCTCAATATACCACATCCAGACCTAACTGGACCACAGGATTTGACATCAACGACAATATATAACATAATGCTAAGAATCTCCCCCTTTGTCATTGATGGCAACATCCATCAAGACAATAAGAATATCAACACACATCATACTCTCTCTCTCTCTCCCTTTGAGAACAATGACAAAGGCAGGCCAAACTCCCCATATGAAACTCACTCCTACCCCCCTAAGAGGAAGCACTCAAGCATTAGTCCAGAAAAGAATATGCAAGTCACTCTCTAGACCAATGCACATCCAAATGCACATTAGTTCAAATTGGAAAGGGGTAATACCCCTAACTTCTGTCGGAGATACTCAAAAATATCTTTACATAATGCCTTAGTGAATATATCTACAATCTTTTCCTTTGTAGGTACATATTCAAGTCTTCATTATCCAACACTTTCTCCCTCAAGAAGTGGTACCGAATAGATATATGCTTTGTTCTGGAATGTTGTACCAGATTCTTTGAAATATTTATTGCACTGGTATTGTCACACATAATTGAGATAGGGTCATCGAACTTGTAAAGTTATTTCAATTTTAATTAAAGAACAAGTTATGAACTATGAATGCTATATATGGATATGAGGAATTATGTCAATGTCTAATAAATCTGATTTTTTTTTATCTGCAGGTCTGAAGGAGAGAGATCATTTAATATTTTCTATGTCTTCTCCAAATGAATTCAATTGCAATATATATTATTTAGGTAACCGGTCAATTGGTGTATTGACTGGTCATACCTTTTAGGCATGACCGATCAATGCACCCATTGATCGGTGCCTTTACAATTATACCATTAACACAATGCTGATTATTGGTTCAAAAACCCCCGATAGCATATTGTAATATCATAATATAATGACTGATCAATTTAATGAATCGGTTCATACAAACACCGATGATTCAAATTGCACGATGAATATATTCCAACCGGTGCATTTGTTAACCAATGTTAATGCCAAATGAAGCGGTGTATTCATTAAACCCGATAACAAATATGCTCGATATAATTAAGCCCGATAACAGATGTGAATCGGTGCCAATGTTTATGCATCCGATGGCAAGTATGTATCGGCTAATCTAACCCGATAACTTATAGCATTTAATATAAGTCAGACATGAAGCATGTAGATAAATAACAGAACAAGGAAGGTTAGGAAGATCTTATCTTGCATAAACTATCATGCATTAACACTCCCTCTTAGCTTTGGAAGATAAGGCAACCTGCATCACATTTCCTTTTCATAACTAAGATAATGTCAGTCAGCAAAAATCATTTATACATGAGAAGTACCATCAAGACATATGATACAAAATAGAAGAACATCACTTGAGCATGTGACATAAAGTATTTTTTTTTTATTTAAATAAGAGAATCATCACCTGATCATGTGAGAAATCACCAAAACATGTGATCTTGTAAGATTCATCAAGATATCACCTAACACATGATATCAGTATTGCCTAACACGCAATACTTAAGGATAAGTCTATGAGAAAGGTTAGTTTCTCATCATATCCAAGTTGTGATAAGTGCAATAACATTTATAAATGTTTATCACAACATAGTCATGGCACATCCATGGCTTAATAGAGATCCAACATGATCAATGGTTGAGATATCACCTACACGTGATATCAGTATTGCCTAACACGCAATACAAGGATAACCATATGAGAAGTGCTTAAGTTCTCATCATATCCAAGTTGTGATAATTGAATAACATTTGTACAAATGTTGTATCACAACATAGTCATGGCACATCCATGACTTACCAGTGATCCAACATGATTACTGGTTTGACTATCATAAGATCGTCACCTTATGATGTCTACATACAACTGTTCAGTATCTGAGAGATCGTCACCTCTTAGATATGAACACAGGTGGCAAGAAGCCAAGAGATAGTCCAAACATGACAAAGAAGTTTACACCTTAAACATCTTAAATATATGTAAGTATAGATTACAAAGCAGATTACCTTTCTATCATACCTAAACCCTTTCTGAAGTGATCAACCTTCACTCTGGAAAGTGGTTTGGTCAGAATATCTGCAGTCTGATCTCCTGTACACACATATTTTAACTTTATCACATTCCTGTCAACCATATCTCGTACATAGTGATATGGAATCTCAATATGTTTGGACCTGTCATGAAATAATGGATTTACAGAGAGTTTTATACAGCTTTGATTATCACATTGAATGACTATAGGTTTCATAGGTTCTCCAAATAATCCCACGAGCAATTTCCTTAGCCATACTGCTTCTCGGGCAGCCATTGAAGCTGCAATATATTCAGGCTCTGTGGAACTCTGAGCTACTGAAGATTGTTTTCTGCTGATCCAGGATATCATGGCTGACCCTAAATTGAAGCAGCACCCTGAAGTGCTCTTTCTGTCAGTCACACTGCCAGCCCAATCTGAATCTGTAAATCCATGTAGATCTATGTCAACCTTTTCATATTTAAGACCAAGCTTTAGGGTACCTTGTAGATATCTCATTATATGCTTTAGTGCAACCAGGTGTATCTCCTTAGGTTCACACATGAACTGACTTAAGGCATTAACAGCATAGCAGATATCTGGCCTTGTATTTACTAGATACATCAGGGACCCAATCATCTGCCTGTATTGAGTGGGGTTAGTAGGTCTTGATTCTGCTGCTGCTTCTTTAAGTTTATGGAAGTTGGTTTCCACAGGAGAGGTCATGGGTCTGTAGTTTAGCATTCCAAATCTTGTCAATATGTCCAAGGTGTACTTCCCTTGGTTCAGTACAATATTATCATAATTCTGCCATACTTCCAATCCTAGGAAGTAATGAAGAAGCCCCAAGTCTTTCATATCAAATTCTGTGGATAGATCTTTCTTGCATTGATCTATTAGATGATCATCTCCTGTAATTAATAAGTCATCAACATATAAAATTAATATTAACATATCACCTTTATTTCTTTTGAGGTAGAGATTAGGATCTGCATCATTCTTAGAGAAACCCAGCTTTGAGAGATAGGTGTCAATTCTTTCATACCAAACTCTGGGAGCCTGTTTGAGCCCATAAAGAGCTTTCTTGAGTCTACACACATGAGACTTTGCATCATGAATTTCAAACCCTTCAGGTTGCTCTAAGTAGACTTCTTCCACGATCTCGCCATTTAGGAATGCTGTCTTAACATCCATCTGATGTACCTTCCACCCCTTTGCTGCTGCAATGGCTAGGACAACTCTTACTGATGTGTACCTGGCAAAAAGTGCAAATGTTTCTTCCTAATATATTCCTTCCTTCTGTGAGAACCCTCTAGCTACAAATCTGGCCTTGTGTTTTTCAATACTGCCATCTGCAGCATGCTTGATTTTAAACAACCATTTAGAAGACACGACAGACTTCTTGGTTGGCCTAGGAACAATCTCCCAAACATCATTCTTCATAATGGACTGATATTCTTCAGTCATGGCATCTATCCATACTTGATGTTTGAGTGCATCTGAAACATTGTTAGGTTCAGCTTTAGAGAGATCATTCATAAGTGCAACATAGTTGATGAATTTATTAGGCCTCTTGCTTTCCCTGAAGGTTCCTGAAGGAGCAACGAACTTTTGAGCTTCTGCTATAGTTTTGGTGGCCCATAGTGGTCTTTTATTGCGATTATCTATAGGTGGGTCTTGTGTTTCACTTATAGTTTCCTCAAGATACTCCCTCTGAAGCTCAGGAGTAGGTTCTTCTTCTAGGTTAGGAGTAGGATTATGAATTTCAGGTTCTATTGTATTTTGGGCCCTTTTGAAGGCTAAATCTTCTTCGAAGATTACATCCCTACTGAGTTCAATATTTCTCTGCCCTTGTACATAGATTCTGTAGGCTTTAGAAGTTTCACTGTATCCTACAAATATTCCCCTTTTTCCAGAGGGTTCTAGTTTTAGTCTTTTCTCTTTAGGTACATGAATATAGACCGGACACCCAAATATCCTAAGATGGCTGATATCTGGTTTTGTCTTGGTAAAGACTTCCTCAAGAGTTTTATCTTCAAGGTGTGAATGAGGACATCTATTTTGTATGTACACAGCAGTGTTAGTTGCTTCTGCCCAAAGGTTCAAGTTTAGATTTTGATCTAGTATCATGGCTTTGGCGGCTTCTACTATGGTCCTATTTTTCCTTTCAGCTACTCCATTTTGTTGTGGATTATAAGGTATTGTCAACTCCCTCTTAATCCCATAATTTCTACAAAAGTCTTTAAATAGTCCTGATGTGTATTCCCCCCCATTGTCAGTTCTTAAGGTTTTAATTTTGTTTTCAGAGAGATTTTCTGTTAATGTTTTAAACTCTTTGAACCTACTTAGGATCTCTTCTGATTCTTTACATTTCAGAAAGTAGATCCACGTCTTTCTAGAGTAGTCATCAACAAAAATTACATAGTACAAAAATCCCCCTACCGAGGGTACGGACATAGGTCCACATACATCAGAATGAATTAACTCCAAAACTTTGCTAGTTTTCCTAGTACTATTCTGAAATGCATTTTTGGTATTTTTACCTAAGGCACACCCTTTGCATGCCTCTGAATGATATTGCTTCAACTTAGGTAGACCTGTGACAAGGTTTCCCATGGTTGACAAAGCTCTATAATTCAGATGGCCTAATCTCCTGTGCCATACTTCGTTTGCATTAGTTGCTTCATGGATCAATGCTAGATTGGGCGCTGTACATAGCTCATACAAATAGCTTTGTCTTCGACCAATGACCTTAGCGTCTTTGATGGAGGATCTCTTTGGCCAAGCCAACACCTTGTTTTCCATGAAGGTCACTCTGTATCCTTGATTTTCTAGTGCTGATATGGAGATTAGATTTCTTTTGATGCCTGGAACATATAGTACTTCTTCAAGTCGTAGTGACATGCCTGTCTTCAGTTTGATGGTGCAGGTTCCAATTCCTCTGACTGGATGTGAAGAATCGTCTCCGATGGTTACTTCCTCATCATCTTTCTCTATCATGGAGTCTAGTATTTCTCTAAAGCCGGTGATGTGTCTGGATGAACCACTGTCGATCACCCATGAGTTAGATTTGTTTGAAGTATGGCTTGTAAGTGCTGAGTAGAGGACATAGTTCTCGGAGTCATTTTCTTTTCTAGATTTCCTCACTTTTGCAAATGTGGCTTGCTTCCCTTTCTCCGGATAGTTTGCAACATAGTGTCCGAATTTGTCACACCTATAACATTGAACATGTGATAGGTCTTTCTTAGAAGTGTTCTTGCCTTGTTTAGCTTTTCTTTTCCTGAATTGCTTCTTTTTGTACTTCTTATTGATGTTTGTATTTAGGACTTGCAAGTCTTCGTCTATATTCTTTTGTTTTATTCCTACCTTGTTCAATCGGGATTCTTCTTGTAGACAGTCATCTCTTAGTCTTTCAAACTTAGGATATTTGGACCTTGCACTGATGCCTTGGACGAATGTGCTCCATCCACTAGGCAACCCATCTAAAGCAATGAGTGTTAGTTCTTTGCCTCGGATCTCGTAGTCTAGAGTTGCAAGTTCATCTTTTAGAACTGATATCCGCATGAAGTAGGCATTGATTGTTTCCCCTTTGTTCATGGTGATATGATTTATTTCTCGTTTTAGTGCTAGAGTACGACTTGCATTTGATATCTCAAATGTCCTTTCAAGTGCCTTGAACATTTTATAAGCCGTCTCCTGCTTTCTAATGATGGGCATTATATTATTTCTTACCCCATCCACTATTATTTTAATAGCCTTATCATTTCCCTCGATCCATGTGGATTTCTCGGTTTCATCTTCTGGTTGTGCACTTTCAGTTTGGACATATGAATCAACTTTGTTTTCTCTTAAAATCATTTTGATTCTTAACTTCCAAGCTGAAAAATCTTCGCTACCTCCGAGTCTATCTTCGAATCTGATAGCATTGGCCATTATGGAAATGTGATGTAGTTTGTAACTTAGTCCTTGAATTTTATCAAAATTGAATAGCCTTAGGTTCGATTACCTTGGCTCTGATACCATGTAAAGTTATTTCAATTTTAATTAAAGAACAAGTTATGAACTATGAATGCTATATATGGATATGAGGAATTATGTCAATGTCTAATAAATTTGATTTTTTTTTATCTGCAGGTCTGAAGGAGAGAGATCATTTAATATTTTCTATGTCTTCTCCAAATGAATTCAATTGGCATATATATTATTTAGGTAACCGGTCAATTGGTGTATTGACCGGTCATGCCTTTTAGGCATGACCGATCAATGCACCCATTGATCGGTGCCTTTACAATTATACCATTAACACAATGCTGATTATCGGTTCAAAAACCCCCGATAGCATATTGTAATATCATAATATAATGACTGATCAATTTAATGAATCGGTTCATACAAACACCGATGATTCAAAGTGCACAATGAATATATTCCAACCGGTGCATTTGTTAACCAATGTTAATGCCAAATGAAGCGGTGTATTCATTAAACCCGATAACAAATATGCTCGATATAATTAAGCCGGATAACAGATGTGAATCGGTGCCAATGTTTATGCATCCGATAGCAAGTATGTATCGGCTAATCTAACCCGATAACTTATAGCATTTAATATAAGTCAGACATGAATCATGTAGATAAATAACAAAACAAGGAAGGTTAGGAAGATCTTATCTTGCATAAGCTATCATGCATTAACAGAACTTTACACCAATGTCCTTCAAAGTCTGCTTCATCCATAAAATCTGTGTGCAACATGAAGATGCTGCAATGTATTCTGCTTTAACTGTAGATAGAGACATAGAGTTTTACTTCTTACTCGACCAAGCAACTAACCGAGAGCTAAGAAAGAATGTTCCTCCACTTGTACTTTTCTTGTCATCAACACTTTTGGCCCTATCTTCATCTATATAAGCTATAAGGGTAAAATTTGAGTTCCTAAGATACCACAAACCAAACTCTTTCATGCCTTTCACATATCTGAAGATTCTTTTTACTACCACATGTGATTCTTTTGGTTCTTACTGAAATCTAGTTGCCAAACAAACTACATACATGATATCTGGTCTGGTGACGGTTAGATATAACAGTCCTCCAATCATTGACCCGTACTGGCTTGCATCTACCTTAGGAGATTTATCATCTTAGTTAACTTGCATCTAGTGGTCATATGTGCACACACCGGTTTGGAGTTCTCCAAACCAAACTTTTTTAACAACTCTTTGATGTACTTAGACTGAGAAATGAAAATTCCTTTATCATTTTGATTAACTTGCAAACCAAGGAAGAAATTTAACTTACCAATCATGGACATCTTAAACTCCTTCTGTATCTCATTAGCAAATCTTCTGCGCATACCTTCATTTCCTCCAAGGATTATATCATCAACATACACTACAACAACTAAGATTTTTCTTGAATTAGTCATGAAATATAAATTGTTGTCAGCCGAACCTTTCTGAAATCCTTGATCAATCAATACTTGTCTAACCTTTCATACCAAGCTCTAGGGGCTTGTTTCAGTCCGTACAAAGCCTTCTTCAATCTGCAAACAATGTTTGGATTATCTTTCAACCTGAAACCTTTCGGTTGTTCAATATAGACTTCTTTCAATTCTCCATTCAAGAATCCTGATTTCACATCCATCTGATAAACCTTGAAGTCCTTAAATGTTGCAAATGCCAAGAACATCCCGATTGCCTCCATCCGAGCAACTAGGGCATAAGTTTCATCAAAATCAATGGCTTCAATCTAAGTATAACCTTTGCAAACCAACCTTGCTTTGTTTCTTACAATCTTTCCATCCTCATCCAGTTTGTTCTAGAATACCCACTTAGTTCCAATTACATCCTCGCCTTCAGTTTGTTAACTAATTCCCATGTCTAATTTTCTCAATTTGATCCAGCTCTTCTTTCATTGCCTTCATCCAATTCTGATAATTACAAGCTTCTTCTACGTCTTTGGCCCAATTTCAGATAGTAAACACAACAAGACTTGTTCTTGAGTTGCTTTGCTTCTTGTGATGATACCTTTACTCTTATCTCCAATAATCTGATATTCTGAATGATTCTTTTGAACATATCTTGGGGTTTTGGATGTAGATGCCAGAGCATCTTGATTTTTCTTTTCTTGACTTCTGATTTCCTTTTCCTTTTTCCTTCCATCGGACTCATCAGATTCATATCCTGCCAATATCTCCAAGTCTTTTGAATTACATTCAACTTTCACATTTGCACTTTCAATCATCTTATTCAACCTCTTGTTGTAACACCGGTATGCCTTGCTCTTTGTTGAATAGCCTAAGAATATGCCTTCATCTGATCAGTTGTCGACCTTTCCAAGATTATCCTCATCTCTCTGGATATAGCACTTGCTTACAAATACTTTGAAATATTTTACTATCGGAGTTCTACCATGCGAAAGTTCATAGGATGTCTTCCTATATTTCTTCTGGTATAGAATTCTGTTAAGAGTGTACGCTGCTGTGTGAATTGCCTCTCTCTAATAGACTTCTAGTAATTTTGTTCCTTCTTCATAGTTCTAGCTGCCTCTTGTATAGTTCGGTTCATTCTTTCTACACCATTTTGTTGCAATATTCGGGGGGCAAATAACTGTTTTCGAATGCCATGTTTCTCACAAAAATTGTTAAACTCATCAGAAATAAATTCTCCTCCTCTATCAGACCTTTAACACTTGATTTTCCTATCAACTTCATTCTCAACTTTTGCCTTGAATATCTTAAATTTCTCTAATACCTCAGACTTATCTCTTAAAAATGCAACCCAAGTCATTCTAGAATAATCATAAATCAATAACATGAAATACGTGTCACCTTGCAAGCTCCTTGGTTTGGTCAGACCACATAGATCTGTGTGTACCAAATCCAGTTATCCGATGGACGAGTACTCTTTTCCTCTGAATATGCTCTTTGTTTGCTTTCCTACTTGACATTCCTTGCAGATGTTGTTATCCGGTTTGGTCAATCTCTGTAAATCTCTCATTGCACTCCTTGAACTGATTTGTACAAGGTTATCAAAGTTAATATGACACATCCAATGGCATAGCCAGTTGTCATCAAGTTGAGATAGCAAACAGTGCCTTGTAGCTCCTTCCAGCTGATACATATTTCCATTTGTCCTTCCAGCCACAATAACCGTTTCTGATGCAGAGCATCCACCAAACTCAACCAATTAGGGAGATCTTTCTCCCAACTCACCCATCCAAATAGATGACAACACCCCTCCAGTCTACAAGGTACTCACAAGGCCACTAGTTTCTCAATCTGCCCCAATACCCCAAAGACACACTCTTACTTCTCAACCTCCATCCAATCATGGAAACATGCCCAAATAGGACTCACCAACATGTTTAGATGCTATACCAAGTACTTCAACACCCAAACACCATAGATCTCCTTAATAGCCAACAATACTAGGCCTTTCCCACTTAGGACTCCCAAACTCCATTAGTATTCAAACCCCAACATGTAATAGTTTCCCACCAAAGTCATATCCTCCTTGACACACCTTCAAATACTTCCAACATGCCTAGACAAGGCTCTCTCTCTACCCTCCCAACTACCCTACAAGGTCATTACCATCTCACTGTTTTAGGACAGCCAAAACATGCTGTAGGACAGTCATCATTGAATGGACCATTCTTTGCTCACAACCCTTCAAATGCAATAAATGATGATGGGAATCCACCCTACTACACCTCTGACATCCAAACCAACCCCAAATCCACTCCTAAACATGTAGAGTGCAGTGATTCAAGGCACTGTCAAAACTGGGACAGTCAATGTGATTTTGTGGACAGTCAAACATCTGTTTGTTTGCAGTGATTCTTTAGGTTATTAGACACTTGGAATATGTTGGAAACCCTCTTACACACCCCTCACTTCCTCCACAAGAACACTCAAGTCCATCAAAGCAAGTACACCACCCAAATCTCCAAGAGATCACTGTATTTTCAGACTGTGGCACTGTCAATCAGCAATTCGACATCAATTTGCATGTGCAAAATTGAGCATGGGACCCTGCAAGAAAAAAACAATAAAGTACATGATATGGCCCTCTATTCCTTATTGGCCTAAGTTCATCCTGGAATGGAGGTTTATTTCATTTTACTAAGTCACTGTCTACCCTAGTAGGGTTTTGACAGTGTTTTACAAAATATTAAGATAACTTTCTCAAAACACAATCAAATTGAACGAGACAAAGACCAAATTAGAGAGGATTCAATCCTCTTTCATCTACGATGAGTCTCTAATACGAATGAATCAGTTCTCACAAAGAAAAGTGACAGGGATCAGACTGTCACGTGGAAAAATACTCAGAAAATGCAGCATACTCAGAACTTTTATTGATTTTCTTCCATGGTACATGCCTTCCAAACTTGTAGTGAACAAAGATAGGCCTTTATAAAGGTTTGTAAGCCTTCCCAACGTCTATAACTACCTTTTGACCCAACATGACTAACAAACACCTAATTACCTTCTCAAACACAAAAAGTTGCTTTTGACAATTTTTGACAATATGAGCAACTTTTGTCTAGAACTTGATCCTAGACCAAACCATGACTCAAAATCACTTAGATAAGTCCAAATAGATCCCAAAAAAACCCTTACATACCATTAAACATCAATTTTGACCCATCGAGACCTATTTCTCACAAAATGACAACTTTTGACAATTTGACAATTTTTGAGCAATATTAACAATATGACCCTAATATGACTTGACCTAACATCCAATGGTCTTGACTCTTAATGACCTTATTTACAACCTTTATCCTTCAAAACACAAAAACGTCATAATTTGCCTCATAGAGGCTTGATGGTGCCTTGGGTGCTCCTGCACCATACAACTCCCCTAGAAGAAAACTCATGTACCATGAGTTAGGACTGATATCCATTTCATGATGCCTTCCAAATGCATGATCATCTACAAGTCTGCTCCATGGGTTCAAGCATTGACAATGTGGATGCCAACTAGGAGTCATGACCTTGTTGGTATGCAAATGAGACTACATTTTTGTGTTCAAATCAGAATGAGGGCTGTCCACTGTCCTCCTGCACTCAAACAAACACTTACCTTGATGAGAAACCTTGTCATTTGTCTTCCTCTCCACTGCAACTTCATGTGCATTGTGTTCTTCATCTCCGTGACCAAGCTGTCCTTGGACATCTGTCAGCAAATTCACTGTCTTATCAGCAACTTGTACCTCTGTACCTGCACTTTCACATGGTTTAATTACCTTATCCTGCACTCAAACAAACACTTACTTTGATGAGAAACCTTGTCATTTGTCTTCCTCTCCACTGCAACTTCATGTGCATTGTGTTCTTCATCTCCGTGACCAAGCTGTCCTTGGACATCTGTCAGCAAATTCACTGTCTTATCAGCAACTTGTACCTCTGTACCTGCACTTTCACATGGTTTAATTACCTTATCCTTCACCAAGGGGCACACTACCATTCCAATCAAAACATTAGCTTTCCAATCATTCACCCACTCATCCTTTACACTTGAATTTGTTTTCAGTTTGTCTGCTACTGTACTCTGATCCTTTTTGTCAACCGGTATAACTTCCTTCTTTCCACACATGATCACCTTAGTCTTTTTACCTGCACCCTCATCATCTTCTAGAAGTGGAAACAATTTATATGTTTGTCCTCCCTCTTCTATAGTATATGTATTTTCTTTCCCATCATACAATGCATGCCTATCATATTGCTAGTGTCTTCCAAGAAGTAAATGACAACAGTCCATGGGTACAATATCACAAAGCACCTTATCTTTATAATCACCAATAGAAAACTCAACAATGGCTTGTTCATTAACCAAAAGAGATTGCTTATCATTCAACCATGACACCCTATATGGTAACTCATGAGGAATCCTTTGTAAATTCAACTTACTAACCATTTCATTTGAAACCATATTTTCAGTAGAACTTGAATCAACTACAACCTTACACACCTTATTCTTGCACTTACATGTGGTTTTGAAGAGAGACTTCCTATACAATGGTTCTTTCTCCTTGGATGTCTGCAATAGTGTTCTTGTTAGCATCAATGTCTCTCCAACCTCTGGTTCACATTCTCTTGGGGAATTAACACTTCCTTCATCCTCTTCTTGCACAAGTTGTACCCTCTTCTCACTTCTTCTGTCACCTCCTGATGATGAACCTTGTCTTTCTGGACGCTTGAATGCTGGATGACCAATTTCATTGCAATTGTAGCATCTTCTTGTGAATGTAGTTGAACTTCTTCCTCCTCCAAATCTTCCTCTTGTGCCTCTAAATCCTCCGTTGAAATCAGTAACTTGCTCCTTACCTTTGCTTGTGTCTCCTTGGTCTTCTTGAGTTTGTCTTGTTCCTCTTTCTCTGTTGGTGTTTCCTCTATCTCTTCCTTGTCTCTCGTCTTCTTTGCAACTTCTCCTCACCCTTCATAGCCAACTTATAGCACTCCTCTACTGTTCTTGGTGTTGTGAGACTAAGTTCATCCTGAATATTGTACCTCAACCCATTGAGATAGCTTGCCACCTTCTCTTCATCATCTTCCTCATGTTTTGCTCTTATGTCCAACTTATGAATTTCCTCAGTGTATGCTTGCACATCCATATCCTTTTGCTTCAGATTTTGGAGCCTCTTGTATAACTGAACATTGTAGTCATTAGGCAAGAACTTTGCTTTCAACTTCTCCACCATCTTGTTCCATGAAGTTATTTTTGGTTTGTCCTTCTTCCACCTATCAACTTGCACACAATCCCACCATAACAAAGCATGACCCTTCAATCTTGATTTGGCCACCTTAACCTTCTGATTTTCTTCCACTTCCTCACACTCAAAGTAATTTTCCAGAGTCCCAATCCAATCAATGAGCTCTTCTGTAAAAACCCGGACTAAATTTGACTGCAGATGATTATATTTCTGTAAAACAACCCCTGTCTAAGTCTGATTGTGACTAACTATTCTGTAAAATATCTGACTAAGTATGATTGCAATTTATTATTCATCTCCAGTTTGAATTAACCATCTGATCACTAAGGGTCTGTGTATATCCTGTGCAGTTTCTAATCACATTTCATGTTTGTATCCAAATTCCACTTTAGAATTCTCTTAATTATCTTTAGAGGTTTATGTCTATTTCATCAGAAAATATTTAATATGGCCAGAGAGTTATTGGCAGATTTTTGAAGAAAAGAAGTCAACAGTGATATTTACATTAACATAATCTGAGTTTCTATTCCTTTGCCCTAACATCCCAAGTATCAACAAACAACATTGTTTATTTATTTGAAAGCGTACATAACAATGCACCTGGTGGTCTTCGTGATACTGTTGATGTTCCTTCACGTGCTGAGGGTGATCGATGTTTCTCTGAATCTCACCGTTAGCACATTTCCTTCTTGGTTTTACTGTGCAATCCTCCGGTGTGTGACTGTTACTGATAACAATTCTGTTACTCCTCGGTAATGCTTAAATCTGGGCCGCATTACGTCTTTTCCTTCGGCCTGTAAGTATATCAACCTTCACATATTTACGGTATATCTTCGATATGCCTTCTTGACGGCGGGGAACCGGATCTTTACCCAATAATGGGCCTCGGAGTAAGACACTTCTAAATGCCAACCTTCTGGTAGAATGCCTCTGTTTAATCACCTTCCATAGCACACTACTGAGTCTTCGTTAGTGCTTCCAGAACCGCACCAGATGACGAAGACTTCTATTACTCATTGCGATCGGAGTTACAACCACGCGGCCTTCTATCGTCCGTGAACAAGCCAGAGATTGTATTACTCCATACCCAATATCGGGTTACACTTCCGCGAGGGCAGGAATAGTTTTTGTGTCACCATCGCAATAGATAGAGGAGTATATACACGCCTCTCCATTGAGCCTCGAGCAGTCCTCTGCACAGCGTGCCTTTCCTATGAAACTCTGCGAATCCTTGCTTCCAATAGGCTAGATAAGCTGGCAAAAGGAATTGATTTTCTTGTCAGATATCTTACTGACTATCAAACTTCACTTCCGTTATTTCCTGTATATTCCGTTCATACCTCTCCGTGAGTGCCATACCTTATTTAAAGAAAAAATAGGTAGTAGGATTCCCGTAGGAAACCCGTAGGAAACCAACTTCCCGCAATAACAAATAATCACACCAAACAATTAATATTTAGCTCTTAATTAAGCTTTATTGCTGTATTGGAAGCATAACAATTAACTATTGTTATAATATATTAGTCAATATGAAAACTAATATAAAATAAGAAGTTAAATTTATTTCATAATTAATACTAATTAGTATTAATTTGACGGAACATCACATCTTCACCATCCAATTTACCACCATACATTGATAGATCTGCCTTGGCTTGTGGTCACTTGCCTTCACTGCCTTCAGGAGCCTAACCATCCTTGCTTCCTCTGGATCCAACTCAACCTCTTGAGGGACTTCATTTTCATTCTCTTCTCCTTCTTGATCACTCTCAACTTCATTGGTTCTTCTTCTCCTATCTCTGGCTTCTAAGGCTGCAACCTTCTCTTTCAGGGCTTTCAATTCCCTAGCAACTGCTGATCCACTTTTTGGAGGCATCTTGCCTTCAACTACTCAAACTCCCTTCTCTCAACTTCAAAGAACCTACTCCCTTGCTCTGATACCACTTTGATGCAAAGCATCCACCAAACTCAACCAATTAGGGAGTTCTTTCTCCCAACTCACCTATCCAAATAGATGATAACACCCCTCCAGTCTACAAGGTACTCACAAGGCCACTAGTTTCTCAATCTGGCCCAATACCCCAAAGACACACTCTTACTTCTCAACCTCCATCCAATCATGGAAACATGCCCAAATAGGACTCACCAACATGTTTAGACGCTATACCAAGTACTTCAACACCCAAACACCATAGATCTCCTTAATAGCCAACAATACTAGGCCTGTCCCACTTAAGACTCCCAAACTCCATTAGTACTCAAACCCCAACATGCAATGGTTTCCCACAAAAGTCATATCCTCCTTGACACACCTTCAAATACTTCCAACATGTCTAGACAAGGCTGTCTCTCTGCCCTCCCAACCGCCCTACAAGGTCATTACCAAATTACCAATTCACTGTTTTAGGACAGTCAAAACATGCTTTAGGACAGTCATCATTGAATGGACCGTTCTTTGCTCACAACCCTTCAAATGCAATAAATGATGATGGGAATCCACCCCACTACACCTCTGACATCCAAACCAACCCCAAATCCACTCCTAAACATGTAGAGTGCAGTGATTCAAGGCACTGTCAAAACTGGGACAGTCAATGTGATTTTGTGGACAGTCAAACATTTGTTTGTTTGCAGTGATTCTTTAGGTTATTAGACACTTGGAATATGTTGGGAACCCTCTTACACACCCCTCACTTCCTCCACAAGAACACTCAAGTCCATCAAAACAAGTACACCACCCAAAACTCCAAGAGATCACTGTATTTTCAGACTGTGGCACTGTCAATCAGCAATTTGACATCAATTTGCACGTGCAAAATTGAGCATGGGACCTGTTGTGAGGTATTCAGTTTCACACATTACGCCATCGCAAATGGGGACCCCCACTTTTTCGCTTTCTAGGTTAGTTGTCTTACCTTAGTTGGTTGTTGTCGAGTCTTTGCTATTAACCTTTTTGTTTGTAGTTGCTCAGGAGTTGATCAAATATCTCTCTTGGAGATGAAGTAAGGTTCGACACTCCCTTTGCCCAGCCAAGACATAATCACTTCAAATTCTCCCAGCACTACCTATGGGTACCCAAACTTGACCACACCCATTTCCATTCCTCACCATTGCCATCATCATTCCACCTCTCCATCATTGATCCCTCCCATTTTCCTTTACCTTAACCTCCACTACCACTTCCATCTCCTTCCACATCCCTTATCCCTCCATCTTCTTTCATCACCTACCCTTCTACCTCACCCTCACTCTCACCTTCACCTACCTTCACCTATACCCTCACCTACCTAACCCTCTTCCCATCCTAGCATACTCATCCACTACCCTTCCATCCTACATTCTAGCCTACTCCTACCACTACCTATATCCCAGCCTAACTATACCTTACATTCCCCTACATCCTTCATTGTTAACCATCCTATACCATTACCCTTCCTAAACTTCATTATTCCCTTTATACCCCATCCTAACCTCCCTACCCACTTATCTATCCTCGTCTACCTTTATTCCCCAACCCCCATTTTCCTAACCCACAACTCATACTTTTTCTCACCTTTCTCTAAGCTTACCTCTACCTCACACCCATTAACCTACCCATTCACTATCCACACTCACTTATTACCCTACCCCCTTTATCGCCTTCATTATCCCCTTTATACCCCATCCTAACCTCCCACCGCAGCACTCCTTATAACCCCCGTTTCCACCTTCACTTACCCCTCCCTACATCCCACTTCTCTTATCCTCCCCCTTACATTCCTTACATCCTACTCCCGTGACTATTCCTTACCACCCCTTTCCATCCCCCTCATTGCCTTTAATCCCTTTCTACCCTGCCATATATTATTGGGCCCCACAAATTCTAAAATGGAGATCTAAAAGGTTTTCTTAAGACGGAGAGTATTTCATTCTTCTCCCTCTCTACCGTATAACTGTTTGGGCCCACAAACTTTAAAGAAGGAAATTTTATAAGTCTCCACATGCTTTGCCACATCGTTGCTTGGGCCCCACCAAACTCTAAGGTGGAGATTTAAAAGTTTTAAGACATTTTTTTAAGAGAAAGAAAAGAAGAAAGCATCCACCTTACCATTTCCTTGCAAGGTGTGGAGTTAATGATAAGGAAGCTGGCCCTTGAAATTAAAGACGTGTCCTTTAGACCAAAACCATTTGGGATTTAAATTCAAATGAAGTAAATCAAAGCAAATTCAAAATCAGAGTATAAAAGAGCAGAAGCAAATAACAACATAAAGGAGCAAATCCATATTAGAAATAAGGGAAATCAGATTCGAAATTTATTTCCAGATTTGAGAAAACATTGTTCTCTTTCTAGTATCTTGATCAAAATATGTTTGTTTCCAGGTTTAATGGGAACAAGGATGCATGGAGCATGAAATGAAGGAGATCAATCAAGAATTCAGGTTTCACATTCAATATAGGGAGAGTGAAGAACTCAGAAATGCAAATTTTAACAAGGAAGAGTGGTGGATATCCATACAATTCAATCACAGATTCAGCTCAGTTCAGATCTAAGTGAAGATCGTGTGTGAATTCATATCATATAGGCTGCATCTATACAATGGGATTAACTTTCAAAGAAGAAAGTGACCTTGATGAGTGCTTGCTCAGTAAGCCCAAGATTGTACGAATGAAGCTTACAAAGCTGCTTCAAAACAGATTACACAAACCAAGCCTTGAGGACCGATTTCATGAGGAGCAACTAAGTGATCAAAGTTGATCAATTTAATCATCTGCTACAAATGAAGCACCAGATTGATCTTCCTTAGAAAATGAAGGCTGGCAAATTACTAAGAAAACTGCTCATCAACCTGAGATCATGAGGAGTATTTGAACGATGTAAGAGGAAGAACTATAACTACACTTGGAAGGGAAGATGAGGCGAACTTGAGAAGTCAAAATCAAGAAGGAAGTGAGATGGATGAAATTAAGAAGTATTTGAACGAGACCCCAACCTAAACAGCTGGAAGTTAAAAATGCAAATAAGGATGAAATTCGCTCTTACAAGTCACAAAGATGGAGGTTAAAATCTAAGTCTCAAAGAATCGAACCTCCAAGAATGTAAATTGAAACGCTCAAGTATTGAAGTCAAAAGGATGAGCAAATTATTATGCAAGTAAGATCAGAAGGGAAGCGAATATCATCACAAATGCCATGTACATTGCTCTAAGTTTGGAGCGAATTTTCCATGTACACTGCTAAGGGTCAGAGAGCGAACTTCATTGGGAGCTTGTCCTTAGGGAGGTCAGAGAGCAAAATTTACAATATAGGTCCTATCCTCATCAAGGACACAGAGCGAACTGTCATGTAAGTCTTGTCCTTAGGCTGGTCATAGAGCGAATTTGATCATTATAGGGCCTGTCCTTAGAGAGAACATGGAGCAAACTGCTTGTTTTGATCTTGTCCGCCCATGAGACATAAAGCTCATTTGATGAGAATGTACCTTGCTAAGATCACCAAGCGAACTTGATCAATTATAGGTCTTGTCCTTAGAGAGGACAGAGAGCGAAATGCCTTAGGAGGCTTGGTCTTAGAGAGGACATAGAGAAAACTGCTAATTGGTCCTGTCCCTGCCAAGGACAGGGAGTGAACCTCACTTTGACCTTGTCCTTCTCAAGGACACAGACCGAATTTATCATTTTGGGCCTGTCCTTAGAAAGGATATAGAGCAAAAAATCTGCTTTGACCGCCGAAAAGACATGAAGTGAACTGATTTGAAGAACATGTACCTTCCAAGGGTCCTAGGGCGAATGTCCTCCTAAGGGTCCTAGAGAGAATTCTAGCATTTTGGCAAGAGGTGAAGTCGGCCAACATGAGGAAGACAGTTTATTATTGCCAAAGCAGAGTCGGCCTCACCCTAAAAAGACACATCTCCTCATTAAGATACCTATATAAGGAGACTTGAAGCAATCATTTAGTCACCAATTCAATGCAATCCTTTTCTCCTAGAGTGAACTTGATCAGCATGTCAACAGTCCCCATCAACTCCACTAGCTAATTCAATCAGCAGGGCAAGGAGCCCAATCAATATCAACAACAAATCTGATTCAGGAAACATATCATCAGCGAATTTGATTACATCCACAGTGAGTTCAGTAAGCATCAACATCAAGACTGATCCACAAGCAGAAACTCCAATCATTGGTGACAGCAAAAGTCACAAAAGAAGAAGCGAATTCATCAAGAAGACAAGAAATTTGCTTCAACCAAGGAGTGACCCCTTCTATAGATGCTCTTGTTAAACCTGCAAATCACATGAAATCACATAATTACATCGAACTAGGAGGTTATAATATAAGGGATATCATATGTATTTGATGCTTGCTTATTTGTTTTGCGGGAAATGAAGAAAGAAATCAAGTAATCATATTGAAGGAGGATTGAAACAAGCCGCTCTAGGATCAAATTTCAACATCAAAGTTGAGATACAAGGAAGATACCTTCAAGAAGCTTCATCAGCAAATACAAAGACATCAAGGAGGAGAAGATCTCAAGATATTCAAAGATTCTCACCACATCAAAGTTGAGATACAAGGAAGATGCCTTAAAGAAGCTTCATCAGCAAATACAAAGACATCAAGGAGGAGAAGATCTCAAGATATTTAAAGATTCTCACCACACCCTGGAGGCATGAAGAGATCAGAGGAGTGTTAAGGAGAAGTCATACAATCACTCCAAGGTAAGCAAGCAAAGGTGGAAGAAGGACTCAGCTACATCAATAATTCCCATCACCACTACTTTGAGCGAGCTAGAGAATGTTGAAGAGATCAATTAAATCAAGACTACGAAGTGCAAGTTCAAGGTGGCGTCCTAGTCATCATCCTAGTCACCATTCACCAATCAGGGAAGGTCTACCTCAACAAGTCTTGATTCAATGTACCAGACTCACCCATGGATGCACAAACTGCGATGTACTTACCCTTGACATCTATTGGTCCATGCTCATTGAATGTAATTTTCTCATTGGCTAAGGAGAGTTTGTTGTAACAAACCCTAATTAGGGTTTTCATTGTAAAATCTTAGTCATTGATAGAGATTTGATCCTATGTGTTAATTGTAAATGAGCTCTCTATATAAAGCTCAAGCTCTTCATTTGTAAAGGTTAATAGCTATTAGTGAATAGTTGGAGAATAGTTAGCTAATAGTGAGTAGAATAGAATAATAGAAGAATAACGATTAGAATAGAAGTAGATTAGGAGAAGGAAGAGTTATTGGTATGACTTGTAAATGAGACACTCTTTCATTTAAGTTATGGTGAAATTTGTTATTTCAACAAGCCTCATGGTTCTACTTCTCCATTTGTTTTTATGTTAATTAGATTGAATGGAAGAAGTCGTTGAATGTATTTATGTGGAATCCGTTTAGTCCATACCACTGGCCTCTTGCTGATTGTAAGTGTGCCTTGCGTGGTCAACTGGAATGACATTAGCTTAACCTCGAATCGTCCTACACTCATTGCTTATGCATTAACTTGAATGGTGATTAATGTTTGGTGGTATTGGTTCGAACATCTTTGAAACATCTTTAGAAGATTGCACTGAGCTTGTGTCAAATTGTTCAAGTTGATGGTGAGACCTAGCTTGGTAGCATTCTACCTAGTCATTTATCTATCTTCTTACGTTCTAAGGCCTAGAATAGACTCTCTTAAACCCTACCTCTTTTTCTCTTTTTTATCTTCCAATTGAGTAGATAGGATCTAATTTCCAACAAATCAAGCATTCAAGCATTCGAATGTAAGTCCCCTTGTGATTCCTGCATAATCACATCAAACCAATGAGCTTATCCACATGTAGTGACCCTACATTCATGAATCTTGGAGTTGTCTCGAATGATCCTTAAGCTAATCTTCAACATCCGAGAGTTTTTGTTCAAGAGAGGAGAAGATACTTATGTTATTTTATTCTGTGTTCGCATGTGCATAAAAAACACATCAACAGGACCCTGCAAAAAAAACTACAATAAAGTACATGATATGGCCCTCCATTCCACCCAGTATTGGCCTAAGTTCATCGTGGAATGGAGGTTTATTTCATTTTACTAAGTCACTGTTTACCCTAGTAGGGTTTTGACAGTGTTTTACAAAACATTAAGATAACTTTCTCAAAAAACAATCAAATTGAACGAGACAAAGACCAAATTAGAGCCGATGCAATCCTCTTTCATCTACAATGAGTCTCCAATACGAATGAATCAGTTCTCACAACGTGACAGGGATCAGACTGTCACGTAGAAAAATACTCAGAAAATGCAGCAAATTTAGAACATTTATTGATTTTCTTCCTTGGTACATGCCTTCCAAACTTGTAGTGAACAAAGATAGGCCTTTATAAAGGTTTCTAAGCCTTCCCAACGTCTATAACTACCTTTTGAACCAACATGACTAGCAAACACCTAATTACCTTCTCAAACACAAAAAGTTGCTTTTGACAATTTTTGACAATATGAGCAACTTTTGTCTAGAACTTGATCCTAGACCAAACCATGACTCAAAATCACTTAGATAAGTCCAAATAGATCCAAAAAAAACCTTTACATACCATTAAACATCAATTTTGACCCATCGAGACCTATTTCTCACAAAATGACAACTTTTGACAATTTTTGAGCAATATTAGCAATATGACCCTAATAGGACTTGACCTAACATCCAATGGTCTTAATGACCTTATTACATCTCATATGGTCTTAAAAGACCTTATTTACAACCTTTATCCTTCAAAACACAAAAAACGTCATAATTTGCCTCATAGAGGCTTGATGGTGCCTTGGGTGCTCCTACACCAATTTCGGACTCCTTCTAGATCTCACATCCATTATCTTGAAAAACAAAATTATAACCATTTTCGCATATCTGTCCAACACTCAAAAGATCATGATGTAAAGCCTTCACATAGTAGACATTGTGAGTGTTATGCTTTCCATCAAAAGTAATTGAACCAATCCCAACAATTTGTCTTGTCTAATCATCTCTGAAACTAATAGAACCTGCATCATATTTTTCAAGTTTTATGAGCTTACTCTTCTCACTAGTCATATGATTTGAGAATCCACTATCAATCAACCATTCACTCTTATCTCTTCTAGCATGAAATGCAGTAGCAACAATCTTAGAAATATCAAACCTAGGTGCATCCTTTTCTACCAGAAACAAACAATCACCTTCTTCATAATCTGATTCATCACCTTATTCATCACCTGAAATGCCAACATCATCCTTAACAAAATAGGCTTTCTTATTGAACTTTCCTCTATTTTCCCAAAACTTTTGTCTTGTTCCATTTTCCAGACATCTAGTAGCTATGTGAGCAATCTTTCCACATCTAGAACATTTAAAGGGTAACATACCTTTGTACTTGCCTTCAATTTCCTCACAAAATTTGCTTCCATCTCATCTGGGTTGTCGTCATCATCTAGACCATCTTCAGAAGCTTTGAATGTTTTCTCTGATTTGTCTTTGCCCTTTCCAAACTTTCTTACTTCAAATGTAGTCACTGTACCAAATAGCTGCTCTCTTGTGAACTTCGGATCATAGGTTTCTTCAATAGCTGAGATCTTATCACTGTAACTCACTGGTAGAGTCATCAAGATTTTGTCAATTACATCTTCATCATTCAAAGTGCCTTCGACTTCTTTGCTTTCATTCACTGCACTGTCAACCTTTTCAAAATAGCTTACCATATCTTCTCCTTCTTCCATCTTCAAGTTTTCATACGTTCGCTTAGCTGTTAGTCTTTTTGTCAACTTAACTCTCTCATTTCCTTCATCGATATCTTTTAGCTTCTGCCAAACCTCATAAGCAGTATTTGTAAATGATGTTCAATTTATAATTCAATATGCAAGATGTATTCTTAATGTATTCTCTATATCTATGTAGTTTTCTATCTCTATTATGAATCTGACTATCTTCTTTATTTGACAGGTGAGAGGAGTATTTTTCGATTTCAATATCCTCTTCACAAATATCAAATGATACATATATGCAAGAGGGAGGATCAAGCAGTGCCTTGACTAGTCATGTCTTATGGACATGACCGATCAAGACACTACTTGATCACACCCCTTGGTATATGTTATCAACCGGTGTTTAACTTATTACCAGCCCGATACTAATCGAGGTTCACGTAACATAGTGCATATGCTAATCGGTATTTATGATGGGGTTGGCGTGGCATATTAACCGATGGGAATCGGTGTCTATGTTAATTGACACCGATCACTAACTAAAGGTTATACATCCCAAGCGGTGCATACTTTGCCATCCGAAAGCACTTGATAATTATTTGTTTATTGCAAGGAACACATCCGATGTAAATCGGAATACATAATTAACCTGAATAACCATCAGTGATCACCGATATACCATGCTATCGATATTGATTGACTAAGTAGATTCGATATAGAGAGGAATGATTATCAGATGAAAATAGCTTGATGTTTTCTTGATGGTTATTTGATATGATAAATGATTGAATGAGAGACTTCATTTATCTCTCATTCAATCATTTATCTTACCAAAGCTATCATGCATTAACAGTATTCAAGGAAATAACTTTTGTCAATTCATTTTTTGATAATGTATTGAAGATAACATACCTGGCCTTTTGATTTTCTTCATAGGCTTGAATCTCATCCGAAGTAGTAAGACCATTTGCTGGTTGTACATACTTAGTCTCCACTACCTTCCAAGTGTTGTAAACCAGAGAAACTAGATAACCTCTCATCTTTACTTTCCAGAAACTGTAATCAGATCCTTTAAAGATAGGGATAGATAATTTGTGTGCCATTGGATCAGGATCTACCTCAAGAGGTTAAGTTCTATATCAAAGAACCAAAGCTCTGATACCAATTGTTGAATATCCGGGCAATTGAGAGGGGGGCTAAATAAGTTGACAATTAAAATCTTCTTAAAACTTTATTCACAGATCCGGATCAACTAGCAGAATTAATCAAGACAAATAAAACATGAAAGCATGAATCAAACACAAAGAACACCAAAATTTACGTGGAAAACCCATGAAGGGGAAAACCATGGAGAATGCTAATTCTCAATATAAAAACACCAGTTAAGGTGACACTAGTTAAGGTGATTTTTACAAAGGATGGCTCACTGCCAAGAATGCTCACTGCATGAGGGCTCACTGACTAGAAAGGCTCACTATCGAAGAAAGAAAGATAGAAAAGAAAATCTACCACTGAAACACGGTTTGCACTACCACAACTGATTTCGATAACTATCCGCAACACACTTCACAACAACAACTAGATTCTTTCAATCTCGCATGTCTTCAACACAATTAGCCATTCACAAAAATGCCACATGAACTCATTCAGATCATACACATACATATACCGTCTCCGAAATAACATAATCTTACAAGCCAGCCAAGATAGAGATCTAAAATAGGTCAATACTAAACATTCTGGTGGTGGGAAGGAATGAGAAGTAGACCACATCACAATGTTCCTCATCGAACATATCAATACACTACATATATTACCAATGTTGGACCCAAAACAAAAATGTCGTTACACACCCTCGACATTTGAATCAACACCTCGATATTCGGATTAAGCCAGACCCAAAAATAGAACTGTGTAATATCAGCAACACATCTTCCGAGAAGCCAATCTTTCGGGAAATCACCAAACGACCATCAACATCACATACATACCAATCTTCCACTACTGCTCAATATACCACTTCTAGACCTAACCGGACCACAAGATTTGACATCAATGACAACATATAACATAATGCTAACACAAGCGAGGACGAGACACAAGACCTCACCATCTAGGTTTCTAAACTAGGTGGTAATTATGTCATATGAACAGTGCAGCGATACTTGGCTCTACTAGAGGACATTGCCTTGGTAACACATGAGGT
The DNA here is from genome assembly GCF_030272615.1 of Cryptomeria japonica. Taxonomy (NCBI): domain Eukaryota; kingdom Viridiplantae; phylum Streptophyta; class Pinopsida; order Cupressales; family Cupressaceae; genus Cryptomeria; species Cryptomeria japonica. Next base: position 119,164,791 of record NC_081410.1, read on the forward strand.
GGTAGAGATGTTACGATAGGTGGATGTTGGCAAAGAAGATTTTAACTTTTATGCAAGAAGGGTGTGAGAGGTAGTTTGTTAATTGTTTCACATCCCATGGGTGGCCTACTACGGAGACCCCCGAGATGCAGGTTGCATGGCATCCAGTGAGGCCTTTGGCGGTGGGTAAGCATGGTCGCAAATTATCTTCACTCCATGGCATGGAGACTTGCTTCAAGGATGTCTTCTTCTGGATGAAGTGAGCTCACTCTTCCCTTGAAGAAGCTAAGATAGCGAGGGTCGACACACTTGTGTAGGTAGAGGCTGCTCTGGAGGTGATGCGGGAGGAGTTAGTGGCTCAGATGACACTTATGTAGGAGCAACTTGCTCAATAGACACAACTCACCACCTTTAAGTGGAAACGCCATGTGTCCTTGGAGGATCAGGTTGAGCACCAGCGAACTATTGTGGAGGGAAAGGATGCCAGGTTGGCAGAGTTAGAGGCATGTTAGGAAGCCATGTCTCGAGAAGTGGAGAAGCACTTGAAAAATAAAAGAACCAAAAGAAAAAAAAATTTAAACCCTTAAATATCAAGAATCACTTAGGGCCTAATTATTTCTCTATGGTTCTCAAATATTGTTTGAAGGGTTTGGAATGTAGGCTATTGGAGCTTGGTTAAAAGTGATAAAATTATGAAAAATAACATCTACCATGAAGTTCCTTGTGGTCTTTGAGGCCTTTTTGTTGGCAAATGTTGTCATTGATGTCAACTAGGACAGGTTGTAGTTGCATGTTGCAAAAGAGATAAGAAGCATAAATGATCAGTTGCAGAGGTGAAAATGATGTGGCATCATATATTGAGTTGGCCTCATAACATGCTCAATCCATCGGGTCTGTTATATTCTTGTTGTAGATTAAAAATGGTGAAAATCAATGTGTTTGACTGTTTCAACTAGACCCTCCTTCAGTATCAGCGACATCCATGCGTTTTGGTGTGACTTGGTCTATTGTTGTGAATCGTGATCATTTTCGTGCTATGCAGACCTTTTTGTGTTATACCGATAGCTTCCCTCTCTCCGTGTGACATATTTTCTGAACTGGGTGACATGGTGGTTTTTTGGGGTGACTTCTCTGCTCAGTGAGACCCTTATTGGTCTTTGCAAACTCACCGAGTCACACATACATCCCTTTGTGTGGTGAGTGATGTTGGGTGGCTAGGCCCACCTTGTTCTAGTGTTCGTCGGCTCCACGTGGTAGCCATTGATTGATCCGTCCTTGCCACGGTCCATTTGTGTGGGGCCTAGCCAAGTCTCTTATCGGCCTATCGCATGACTGAAAAAGTGGAAGTGTATCGCTTTTGTTCCTAAGTTCGTGTTTCTCCCGATCCTTCGATCTCCGATGTAGACCCCGCCAAGCATCTCATGTCTTATATCGTGTGATCACGTCCAATTGAAAACAAATGAAGTCATTTTGTTGTCAGTTCTAACTTCTGGCCGATATCCGATAGCCGAGCCCACTTTGTTGGAGTGTCTGTAGATGTCTAGGTGGCATATGCTCGTTGGTTTACTTAGGCCGAGTTGGTTTTGTGCAAGCCCCTCTCCTTTATGCTCTGTGATTCCATATGGCAGGCGCAGATTGGCTTCTCCCATTGTGTGGGTCCCGCTGTCAATTGCCTTATCGGCAAGACCTTGCCTTTCGACAAGATGTTTGATTTCTTGGGCCGACCCTTGGAAGCTACACCGATATAATCTCTTTGGTGTGACGGGTTTCATGTCTTGGCGAAGGAGGTTTCTGTTCGATGTGAGATGTGTCTATGTCTTGTTGATGAATGCTACATTTCGGCATGACTTCCTCTGTCGGCGTGACTCTATTTTCCTCTTGGCAAACTGTGTGAGTTATATCGAAATGGGGCCTACGAGGAAGACTAAAGGCTTTGATGTGACACGTTTATGGTCACATCAACATACGAATGTCCACGTGTCGGCGACTCTTTGGTATGTTCTGGTTGTGTTGTGTCGAGTGGGTCCCTTCACCTATGTGCTCAGTGGTGCCATGTGGTGGCTGCGGGTCGGATATTCCGGTTTGTGTGGGCCCCTTGTTGGAGTGGCAACAAAAGGTTTTTTGCCATGACTTTGCCTTTCTGCAAGACATTTCTTCCTTTTCGTCGCACTTTTTCACTACATCGAAATACCTCTTTTCAGTGTGATGAGCTTGATGTCTAACCGATAAGGTAACCTTTTTTGTTGTAACATGGCGTTTTGGTATGACACAAAATGGCTCTTCCAAACCTTTGGGAGCTATAGCGATAAGGTCTTTTCACTATCGAGTCTGGGCAAAATACTCCAAAGTCAGAAATCGGTCAAAATGGCAGACTTTCTTCTCACAGGTGAATGCCGATAGTTGATTGGTCCACATGGACGGTTGACGAAGGTTGACTAGAAGATAGAGATGAAGATTTTGACAACATGAAGGATTGAAGAAGATCTGTCGTGCAGGGTAAGAAACACAAAGATGGATAAAGCATCCTGCTATCCCGCAGCATGTAAGATAAAGGTGTGATGGTCTTGCGGGGTAACATAGGTGTGAAGGAAGAGGTGGATCCCGCTATCCCGCGCCCAAATAAACTTAAGGAAGATGGCATTGTGGGGTTATAAGGAGAAGAGATGGGTGAGAGTCTCCACCATCCCGCAGGTGTAGGACTGAATTGCAGAGACAGATGGATGTCAATAGATGTATTATCCACGTGGATGGGTTGACCAAGGAAGACCAAATGACATGGACGGTGTTTTTGAAGACATGGAGCATGCCGAACAAATGAAAGCCAATCAGATTGAAAGAAGACAATACTTGCAAAGAAGGTGTACTTTAATGGGGTAGATTTCTATCCAATCAGAGCAAGTTGAGAGGAGATGAAGCTGCATTTAATGGAGGCCCTTTTGCAGTTTGTTGAGAGGCTTGAGAATATCCATGATAGAGATATCAGACCAAGGATTACTAAAAAAAGTAATCCATGCTTAGAGATGCAATCTGAATGCAGAAGAACATCTACAGGATACATTTATTATAGACGACTATTTGTCTGGATGGAATGTATAGAGGATCCAATCAGCCTGCAGATATGATTTATCAGAGGGAGAGAAGATCAAGTTTGAAATTCATTCCTGGAGGGAAAATCATGTATGTACAAAGGTGATCGAATGAAGATGGATTTGATGTGATGAGGAGTAGTTGGATGGGTGTACTAGCTGAGAGAAATTGACCTAAGTGTATGCAACGGAAAAAATAGTATGCTATAGAAAGTGTGTTGATAAGAGAGAAAGAGAGAGCAGACAGTAGGGTGTTGCAGAGAAAAAAGGTGTCCCCTCTTGTGAGCAAGTGTTGCAGCCAAAAAGAAAAGTAGAAGCAGTCAAAGAAAGAGATAGAAAGAAGATATTGAGCAGTAGATTCCATTGAGTTGTAGAGATCAAAAGACAAAGGAAAGACTTTGAGAAATCAGCATAAGAGAGTAGTAGGGTGAACATATCAATCAGATTCAGGTGTTACAAAACTCATTTGTAACAAGGTGTTTTCATTGTAATCAATTTAACTTATTTAGTCATTGTAATTCTCTGAGTGGGTGTTCAAAGCAGGGGTAGGTGCTCCTTTGAGTAGGTTCTCATAAAATTAGGGGTTGGTGCTCCTTTAGGTAGGTGCCCATAAACTTCAGGGCTTGGTGCTCCTTTGGGTTGGTGCCCATAAATGTTGTAATCAATTTTTTCATTGTGAGGCTGGATTGGAGCAGTAGAATCTAGTAGCTATTCTCACCGAGGTTTTTGCCACAGTGGGTTTTCCTCGTACACCTTGTGTTATGTGGTTTTCTCTTGTGTGCATGTGTCTTTGATCTACTTGCATTATTAGTGTTTGCACAATTTGATTCAAAGTTTTAAAGATTCATTGATTCACCCCCCCTCTCAGTGACCTAATTGTGTTCCCTCATTGTTATGGTGACAATGTGGGTTGTTGCTCTTTTGTTGCCCCTATACCCTTGCTTTAGCTTTGAAAAGTAAAATATAAAAATTGTTATGGGTTGTGCTAGATGGAAACATGAAAAGCAATGCTTTTTTTTTTCTTTATATGGTTTGAAATAATGAAAACAACCTTCCCAAAATTCATCAAATTTTTTTATTTTTCAAGTTTTTCCAATTAAATCATGAGTAATTGAATTACAATTATGCTTTTGGTTTGTGAGTCAATTTCGATCCTAAGTGACACTAGTATTGTGGCAAAAGCATTGCAAACTTTTGTGAGAGACAAGTGTAGGACCCCATGTAGAGTGAGTGATATATATATAGAATTGGGTTTTTACAACCCCATCACATAAGACAAAATAATGAAACCTCTTTTCTTAGTGCAATTTGACAAGGACCAAAGATTGGATGGTTTCCTAAATAATATGCCTCATATTTTTTAGCAATATATGCCCATTTCATTGTGAGATCATTTTACATGATCAAACTAAAATGATTGTTCATGGATTGTAGCTTGCTCTTATAATATTATCCAATCTGTCCAAGCAGGATTTTTTTTTGTCTCCCTTTCTTTTTCGTAAGCAAATAAGGGGGATGTCTAGCTGTTCTTGGGGCATTTCCTAGCCACAAGCTCCATTTCAGAGATATTTCCTATTGAAACCTGGTTATAAGCATCTCAATTGCTACTTCGGTTTGTTAAAGAATATCAAGAACAAATACAACATTCAATAGAAGCTCAAGTTAGTCAATTTACCATTAACGTCTAGTGAAAACAATAGAATGTCAAGTCAAATCAGCAAGAATTCTAGTCAACACAAAAGATTGCAGCCATGAACATTGCAACAATGAACACAACATATTTTTGGTCAAACAATAGTACTCGATCAAAATACCAATAAATAGGATCAAGTGAGAACTTGGGATCTTTTGGGAGTGCTTGGGAGTGCCCTAGGAGTGTACCCATGGAGAACCTAGGGTGGCTGGGATGCTCCCAAGGCATCGTTGTCACTCCTGATCCTGAAGCATTTTGGAGCGGGTACTAGGACCAGTTTTTGAAGAACCTGATAACATAGTTCTCTACCATAGTTCATGACTTCATGTTGTGATATTCTTTTTGATGCCATGGATATAATAATGCATGGATTTTATACACCAAAACCACCCCTAAATGCTTACATATAAATATCTATAAATCTTGTTTCCTTTAGCTCAAATCCACTTTTTTTTTCACTTTTTTCAATGTACGCTTGTGTATGTGATCAAAGTGGTTTGTAATTGACTAGGCTTTTATGTCTTTACAATTGATTTAGAGAATAGTGCATAGAAAACCTTTAATTCCTTCAAAATTTGTATATCTCATGATTTTTTCATTGTGCCACGTTTAAGTGTTGAGATCAAGTCCAAAAATTATCTTGCTAAATCTCTACCAAGTTTGAGTCTATGGTGAAAGCTTCTGGATTTGATTGTGTGTTTTTTTATTATCAACGTTTCAAATCATACTCTATGATTCATCATTGGGATGAGCTAGAGAAGAGAATAAGTGTGAATTGCAGACCATAAACCAACTTAAATAGTGTAGGGGGTTGGTGGGAAGGAGGGGAGGAAATAGCACAAGGATCAAGAGATAGGAGAGAATAATAAAATAATAAAAAGGACATAAAAGAAGAAAAACTACTAAATGTAAGGAGAAAAAATAATAAAGACACAAATACAAGTAAACATATATATATATATATATATATATATATATATATATATATATATATACATATACATATACATATAGATATAGATATATACATAGATATATGTATATATACATGTATGTATATATATGTACATTTATATATATGTGTGTGTGTATGCATAGGCATATACATATATGTATATATATGTACATATACATGTGAGTATATGTATATGTATATGTGTGTGTTTATATATATATATATAAAAGAAGACAACCACAAAGAAACAAACAAAATGGGGGGTCAAACAAGACAATACTAAAAATAACAAGAAAATGAATAATAAGACAATAGAACCAAATAAAAGTAAAATTATGCAATATAAATGAAGCAACAACAAAGAGGGGGCACACCAAATAAAAATTTTAATCAAGCAAAACTTAAAAGAAAGACGAAAAAGCAAAAAAAGGGGGGAACAACAATAGGAAAATAATAAATGAAAAGTAAGAAAGAAAAGGAAAAAATAGTAATAAGAACAAATAAAAGGAAACAAAACAATTGAAAAAAAGCAAGAAAGATCAAAAGAAAAATAAGAAAACAACCAAAGCGAGCGTCAAACAAGAAAAAAGATAAATATTAAAGAAAAGAAAAGAGAGCGAACGAATACACATATACACATGTATATGAGTGAGTAAACAAACAAACAAAAAATACCTAACCAAAAGATTGCAAAGGCTAAAGGCCAAGGTCCAAGGAAGGGCAGGGGGGAGGGGAGAGGTTTGCAAATCAAGAGAGCTTTCAATCAAGCTTGATCTTGTTTCCTCTCCAAACCAAGAGACCTGCCTCCGTGTGTCAATCATGTTGCCTCTCTCCCTTACATTGAAGGTATCTCCAACAAAATATCGAAGATTCTTCATAAAAAAGGTCTCACTTGTTCCTTCAAACCCTTATTACCCTTAAGACACCTTCTCCCCTCTCTTAAAGATCAAATTGACCCCCTTCTTAACCCTAGGGTCTATAAGGTCTCGTGTTCTTGTGGTAGTGTGTACATTGGGGAAACGAGTTGCTCCTTTAGCATCGGAATTAAAGAACATGGTGCTGACATAAGGCATGAGCGAATTTCCAAATCTGCCTTAGCGGAGCACTCCTCCAAAACCAAGCACCACATTTGCCTAGAAAATACCCAAATCCTAGCCAAAGAAGATAACTATTTCAAGAGGAAACTCAAAGAGGTGGTAGAAATCAACAAACACCCTACCAACCTAAATTGTGACGAAGGTTGGAATTTGAGTTTCTCTTGGTACCCTTTACTTGCGAGCCTTAGAAATGATTCTCTTGCCCATCCCTCTTGACTGCTTTGTCGCAAACGTCCCCCCCCCCCCCTCCCTTCCTTGGACCTTGGCCTTTAGCCTTTTCAATCTTTTGGTTGGGTATTTTTTTGGTGTTTGTTTGTTTGTTTACTCACTCGTATACACATGTGTATTCGTTCTTTCTCTTTTCTTTTCTCTAATATTTATCTTTTTTCTTGTTTGACGCTCGCTTTGGTTGTTTTCATGTTTGTTTCATTATTCCATTATTGCTATTCTTATTTTTCTTTTGATCTTTCTTGCTTTTTTTCAATTGTTTTGTTTCCTTTTCTTTCTTACTTTTCATTTATTATTTTCCTATTGTTGTTCCCCCCTTTTTTTTGTCTTTTTTCTCTTTCTTTTAAGTTTTGCTTGATTAAAATTTTTATTTGGTGTGCCCCCTCTTTGTTGTTGCTTCATTTATATTGCGTAGTTTTACTTTTATTTGGTTCTATTGTCTTATTATTCATTTTCTTGTCATTTTTAGTATTGTGTTGTTTGATCCCCCATTTTGTTTGTTTCTTTGTGGTTGTCTTCTTATTTATATATATATATATAAACACACACATATACATATACATATATTCACATGTATAGGTACATATATATACATATATGTATATACCTATGCGCATGCGCGCACTCTCTCACACACACACATATATGTATACACACACACACATATATATGTACACACACACACACACACACACACACACACACACACACATATATATATATATATATATAATTTTTTTAATTCTTTTTCATGTTTGTTTGTTTACTTGTATTTGTGTCTTTATTATTTTTTCTCTTTACATTTAGTAGTTTTTCTTCTTTTATGTCCTTTTTATTATTTTATTATTCTCTCCTATCTCTTGATCCTTGTGCCATTTCCTCCCCTCCTTCCCACCAACCCCCTACACTATTTAAGTTGGTTTTTGGTCTGCAATTCACACTTATTCTCTTCTCTAGCGCATCCTGATGATGAATCATAAAGTATGATTCGAAACGTTGATAACAAAAAAGAACACACAGTCAAATCCAGAAGCTTTCACCATACAATTATGGACTGTGGAAACTTAATGTCTACAAGTTTGAGTCTAGTAATTATAATTTAGATTACTCTATGCACCTCTATTTCTATTGTAGCTTGACAATCTGATCTCTAGAATTCTATTGGTTATATTTCTTGGTGGAATGAGTCATAAGTATGTAATGTTCAGGGAAAATCTTCATTTGAACAACATTAAGTGATCAAGTTAACCAATTTCACTAACTTGATCTATTTTTAGATCAGTGATGAGCCTCAGAACTATTCTATAACTTTTTTTCTTAAAGCAGTGAGTGTTATAGCAAAATTCATCAGTTTTGGTCCTTTACGATTTCCTGCCATCGTTTTCATAGGTACTGGATCAGTTTCGTGTAAAAGACACACAATGATCTTTTCCAGCTGGGCTATAAGATTGGAAATGATTGTAAAAACTGGAGCTGAAATTTAAGCATGTGTATTTAGTTCATTCACTCTGACTTGTTATGAGAAACAAATTTGATTTGATGTGGCCCTGTTAAGTGTTGGGAATATTAGATTTGACTAAAAAAAATGGTCGCAATATGGTGCACTTGATTTTCTGATCAAGTCGAATGTCCCCTGCTTCAGGTATGCTGCAATATTGGGATCATCAACAGTTGATTTGGCTCGCTTAAGACCGGTAGATATTCTCTTTTTCTATTCAGATGATTTAGATTTATGATTTATAGTTGACAATTACAAGCTACAGACACATGTATACACATACCTACATATATAAATTCATAAATTATCATTAAATAGACTGAGATATATGCATATACGTGTTTTTTGGTTTTAATGACAATTCAATTAAGATGTTTAATATGCGGTCTTTTGCGTCTACAATTATAGTGACAATAATTATAGATGTGCAACCATCTATCTCCAAACTACTAGCTTTCATTTGTGCCTTCTTCCTTGCTTCCTTTTCTATATGCTCATTTACATCTGTGTAGCTAGAATGCTTGAAAACAACTAAAGGTATGCACAGGCAAATATATGGATGTTAATCTTTTTACAAATTTTGTTATGTGCTTGTATTTATATATGTATGCAGACTAGTATGGACACATGCAAAAAACTTGAAGTACTGTGATGTATGCATATCTTTATAATAACTTAGAAGTCATTCCTATGCTTGGATTCTCTTTCATGAATTGTGGGCACATTGGGATTTGGCAGAAAACCACCTATTAACTGTTTGATCTTCAAATCCTTTACTCATAACAAATAAACCTTTACTTACAACAATGTGCTGATGATAACACAAGTTAAGTAGGCTAAAACATCTAGACCTCTATAGTGCTAGCAATATCTAAACATTGCAAATATTACTATGACAAAGCTACATTAATCTACTACCCTCCCTTAATGAGTGAATTAGAAGCAATTCCAGTTTTAACTCTAAACTTGAGAAACATAGATTTACTAAGCGGTTTACTCATTATTTTAGCAGTTTTCTTTGTTGTAAGACAAAAATAAAGACAAATTTTTTCACTATCAACCACATTCTGAATGTAATCGTGATGGAATTGAATATGTTTGGTTTTTGCATGATAGACTAGGTTCTTGAACATCTTGAGAACATTTTTGTTATTGTGGAAATGTAGGGTCGGTGTTGTTTGGTTTAGTTGGAGATCAACCAATATCCTTTGTAACCACATTGCCTCACAACTTGTATTTGCGATTACGTTATGTTTCCATGGAGTATGAGGCAACTAAGTGATGTAGCTTACTCTACAAGGAGATTACTCCTAAACCATGTGTGAACAAATAACTTGTAGTACACTTCCGCATGAATTTATCCAATCCAACTGGAATTTGACATTTTTTATATCATTCTAGCATTTAGTCAATAGATATTTGATATGGAATACCAAAGTCAGGACACCCATTGCCATATTGAAGGACTCATTTTGTAGTTCGCCAATGTTCCTCTTGAGGCTTGGACATTAATTGAGAAAGACAGCTTATTGCAAAATATATCTACAGCCAAGTGGTGGTGAGATAATCAAACCACCTATCAGTTGTTGATACATTGCTTCGTTGATTAGTGGTGAATATTTACTCCTGAAGGGAATGTACTTGATTACGTAGAGTAAACAATTAGTGAGGAGGGTAAGAGAACATCCTTGGCAATAGAGAGGATGTCAGGGTGGAAGGCTGCGAGTGCTGCTGCAAGAGTTGGAGGCACTGAGTTGCCAACAATTCTCGCTTGCGAGACGCCTTTACCATGTAAGCTGCCTCCATCAATTTTGCATGCATTGCATCAATCTCACTACCCTTTGCTCCCAATTGTGTGTTCAACTATGTGAGTTGCTCATCCTTTCCTCCCAACTGTGAAGTCAGCTCCACCACCTGTCAGTCCCTATCTGCCAATTGTTGTTCATGCTCACCCACCCTCTTCTCCAAAGAAGTGACTAGAGAGTGTTCCTGTGCCAATTGGTCTCAAGCCTTCTGTGCCTTCTCTATAAGAGCCTGCCAAGTATGTTCCACCTAGTGGAGAGCCTAACGCTTACTAGGCAACAATTTGGGAGTGTGTGGTTTGCAACTTCTGATGCTTAAGGAACAAATCCTTGAAAGCAACCTCCATTCCATAAATTGCTCGGAGTACTCGTCCATGTCGACCTCCAACTGTAGGTTGTTGTGGGTTCTAGACATATTTGATCTCCTAGGTTTCCATTTATGGCCATCCTTTAGCAGTGAAACGTGTAAAGAACTCCTTGTCACATTCTCCCTGCATAAAGGCTAGCAGACGTTCTGCGGCCTGTGGCCTGTGTTACTAGAGGGTCGTGGCCAATATCTAAGTCTCATGCAATGTTCTCTACCTGGTCGAGGAAGGTGGCCATACCTCCCAACTCGTGAATGCAACACTGAATTGTATCGATTGGATCCTCAGGGTTTGGCCGACTAAGTTGTAAGACAATCTCCTTTACCTCCCCAGATGATGAGCCTTGTGCCCCTATTGGCACGGTTGTTTAGGTGACCTATTTTGGCTGGGTGGTCACCAGGGTCGACCCCACAATAGTCTGTGATAGTAACTCCATGTGCGGAACCTCTGGTGAGACCCCTAACTGGTGCAACCATGAATCAATCCCTGTGTCTGGTTGGCCAGTGCCTTCCCTTGGCATAGAAATTACCCGTACTGATGAAACTAAGTGCGGCACTACCTCCACTTTTGGTAGTCATGAAACTTCTACCTCGACAGATGTAGTCAATAATGTTGGCGCACTTATCACCGCCATTGCCACTGCCAATGGTGATGATGCCAACAGGATGGACTTTTCCATGGCTTCTCCTGAAGGAATAGTAACCAAGATGGTCGCCACCACAAGTGCCACAAATTTTTCCGCCAGCCCTACTATTACTCCAACTGGCATAGTGGCCACCACCGGTGCCACAAGAGTTTCTGCCACTGCCATTGTTACTCCAATTGGCACTATGCCACTCCCTTCCTCAATGGTCACTGTCTCTTCAATCTCGTCATCGCCATAACTCCCAATAGCACCCATGGTGCCCAATGACACATCCTCTGTAACCGATACCTCTTCTGCCACAGACACCTCTTTTGCAACATCCTCTGCAACCGATACTTGTTCTACTATAGACACCTCTTGTGTAACATCCTCTACAATATCCTCTACAACATCCTCTGCAACATCCTCTCCAATATATACACCTTCTGTAACTAACACATCTTTCATGCCCTTGTTGGAAGATACTTCGATGGTTCCCTCTTCCTCTTCTGCATTGGTACTCTTCTTTTTGGTAGGCTGACCCTGGTCACTGCCAATCGACAGTGTATCCATGTGCATCCAATAAAAGATCTCTGGCTTACTTAGGTCTTCTGATTAAGAGGACATAAGTATTCCCACTTCTCTGTGGGTACTTGCACATGGAGAGCATTCGAAAACAACTCGATGGCATGTTGGGACATGTAAAACGCTTTGTGTGGGAGGCTAAAAAATTCTCTGATTCGCTCTAAAAGGTACTTCGCCCAATTGTATACCTTCCCATTGCTAAGGCTAACCATTAAATAAATCATCCATGTTGCAATGTCCGAAGTCCTGCTTGCTCCCATTGGATGGCTTTTGATCATGTCCAAGATGCGCTTCCATTCCGTTGTCGCCAAGAAGGTTTTCTTGATGCCTTGGCTACTACTGTTGTTCCTAATACCGTCCCATTCTTTTGGGGTCAAGTCATCATGACAAACCTGTTTGAGAAGATTGTCTTTCTTTTCCCTAGTCATCTTTCTTCGTGGCTTCTCAATGGTCGCACCTCATGAAGGAATGTTGAAAACTCATGTGAACTCCATTGGCCAAAAAGATACCATCACATCATGTCCTTGGTAAGGAATAGTGGACTTGTGTGAGTGTCGGTCATAACACACTATGAGGGCTTTCGAGATGGGTTCAAAGTTCAAACTTCCATATGTTGAAACTGGCATTTGAATCGCTTTGTCCACTTCTGCATGCTTGAGGATCATCTTAACGTGGTGGTTGTCATCAGTCTCCTGCCACTTGGTGCACCAATCAATGCTGCTCAAAGTCTCCTGGGTGAGATTGTTAGCAGTAATTCTAGCATCTCCCATCTGTACCCAAGGCTTGGTTTTCTTGCTTTTACTACTATTGCCTGTTGCCATGTTTGAAAGTGAGGCTAAATGGGAAGCTTGGCCCTTATAAACTTGTCCTTGGTAGTTATCGTAATTGTCTCCTCTTTTGGCCCGACTAGGGTTGCCCAAACTTGTCCTTGCCATCATCTTGTTTTGTTGAATTACTTCTCTTGGCTCATACAGCCTTGACTGGCTTCCTTCGTACGACGTCTTGGAGTACAATTGTGACTGTTGGCTTCTTATGTACGACGACTCTGAGTGCGGCTCTTTACGCGTACCGTACAACTTGCCTCCTACCACGTACGGATTTTTCTTCAATGCTATACAACTTTCTTTCAGTTTTTCATACAAACCTCTTATTGCCATGCATGGATTGTGTTGCAATGTTGTACGACTTCCTTCTTGCTCCTCATATGAACTTGTCTTTGTGTGTACGGTATGTTATTTCCTTCTTTGTACAACAGGTGAATGAGTATTGGTTCCCTTGATCTATATGTCTCGTTGAATTCCACCCTCGTACAACTTGCATTCCTGTACAATGTATGGTTGAAAGCCTTTATTCCTCTTCCTTCATCTTCCTGCAATCACGTATGACCACTCCTCTCCGTGAGCCAAGGACAGTGTCCAAACAATGTACTGTTTTTCACACCCCTGACGTCTGTGCTTTCTCACGTGACCCCTCTCTACTCACTATACAGCGTGTTGTGACGTTTTCACACATCACCCCATTGCAAATGGGGACCCCCTACTTTTTAGGTCCTCTTGGTCATTTGGTTTTGGTTATTTGGGTCTTTTAGCAGCAGTCCTTTTGATCTCCTCATTTTGCAAGTGTTTTGGGGTGAATTTGATCAAGTTTGCAAGTCGTTTGAGCAAATTTGGCTAAGTCTGGAACTCATTTGGTCTATTTTAGGGTTTTGCCCTTTAGACTTAGATTTCAAGTCTTTTCCTTAGGGTTTTTGAAAAAGTTAATGTTGCAATGAAATCAAGACCCTTCAAGTAAGCTACTAGTGAAATTTGAGCGAATTTTGAGCATCTTTCTATTTTTAGAAAGTTCCTATTTTTTAGGGATTTTACTGCCTCTTGGATTGTCTTTATTTTGCCAAAAATCAAACTTACTATTTTTAGTGTCATCCCGCCCTGATTTGCCCTAATTTTGACATTTTGAAGTACTTACTATTTCTAGTAAGTCTATTTTTGGCAGGTTCTTTGCAGGCAGGGGTCCTGACACTGAAGACTAAGTATTCTTGAACATTTGTCTATATCCGGAAACTGTGAAAAAGCAGGCAATTGATTGAAAAATGACTGTCTAAATTCATTCCGGAAGTGGAAAAGCATTGAAAAATCTTTTAAGTCTGGCAGAGAAAATCACTTCAATCCAAGATAGCATCCCAAGTCTAGAAAATGGGAAAATTGGCCGAGTCTGGCAAAATCCAAGAGAATCCTTACCTTGGTAGTGAATGGCTTCAAAAGTAGGTGGGCAGCAAATTGGAGTCAAGGAGGATTTTTCCTCCACCCCCAAAATTCCATGACTAGGTAGTTTTGGCGCTCATGTCAAGGATTGGGTGCTAGATTGGGGTTTTCCTCCATGATCAAATTTCCTTCTCCATCTCCTTTTAGCGCCCAAGCATCAAGGGGAGCGCTAGAACTAGGTGGTTGAGGAATTTTCCTCCACACCACATTTTCCTGCACTATATGGATTCAACGCCCAGGTCAGGCAGTTGGGTGCCAAATTGAGGGTTAGGAGGATCTTTCCTCCTTGACCAATTTTCCTTCATCATATGTTTCAATGCCCAAATCAAAGGAAGAGCGTTGGAATGGGATCATTTAGAAAAAAGCAACTGAAACTGAAATTCCTCCAACACATGGAATTAGCGCCCAACATCAAGGAAGGAGTGCTTGTGATGTCCCCATCTAGACATGATAGAATTTAATGATAAATAATAATACAACCAAAAATCTAGAATATATATATATATAACCAAATAAAAAGAATAGAATAAATTCTTAATAATATTAATAAACAAGATTTAATATATATTTTATATTTATTAAATATTAATATTAGTTTCATATTTATCAAATAATAAGGTATGAACAAGCATCATCTTGATAAGCAAATTGATCTGCAATAAATTGCTATGTTAACCCATGAAGTAAACAGTCCGCAACCACATTGATGTTATCGCATGACCACCACCATAATTATCACTTATTATTGAGAAGAAATTACAAGGATCGATTATCCAAAGATGATTATATCAATCAAAGGAAAATAGCATCAAACATAGGTCAATACATTATCGCTGCCCAAGGGAAGTCAAAATCAATTAATTAGCAAATAAAGTAAATAAATGATAATCAGTGATTAACTTACATATGCGATTTAAGAGAAATAATTTAAGAGAAATAACAATTAATTATGGAAAGGTGCGATCTGAATAATAAGCTGATTAGTTTGAATGATGAAGAGAGGCGGTTAAGAGATGTAACTATTCAATTTTGCAAGATATATGTATGGTGGGAATCAATTCCATTTTATGGGGGGAGATAGGCTGAACACGTATGCTTAACATATGAAGGCTAATAAGGTTTGAGTGCAGAATTTAATAGTAAGAGTAATATAGACTGCAACACGTATGACAGTAATTATTCATTTCTTATATAATGGCAGACCAGATCTGATGCAAGTCAGATCTGTCTGCCCTTACACCCCACTAAATATAATTATTGCTTGTAGGCAGTAGTGCTATTATTAATTTTATATATATTCGATAATTAGAAAATATATAAATATTTTATAATATAATTTAATTCCTTTATTTATATTCAAGTCAGAGCAGCCAACTAACACAGTGATTTCTTTATTCATTATAATATTTCTGTAGGTAGAAGTTTGTTTGTTATTTTTCTTATCCAATTGGGATCGCTTGTTCTTGGTGCTTAATATGCATGCTTAATATATGAATCCTGATAATGTTTAATGCAGAATTGAATAATCATATTAATATTGGCTGCAAACAGTGGCAGACCAGATCTGACATGTATGAGATCTGTCTGCTTTTACCAGCCATTAAATATATTGATAATTAATGTTTTTTTTTTAAAGAAATGATAATATTAATGCTTAATAAAAAGGTAATTAGCAAATATGTTAATAATGGGTGATACATTAACAATTGGTGTATATATATATATATAAAGATGTCTTAATTAGGAAAATAATAATATTAGATTAATATAAAGAATCTAAAGAACTCTTCGGAAATAGTCAATAAGAGGGATAACAAAATTAATTGTCTAATGAGGAAAATAAATAAGCATTTGTTAATAACTAATAATTTGAAGAATGTCAATGACTGGCTTCATGATTACTCTCAATCAATTTTAGTATATTGAAATAGATTACCTATGTTAATCGGGTAGGGGACATTACAAGGAAAAGAAAAGGAAGGGAAAACGGGAGGCTGTGCCAGCAAACTGCGGAAAAGGTAAGAGAATAGTTGTACGCCTCAGGAATATATATGTGTGTGGACGTGTGTGCCACACACACACATATATGTTTATAATGATCTGTCATATGTGATATATCTCAAACCTCTTTGACAGAGTTAGAGTCTTAGCATAATATTGTCTCATGTATATGTACCAATATATATATGTAGGTATGTAGTATATATGTATGTATGCAGGATATATGTATGTTTGTAGGAGCAATAATAGTAATTAAGAAATATGTAGAGGCAGGCATAAATTATAGATTAAAATGATAATGAAGTATAAAATGTTATATGAATAACAATAATTTGGCTATATGATGGAGGCTATTGGGAGAAAATCCCCTTAGCCTAATTCGGGATTATGATAATCCCTGGTAGGCAGTATATACTGAGTACTCATATGCATATATGTTAAAGGCTTGGGTGTCGGAAGCTCACCCAAGAAGAGACGGATCTTGCCGATCCTCTCTGGTAGACTTGGATGATAAGATGTATCATCCAAGGCAAGGAATTGATCATATATGATGATCTTCCTTGGTAGGCTTTGATGTAAGATGCTACATCCAAGACGAGAATCAAATTATCCATCGATTTCCCTGGTAAGGCTTGGAACCATGATGGGTTCCAAGAAGGCGGGCATTACAACCGCCTAAGGACATATCCCAATACTTCATTCGTATCCTTTTTATTACCTAAGATTTGAGATTAGTTTTAATTAAGTAATTGAAGTTTAATTGCAAATTAAATTAGTAATATATATTTTGTTGCATTCTAATAGTCTGTTTTGTAGGAAAGTGATCTCTAACTAGTAGGGACATTATAGTGCTAGAATGGGGTTGTGGAGGAATTTTCCTCCACACCCAAAATTCCTCCACTACATGCAATTAGCCCCCAAATCAAAGGGGGAGTGCTGGATAAGGGTAAGGAAGGAATTTTCCTTCCAGATAGACTTTCCTCCACAAGGTCAATTCCACACCCAAGGAAGAAGTTGGAAAGAGGGGCATGGAAATTAAGTCATGTATAAGGAGGAAGAAAAATCTCCTTAGGAAAGAAAATCAAAAAATTCTCCTCAGGCATGGAAAATTGCCCAAAAGTTGAAGAAATTTCAAGGCAATGACAAAATTGGTCAAGGGAGAGAATTTTCTCTCTCATAAGCTCTGAAGCTTAAAATGGAAAAAATTCCTAAAAAATAGGAAAGGTGATGAATTGATCAAAAAAATTTCCCTAGGAGAAAATTACACCCAAGATGAAGAAATTCCAGGAAAGTGAAAAAATTGACAAGTGTTGGAAATTCCTTCCTTCAGGATAGAATTTCAGGAAAGTGAAAAATTGACCAAGTGTTGGAAATTCCTTCATTCAAGACAAAATTCCAAGAAAGTGAAAAATTGACTAAGTGTTGGAAATTCCTTCCTTCAAGACAACATTCCAAGAAAGTGAAAAATTGACAAGTGTTGGAAATTCCTTCCTTCAAGACAACATTCCAAGAAAGTGAAAAATTGACCAAGTGTTGGAAATTTCTTCCTTCAAGACAAAATTCCAGGAAAGTGAAAAATTGACTAAGTGTTGGATTACTTCCTTCAAGACAAAATTCAAGGAAAGTGAAAAATTGACTAAGTGTTGGAAATTCCTTCCTTCAAGATAGAATTTAAGGAAAGTGAAAAATTGACTAAGTGTTGGAAATTCCTTCCTTCAAGACAAAATTCTTGGAAAGTGAAAAATTGACTAAGTGTTGGAATTCCCTTCCTTCAAGATAGAATTCTTGGAAAATGTGAAATTTGGCTAAGGATTGAAGAAATTCCTTCCTCGGGGAAGAAATGTGCCCAAGG
Source organism: Cryptomeria japonica (assembly GCF_030272615.1). Taxonomy (NCBI): domain Eukaryota; kingdom Viridiplantae; phylum Streptophyta; class Pinopsida; order Cupressales; family Cupressaceae; genus Cryptomeria; species Cryptomeria japonica. The sequence continues at coordinate 119,182,818 of NC_081410.1, forward strand.
TGAAGAATTTCAAGGCACAAAGAAAATTGGCTAAGTAAGAAGATTTTCTCTCTCCAAAGCTCAGAACAAGACAAAATTCCTTAAGCATGGAAAATGGTCAGTGGTCAGGAAAATATTCCTTCAGGATGAAGTGTGCACAGGAACTTTCCTGAAGGACAAAATTCTCTCTTCTAGAATTTTCTCTCTCCAAGAATTCCAGATGTGCAGGATTCCTGCAAGAGCGGATAAATTTGTTAAAATTCTTCCAAGGCAGGAAAACCTTCCAAAATGTCTTTTGTGAGCCCGAAATGGAAAGATTCTTGTAAAGGATGAGTTGGCGACATGTAAAGAGAATATTTTGTATTAATGAAGCACAACCAAGAAAATTATAAATGACAGCAGGGTCCATTTGCATGGCAAGAATCTATTTACATGAAGGCATAGTGGCACATTCATTGCTGGAATATTTGACCAAGGTTGCAGCTAATTCATTGCATGGCAATTGTTGTACTCAATGCAGTGGTGGAGCATCTTTTGCATGTAACTGATTTTTGGAGGTAATGGTGCATTTATTACACAGGGCGAATTTGAAAGAAGTGGTGCATTTAATGCTTTATGGATGCCATCTTTGGTGGGAATGTAATCAATTGTAAATGGGCATAATGGGTCATTAATATTTTTTCCCACCTTGTTGCATCATTTGTGTGGAATCTTTTGAGTCAAACCCTAATTAGGGTTTGCATGTAATCAAGGTTGGAGGCCTATATAAGGGGGTGACCCCCTTCATTTAAAAAGCGAGGGAGATTTGTATGAAATTGTTGCGATAAGTTTTTGAAATAATAACAATGAGACATTCTTCTCTAATGGTGTCTACTTAAGTTATTTTTCAAAACTTGCATGGTTTAACCTTCCTCACTTAGAGTAGAAGTAGAGTAGTTCTTTAATTTCAATGGAGAATGTATCTATAAAATATTGAACTTTTTAATAAATATATGTAATATATCTATAAAATTGCCTAAATAGTTTAACATTGATAAATAGATTTGAAATCATTACAAAAAGATGACACGTTTATATAAAATATAAACCATAGGAAACATATGCTTTCACGATTGCAAAGATGTTCTTTTGTCAAAAAGGTACAATAACAGTTAAAGACTTTAGAACTTTAAAATAACTCAAAGTCATCAAGAGCACTTGGCTGGGAAATCATCATCATCTGTATCACTACTCAGTTCATCATCTGCAAAGTCAGGCTCATCTGCATCTGGCATTGCTATGCCTTCAAGAGTTTGTTCTAAAGAAGTGTTCTTCACTGATTTGTTCATCAGAAATTTCAAATCGCTGCGAACATAGACAAGATCTCCCAACTTTCCAGTCAAGAATTTGTTCCTCTTTTTGGAATGGATGCGGTCAAAGAAACTCCAATTCCTCTCACAAGCTGATGAACTTGCTCCCTGAATCAAAATTCGAATAGCAAACTCTTGCAGTTCAGGAGATGATGATCCATAAGCGATCCACCATCTATATCCAGGCATACGTGGTGAGTTTTATTTGGCTTATGCCCCTCCAAACATCCCTTCTCCTCTCTTGTATTGCCTACTTTGATATCTGATTAGTGCTGCAATTTTTGGATCTGGTACATACCTGCTAATGGCTTGGTAAAGCCCTGCCATGATTTCATTATCACCCCTTCTATCAATAGCAAACAACTTAGGCTCCAAAAAGCAAGCTGTTGCATGTAAAGGTGTGTGCATCATTTTCCATCTGCAATCATCTGTCTCCCATATCTGCATATATTCTGCTTCTTCATTATTTAGTGCTTTTTGAATAGATTTCTTACACTGGTCCATGCTTTCATAAAGCATGCCAAGGCAAGGAGTGTCACCATCAACCATACGAAGCACATCAACAATTGGTTCACATACAAGCAAAAAATTTGTTGCACTTTGTTGTTTAGGATGATTTTCTCTATGTTCTTCCCCCTAGGGCCTTTAGAAAGCACTGAACTTTCCCACTGATTGTAACAAATAACAAATCTCAAAGCTTCAACCACTCTTTTCAAAGTGATATAATATGAAGCAAATCTTGTTTCACAAGGCCTCAACAATTCTTTTGATGCATGCTGCCTATAAATACTCAATGTGAGACGATTCTGTATGAAATTTGCAATTGCTCTCCCTCTATGAATAGCTTCATTTACCCATGGGAATTTAGCCAAGTCATGAAGCAACAAATCGAGACAATGGGCTGCACATGGGCTCCAATATATCTGTGGGTACTTCTCTACAATCAGCCTCTTAGCTCCCACACAATTTGCTGCACTATGAGTTACCACCTGAACGACATTTTCCACCCCTACTTCAAGAATGGCTTCCTCTAATATTTGAAAAATATACTTTGAATTTTTCTTGTGGTTCATGGTGTTAATGACTTTCAAAACACAACACCTTCAGGACAAGACACCAAAACATTAATCAATGGCCTTTGACACATATCTGACCATCCATCACTCAATATAGTGCAATTTGTTTCCTTCCAAGTAGCTTTGACATCAGCTAATTTTTCAGTCACTCTATCTTTTGACCTTTGCAAAAGAGTTGTCCTGATAGCCTCCGAACCTGGGGGTGTGTACCCTTTGCCAAACTCTGCAATTTTGTGAACTGCATTACGAAAATGTGGATTTCTTGCAACATTGAATGGAATAGCACTTGTGTAAAACAAATCAGCAACTGCATCATCCACTTGTTGTTTCTCTACTGGTTTCCAAAAGTTGTTCAGTGTTCCACTTTGTTTTGATACACTCACCGGTTTGGATTGCACAGATAAGGAAGACATGATAGATGTGAATCTAGATACATCTCCTTCAATTCTCTCTTTCTTTTGTGCCTTCTTCATTTTGCCTACCATTGAAGCAGCCAACTCTTTCTCTAGAATAGCTTGAAGTTCTGGAGTCGCACCTATACATGCTTGAATACCTCCACCTGGACCCCCTGTATTAGCAAGGAAGTGGTCCCTAAGCCTTGTTAAAGTTCCAAATATAGTTCCCTCACATAGGTTACATTTGATGTGAGTTCCATTTCGGGTCACATGCTTCCATGCCTCAGAAGTTGATTTAGGAGGAGCCATTAAATGAAAATCTGCATGTTTGGAAAGAAAAATTAAAAAAACAAAATAAGCACTACATTTATTTCAACCTTTCAAAATAGAAATACTAAATTTTAATAAAATATTTATTAATATATTCTAAATGTTTTAGCAAAAAATAAGCAAATACTAATTTTTATTTTTGTTTACTAAATTTATAAACAAAATAAAATAATAATACAATACATTTTTTTAAACAACACTATAATAATTATTAATATTTTATTTTAACTTTATAAAATAAATAAAAATTAAAAATCAAATAATATAAATAATAAACAACATATGTCAAAACAATTAATAATTTAATACAATAATATTTAACTATATATCATGTCTTAATAAAAACTAAACATTAAAGTATTAAACAATATAATATTTTGTTTAAATAATATAATATTATAAACTAAGTTACCGGTTCGGGTTCGAAGAACTCGGTACGGCAAAATTTTGAAAAGGGGTTTGGGTTTGTTTGGGTTCGTTAGTACAAAAACATGTAAATTTTATATATATATATATATATATATATATATATATATATATTGATATTTGTGAAGCCTATAAGCATGAATTAAAATTTGCATGTCACATAGCATCATATAAACAACAAAACAAACATAAACTTGTAATCATAGCATCATGATCATACCATAGTAGCATCATATAAATCAAGTTTAATATCAAAATGACAAAATATTCAAGTATCATTGTTTCAACTTTCAACAATATAAACAAAGTTTAATCATCAAATGGATCATCTAATTCATCCTCCTCCTCCTCCTCGTTGACATTGACATTAGATGAGCCAATGCCACTTGCACTTGCACTATAAGTTGGCTCAATTTCCGAGTCATCAAGTGTCAATGCAAGAAGCAGAGAAGCAGGAGCATCTAAATCAATATGCTCTGGCTCTATATCCCACATCTTCGTTTCCCCTTGTGTGTAGTCACGTTGTTTGTGTGAAAGAAGACGTAGGTTGGAATGCTCATATACTAAATTCTCCGCTTTTTTTGATAGCAGCCTATCGCGCTTTACTGAGTGGATGAAAGAGTATGTGCTCCAATTTCTTTCTGAAGCAGATGAACTAGCAACCTATGAAGACAAAGTAAACAATTAAAGTTATACATTAACAAAAATAAAATTACTAGCAACCTATGAAGACAAGTAAACTATAAATAAACTAAAACTTGTAAATTTAAAATTTTAATTAATTAAACTTACTTGTGATAAAACTTTTATAGCGAGGGGTTGTAGGTGTTGGAAGCATGTGCCATGGAAGTACCACCAGCTATGAGCATCCTTCTTGGATCTATGATGAAGTGCATCAACACTTAGACCATTCCCATTTGCGAATTCTTTGAACTCATTTGTAACATCTCGCAAATCATCATCGGGATATAGTCTAAGAAATGCTGCCTTGTACCCATCAGATACTTCTAGATCTCTCCATGGTGGAATCCTTCCTGGTTTATCAAGAAACCGATTGCTATAGTACTTAGGTGTCAAGGCATAGGCAAGAAGTTGCAAAGGAGTGGTCATCTTATTCCACCTTTCTACAATAATTACTTCCATTTCTTTGAAGAATTTCTCCTGGGGATCATTCTCTTTTTCATTTATAGTGACCTTTATTTTTTCAAGCATTGAGTCAATGCCATCATAAATCTCACCTATGCAAGGCCTATCCATGTCTGTATAGCGAATCATGCTCATGATGGGCTCAGTGATACTTAGGAGATATGTAACAAGATCCCACCATTTCTCATTCAATATTCCATCCCTAATTTTTTCTGCCCTCTTAGTGCTACTCCGTTTCCATATAGTCCAATTGGTGTTGATCACCATATTGTATAGTGCCACTCTAACTTTCACAAGTTGTCTTAAGACGATTGTGTTTGATGCAAAATGGGTCTCAACAACCTATAACACAAATTAATGCCAAATGATTAAAAAATAAAGTCAAACTTTAAATAAGAATACACAATATAGCTTACACAATGATATTATGAACATTGAAAATTTAAAAAAATCAGAAAATGTAAAATTAAATTACTATTTCACTTACCTTCAATAGCTCCAAATTCGAATAGGTTCTAAAAATCCCTTGAGACATGTGGTGGTTTGTGATGAACATCTGGATGTCCTCAGCCTCTGCATACACATCTCTGATCCATTTTACTTTTTGCCCAATCCTTTGTAGCATAAGATTGAGTGAATGTACCGCACAAGGTGTCCAAAAGATGTGATCATAGCATTGCTCAACCAACAAACCAGCAGCTCTACAATTTTTTGCATTGTCCGTTATGACTTGGACAACATTGTGAGGTCCCACAGACTCAATGGCAGAGATGAGAATTTCTGCAATAAATTGGCCATCTTTTATTTTGCCCTCACAATCCACAGCTCTCAAAAACATTGCCCTTTTAGGGGACACCGCTATGACATTGATCAAGGGACGGTTTTTAGCATCTTTCCACCCATCTAAAACAATTGTTACACCTGTCTCAACCCATGAATCCCTTATGGGTTTCAATCCATCTTCAACCCTCTTCACCTCTTTCTCCAATAATGTTCCACGTACCTTCTCATAACCGGGCCCTTATACCCTCTTGGAGCCTCATTAACACTTTTTATCATTTGCTTCCAATATGGGGAGCGAACAACATTGAATGACAACCCATTTGCATAAATGCACCTTACTATATCTTCGTTAGCATTGTCTCTACTCTTATTTTGGAATGCGGTTTCTAAAGGCCCCTTTGTTCTTTTACGTGTCAAGGGTGGTTCACTTTGAGGTTCATTTGTGGCAAAGAAGGGGTGGTATTCTACTACAATACTGGGATTAGAAGGGCCTTGCATTTCCTTTGTTTTCTTTGATGTGGTTTGGTTCAATCTACGGGCTTCCCTCTCTTCTGTCGCCTCATGCTCCCTAATATATTTCATCACTGTCTCATCTGGTATAGGTTTACCATTTTTTCCAGGGAATTTTTTGATGCCTCTTCCTTTTATTCCACACAAAAGGCCTACCACCCGATGATATGAACTATTACATTCAATATCACATCCATGGCATTTCCAACGGAATCCCCCACTTCCTGGAAGTTGTTTTATAATGTCCACATATTTCCATAAGGGAGAATTTGGATCATTTCTTTGTTTTGCAATTATTTGTTCATTGCCAATGGAGGAAGATGTAGATGCCATTCTAGTTCCTATGGCAAGAAATTATAGAAACATATTCAAAAACAAAAACTAAATAATGAAAAAAAATTCAAGTTTCATGTTTGACAATTTGTGAAACAAAAATAGTTGGAAAAAAATATTTAAAAACCTACCTCTTGCAGCCAATGGAAGCTTGAAAATGTATGGAAATGATGCTGCAACACTTGTTGAAGCTTCAAAACTCAGTCTTCAACTCCTCTTTGATCTTGGAAGCCAAATTTTGTTCACCCTTTCTTCAACCTGCTCTCATAAAACTTTTGTTTGCAACACAAATGAGGTGAAATGAGTGAATAAAATGTTTAAAAGTCACTTTTAGGTTATAACTTTCACTTTTTAGAAGGCGGAATTCAAAAAGAAATTAAATTTGCCATATTTTTGGACTTTACGGGCCGCCCAGCCACCCGGGTTCGACTGGGTTCGACTGGGTTCGACTAGGGTCGAACCACCTCTGGGTTTTTCGAACCCTGGTCGAACCCAGTTCGAACCGAACCCGTACCACGAACCCAGTCGAGCCAGGACCCGTACCAGGGGGGCCTAGAGGCGAACCCGGTAACCTAGATTATAAACAATAAACAAGACACAAAATATTTTGTTTATTTTGTATATTGTAATGTCACATTACAATATACAAAATAAACAAAATATTTTGTTTGAATAACCTAAAAATATTAGTTTTAACTTTTATCCAATTAAAAAAAATCTAACCTAAAAATTTTAGCGAAGCCTACCTGTGCAAGGAGACTGCAGGGCATCGAACACAACAGCGGCAGGGTGTCGAACATGGCAGAGGCAAGGCGTCGAACACGGTGGCAGAGGGTCGAAGCGAACTCACTGTGTTGCTTCCTTCGGCTTCCACGCTTCTCCTGCGACTTCCTTCGGCTTCCACACTTCGAGCACTCATTTATAAAAAAATACCGAAAAAACCCTAAAATCGCGATTAAAAAATATTTACTTTTTTCAATATATGAATTTGAACGAATTTAAACGAATTTTATACTCCGTTTTAAAGTTCGGCGAATTTTGAACCTGGTGACTTAGATCCTAACTAATATACGTTAAAGTTACAATAAATGGCCATTAATATCTAAATAAATACTTTAACAATACCTTATTAATGTTCACAACTTTTGATGGCCATTGCTACCATTTCCTTAATTGTAGCCTTTCATACTTATATCACAGTTCTTAGTTAATTTCGTTACTCCCAAACAAATTGCACGTCTTGATAAAATAAATTCTTTAATAAACAAAATATGTCTCTTCAACAATCGCAACATGTCAATGAATTTTTTTTGGATATAGATCACACCATTTCATAATCTTTATGAATAAGACAATTTTGTCTTATTTGTAATTGTCTTTAGTACCTTTTTTTCTTATGCGTGTCTAATTAGATTCGCTGTTCTTAAGCTTAATCTCACTCTTCAATAATGAATCACTGCATCTTTTTGTTTTTACTATTTTGTCTCATATTCTTTTTGTCTTATTCTTCTTGTCATATTTGTTTTTTTGTCTTATCTGTTTTCTTCACATTAATCGCTGTCCTTTGTTTAAAATAATTTCTGCCTTGTAAAACATTATCACTGTATTTAATATAATCAATCTCTAGCTTTTTAAAGTGATAATCATTGCTCTTTTCAATATGTATCATTGCTGCACATAATATTAATCTTTTTTTTTCTGATTGCTGCAACTTTATTACATTTGATCACTGTTCTCCTTATATGACATGATCAGCAAACACGATCAGCAAATTTTTTATGTCTTCAAATATGATCAACCTTCATGACTTGTATCTTGGACACCAATGAAGTTGTCTAGCATAGCATTCTTTGATATGCTATTTCTATATGTAAACTTTTATATTTGTAAACTCATACCGTCTGTCTTAACCATCTCTGCAAACTTTTATATATGTAAACTTTTATATGTGTAAATGATATTGCAGCACCTCCTTATGCTTTAAACAACAATAATATACAACAAAAAAATTCCCCCTTAAAGAGTCCTAATGGCATTTAAAATCTTCCTAAAGGTTGCAGCATAATATTTCACCCTTTACAAACTTTTGTCTTTTTCCCAAACTGGCGCTAGGCAAAAGTCCAAACTCCAAAAGGCAGGTCATTTATCCCCCTTGGAATGACAATTTATTTCTTGTTTTTTTGAAGGTATTATACTATTTTGTTTCTTATGTAAAATAAAAATTTAAGTTAATGAATCCTTTAAAAATTATCACTCAGATGGGGGGCTTGGGGAAGGAGGAATTCTATTAATTCTTTATGGCCAACATTTTGTAGAAGTCCAACACCTTTGTTTACTGAAAGATTGCAATAACAATGAACAAAATAAATTTAATTAAATGTTTTTGCTAAGTTTATAGCCACCTCCAGCAGACTAGAGAGCTTCCAGTCTTCGAAATGAACTTCCCTGTTATCTCTAAACCTCCTTCCAATTCTAAGTTAGTGATAAGATCCAGTATAACCTTTCATCTATAGAGGAAAGCTTCAAACTTTCCATATAAAACATTATTCAGTTTATATGCAAATCCACTGTATAGAAACTATGAATTTAAGTCCGTATTTCTACAATCATAATAAATCCACTTCCTTCAGCAGGTTTACATTTATCTTTGAAAGTTCTACACAAATTAAGTTTTCTTCACGTAAGGGGAACATCGATTCCCCTTTGTTATTTGGAGATCTTTTATAGCAGAGATTGTCTTACGCTATTTTTATCCTTGCAATTCTTTGGACATTCGGCAGCTATGATTATATAATGAAGTGCCACTTGATTATACAAATAGAATTTGAAAAACCATTGTCTTTGATTGTTTTCTTATTAAATTACTTGCTTTGTCACATAATTCATTTTAAGTTCTCATAATAATTTTTTTATTAATAGGTCCATTCAAAGCTTAACTACAAATTTCTGTATAATCCTCTTTGCAGATGCCTCCTTGCTTCCCTATGCTGGGGACAACTGATAATTTTAATGTTTTGGGATCACTCAAACTTGGGAAATATTCAAGTGTAAAATAAATTCCTGCCTTTTCCTCTTAAAACCATGAGTTCAATGAGTTTATAATTTAATGTTTTATCATGGATAATTTTAAGTGTAGTATCTCCCAACACAAATTGCTGTTTTTGTAGTGGTTTGCTGATGTGTATTCTAATGACGTTTCGGACACTTGTGAACGGATTCTCACTCAACTTGCTAACAATTTTGGAATTGAAGTAAGGTTTTGAAGCCTCTTGCAAATGCATGTTTTTGAAAGAATATTTATCAGATAATAAATTCTTTTTCTTACCCTTTAGTACTCCCTAAACAAAAGCAAATTAGTGTTATAACTTTCTAAACAAATTGAGAACATGTTTTTGTTTGAAAATCCTTCGTTGGAAGACAAGAGAGATAATACTACCAGAACTTGAGGAAATGCGTGCGGCTCACCTTGTTTCTATTGGATCAGAGGCACTCAATCATTTATATCCACACTTTGAGAATAGGTTTATTGCTTATCAATACTTTTATTTTGCTATATATCTCTGTTTTTTCTTTCTTTTTTTATAATCTCTTAAATCTGTGAAAATTGAAACTGAGATGTTTTTTGTATCTGAGAATCTAATCATTGATAACAGACAAAGGAAGGCATTGTCCTATGATGTCCGTGTTAACATGGCCCTTTTTGAGTCCTTTTTGGCTGCAGACTATGTAGTTGCTCAATCTCTCAGGTAAGGAAAACTCCATTAGTTCTATGTGCTCCAAGACGAAAGACAATAATATTCGGAAAAATTACAGTGTATACATGATCTTAATATAGAAGCTGTGCATGGCTTCCTAACCCTTGGAAGATCAATCCTGTTTCATAGGCTTCGTGAAAACTTTATTCATTCATTTTCATTGAGAATGTAAATTATATTTATATCGTAGTCGTAAGTAATTTATTAACTTCAAGATGATTGTTTTTTTTGAGTTTATAAACTAAATTATTTAGCCTTGATTTGTATAAATAACCTAGCAAGGCAGACCTAAGATTGCTGTTAATCCTTGTGGATATTTTCCTTGTAATCACTTCATAGCTGGAATCCCAATAATTATATCTATTTTTGCAGGAGACGTATCATGCATTACCATATGGAAGCATTCAAACATGTTGACATCATAGTGACCCCTACAACAGGGTATGTGGCCTAGCATGGCCTCAATTTTTTTATATACAACTGTCCAGCTTGAATATGTACCTTTTGCAAGATGGAAGATGACACAGTTTGTATACGTTGCAGTATGACAGCACCAAAAATACCATCATCTTCTCTGCAAATTGGAGAGACTGATTTTGAAACATCAGGTGAGCATTGCCTTTTCAAATTCCAAAGTTGTAATGTTGCTTCATGCTTGTCACCAGTGAAATTTTATAAAAAGCTTTATGTTTTCGGGATGATACTTTTTGCATAAGCATGTAAAGCCCTAGCACACCAACTATAACTTCTGGCAATTATGACAGCTTTGTAGTCATTGCTAGTTATTAAAATTACACTAAAAAAGTTGTAAATATGCTAAATAGAAGGTACATTGACTGATTAGGCTTAAGACATGATGGTACATTTCTCACTTTCTTGATTGTTAGGAATAAGGTGTTGTACACCTTGCACAAGAAAGAATTATTTTAATTATTTAAAATTAATGTTTATATGTGGTGCATCTAGGAGATCTATATAGCCACATTAAATATTTATTTGGGTCCACTTGTAAAGTTGGATGTAACATTGGTTAATATTTTGTGTGGGTTGCACTTGGGGAAAATATTTAACATTAGGAAACTTAGTACTAGAAAGTACATGTTGGGGTCAATATTTTGTGTACTTATGGGTTTACCCTCCACTTGGTTGTTTTATGTGAGTTTGATTCTATAAAAGCCAACAAATGTTTAGTGGTTGAGGTTGGTTGGTTGGCTAGTTGGTTGTTTGACTTGGTTGTCATTATGTTAAGCTCTTTTTTGAAATGTGAATATGTATAGTACGAGATGTGTGTTTGCGTGGTTACTCATTATGTTTGAACATATAGACAATGAATTGAAGGAGCTTTATGTTTCAAAAGTATTCATTAAGACTTTGCAAGTGTATTGTAATGTTTTCAGTTTTGAATAATACATTGAGTGTGGATGCTTTTGGAGGTTGGGTTTTTCCAAGGTATATCTTGTGATATGTTTTTCATCTTTGCATTATGGTTATTTGTAAGCTTGCATGAACATCTTTCTCTCTTATGGGGCTATGTAGGAAATGGTTTGATCAAATACAGTATAGTTTTTCTAACAAGTGGTATTAGAGCCATGGTTGTGGTTGTGAGAGTCTCCCTAATTTTTCTTTTGTATGGGCAGATTTTGATGCAAAGTTGAAGCCATGATAGCGTTGGAGAGATCTTAGACATTTCAAAGTATGAGATATGTTGTGTTGTGTGCAGGTAGAGAGTTATAGATTTGAGGGAAAAAAAACTGCATATAATATTTATTCGAAAAAAAAAATGTTAGGGGGTTTATAGGTCCCCCTTGTATCTTTTGGTACTCTTGGTTGAGAAATGGCAAAGTACTAGTTGACAGTTGATACGGGGCCTGTCATCTCTGTTGGTGGCCAATTGGTCTCCGACTAGCATTGTTGGGCTGATAGGGCTCATCCCTCAATCATTGGACCCACTTTGGTGGAGCTCTTACACTAGCCCTTGTGGGCTCAAATTCAAACAATAAAAAATTAAAAATTTAAACATTTTTCAAAAACTTTGAAATTCGCTACCAAACGTCAGCCTATGCACCACCATAGTCCTTGCACAACCCACTCATTGATTGTTGATGTTTTTGGTACAGTACTGCCCCTACAGACTCAAATTCAAAAACTAGAAAATTGAGAATTTAAACCTTTTTTAAAAACTTTGAAGTGTGCCACCAAAAGTCAACCTACGCACCACCATTGTCCTTGCATCACCCACCCACCACTCATTGATGTTTGTGGTACACTCATCATTTGACTGCCATTGTAATGTCCCCATTTTCGGCTTAGGTTTATGAAGTGGAAATAATTTAATTAATTAAATTATGTTATCCAAATTCATTATTTTTGGGCAACTTCTATTTAATTAATTGCGTTTTTAAGTTGAATATTTTGTTAGGTGACTTTACTTGGTGCCAAAAGTGAAATGTTATAAAGTCACTTTTAAAAAGGGAATAATCAAGGTTACCAAGAGATGAGGGTACTTGGAGACTCTGGGGACTGGCCGGTATTGGTACGATTAATTTTTTAAAATAGGAGACGGGGTACTCGGAGACACCAATTTTTTTTTAATATAATTTAATAATTTCCAAAAAATATCTTATGACAGAGAACTTTGAAAACAAGAACAGTTTTAAAGTTTAACATCAACTTTAAAATTGAAAAAATTGAAAAAATTGAAATTTAAATAGCTTATATTGCTAATAGCCTAATACCATAGCCAGTCCAAATTGTTTAGTGAAAGTAAGGTAATATAGGTGTTGAGCATGCTCAATATTGTTGGCTAAAAAGTAAAGGCAATTTCTCTTTAGACTATTACAATGACAAGAAATCAGTCTTCTCAAAAAGTCTACATTGTCAATAGATACGATCACTATAACTTTGCATGGATTTTTGTCTTCCAGTGAATTAGTTTCCTTATTAGTCATTTCTCTATGACTTTGCTTTTCTGCAAGCTTATCTTATTTATTTGCTTTACTTTTTTTGCCTTTTTACTGCATTTTGCCCTAAGTTTTCTAGCAGGAGACGTCAATGTCTGGTCAAGAGACTTCGGAGATGGCAAAAGATGTCAACCACAAGCACCCTATGCATCAAGAAGTTTCTGGAGACGTCTTCGGTACCAGAGACGTGTCTCCATCTCTGTAATGCATCCCAGGGGTAGGAGATGGGTCTCCTGGTAACTATGGGAATAATTATTAAAAAAATATTTTTAATAATTTCAGAAAGTTCCATGTGTTGTAAAGGAGGAGAAGAAATTCATTCATAAGAATTTATCAAACCCGTGGATTCATATGGAGTTCATTATTGTGTTGAACATTTGTGCCATTCGATTCTATAGTTTTTTGGATTATGAGATTCTATTTACAGGTTTTCCAAGTTTGTAGGTAACAAATTCATTGAGGTTTGCAAGCAAGAATAAATCTATAAGGTAAGTTATTTCTGGTGTTGGCTATTCTGATTTTTATACCTATCATTCCAGTTGTATCTCCATTTGACTGGCCATTACTTGATGGGGACATCATAAATGAAGGTTTATTACATTCATAATTATTTGCGATAGTTTATGGTGGGTGATATAGCCAGCCGCAACATTGTGAAGAGGTGTTTGGACAAATTGTTTTGGTGAGAGTTCTATCACAAATAGGTGTCTATATTCCTGGCTGCTAATTTGAGGTGCTAAGTGAATGTAAAAAAAATATCACCGCACCTCATGGAAAGCCATGGGAGTTTGAATCTCTAATTTTGAAGGCATCGTGGGGCTTTCCCTAGGCACCCTCCCTTATTGGTTGCATCATATTTAATATTTGTGCAATATTAAATTCTAAAATTTGTGAAACACTCCTAATGCATGTCAAACTCTCTTAAGCTCCTTATCACCAGCCACATCCTTATTTGGGTTTTAAGCCTAAAAGGAAACACAATGTTAAAAGATCCTTATTTGTGAAGTCCCACTACAAATAGGATTCTTTCCAGCTGTTCCACGTGCTAGGCAAATTTCAATGTTGGATGGAGAAAGTGACCTGTTTGAAGCTTTGAGGAGCTCAAAAGTATATTGCTGACTTTTTGGGTCGATTCCTAATGCATATAAAACTCTTTTAATGTCCTTTCAACCAGAACAGTTGTTATTACCTATTGGTTTGAACTTTGAAACATAAAGGTAGTGCCACTTTTTGAAGACTCCTTTGTCAAGTAGAGCTCTATTTTTAAAGGTGAATCACTGTCTTTGGTAGCAGGAAGTAAAAAGGTATAAATCTTGGAGGTTTAATAGAAGAATTCAGAACTTGTAAGGACTGTAGTTATTTTGAGAACTCTGGACTCGCACAACAGTGTATAACTGGGGTGAAATTGCATTCTAGGCTGTTCACTAACTCTGCTGATTATATTATCATTCAGAATTTCTAAGTAGTCTGCTACAGGTGGTTCATACTCAGCATATCCAGTTTGTATCCATGTATATCAGTTATGCAGAGAGCTGCAATAGTGCTTGGTGTCCAATTTCATATGTATGTCTATTTCAATGAATAGCTCCCAGCTGCTACTAAAGTGGTTAGTCATTTGTATCTTTCTAAAATATTGTGGAGAAACTCTAATATACAAATAATTTCTAGTTAGCAGTCTAAATATTCATTTTTAAAGGATTGTGTTTAGTAATTATATTTGCATCCTTCGTCCAATTCATTGTGCAAAAGCTACTTGTTGCATTTTGTCAATCATTTTATTTGAGCATGGTTGAAATACACACAAAGCTCAATTTTCTGCCAAATATTTGACAAAATATTTGTGAGTAAGAAGTAAGAAAATTACAAGTTTATTGAAATATTTTGGAGAGGACATTACACTCCTATAGCCTAAAGGAGAAGTTTTCTTTAGAGCGTATAACTTTCATGCATAGTATCGGATTTTTAACTTCTTACAATTGTTGTATATGTCTCTTCGAGCACTATGTAGTGGCATAGATTTGGTTAGTTTTGTTGTTTTTTAGACTTTGGTTGTCATGAAATTGATATTGTTTTGGATAGTTAATAAATCATAAATCTCACATACGAGATCAAGTTTTGATTTTGAATAAGTGATAGAGAGCATTTATAGAGTATTACATAATGGATTAGGTGGTTTCCTACTTTGATGAGCAATGAGAGTTTGGTACTTGTGTGATCACTTGTAAGAGCTTGAGATTCAGGGTGTGGTTGTATGACCATCGAAATGGATTGAATGGTGAAAGCTTTTTGGACTACATGTTATATGAGTAACAATTTTTGTAGTATAATGTAATGTCCCCATTTTAGGGTTCTTTAGCATTGCAATTGGCTCTAACCTTCTCATTGGATTTTTGTCTTGTTTGAGGTGTTATTTGATGTTTCTTGTGAGCTTAATTAGTTTTGAGGACGTTTATGCCACTTTCCGTAGCGATTTCCGACTTCTGGTGTGTTCTCCAAGATTCTTGGACAAAGCATCTATTTATAGTAAGTCACCTAGTTGACTTCATTCCTCATTATTCATCATCGAGATCACTCCAGTGTAGTTAGATTTTGATTCTTTCCAACACTTTTTGCAAAATGGGTACATCTTTCCATTTTGGGGACATGATGAGCGGATGTGTTGAGGTTTATGTTTTATGTTCGAGTAGGTTATCTTTCCTATTGCCTAAGATTGTGTCAGGTAGTGGGATTGCAGAAGTAGACCTTACTATGATGTTTCAGAAAGAGATGTTTCTTGGTATAGATTTTAGCCCTTACAAGTATTTCAGCTCAGGTTCTGATGATGGTTACATTATTGGGTTACAAGAGAGTAGAGTGCAGATTTGGCATGATGGATTCACATTTATAACCAAAGTGGCCCAAAATCAACATGGTGGGTTCTTTCTCAGGTCGATGTGGGACCTTGGGATCACATTGGTTTGCAATTCAGATTAGTATATGATGTTTCTAGTGTTGTGCAAGGATTGTTTGACATCAAGCAACCTTTGGGGAGGGAGGACTATAGTGACCCCATTTTAGGGTTCTCTAGCATTGCAGTTGGCTTTGACCTTCTTAGTTTGTGTCTGCCTTGTTCGAGGGCTTATTTGCCTATGAGTTCAATTGGTTTTGAGGACACTTATGCCACTTTCCATAGTGATTTCCGGCTTCTAGTGTGTTCTCTAAAATTCTTAAAGGGAGTGTCTATTTATAGAAAGTCACTCAATTGGCTTTGTTTCTCATTATTCTTCATCGGGATCACTACATTGCAATTAGGTTTTGATTGTGATGCTTTTTGATAGTTTCTGCATAAATGGGTGCATTAATGGCTTTATTTTAATTATTTTAACAAGTTTGCTTGAATTTTATTTAGATATTTTTTAAGCACCTTAGGATTATAGCTCGTTGGAACTAGGATGAAAAATTTTAAATATGGACACATAAAACGAGGACCTTGCATATCAAAATATTAATTATTTTAATAAAAAGATCTTTTCAGAGTTCATTTGTTTTAATTAGAAAGGCGAATTTTAAATTGTACTTTATGGAAGTTTGGTGGGAAAAAGTATAAAAGACAATTCATAGGCTCATTTGGCATTATGCTGATTATGATATTTCTCTCTGGTGAAAACCCTTGGGGTTTTTGGGGATTGAACTTTGGTTATCTCAAGCTTCTAGAGGATGGAAACTCTCTTGAAGAGGATTGACTATGGTGGTGAGAGATCCTCCCTGGACAATACAGTTAAATTTCAATCTGAGTCTCGGTTTGAGCATAAAAGATTGCAAGTACAATCAAAAGCTTAAATTTTTGAAGTCTTTAGTAGAGACAAATTTTAGTTTTTTGGGGTTGAGCTATTGGGAGATCGAAAAGGTAAACACCATGATAAAAAGGAAAATGAATTTAATACTGTTTATCTAATATTTGAACTAAGTGATTGCATTAGTGGCTTGAGGCATGGGTTTATGAATATTCAAGCTTGGTCAATAGGTCTCTTGTGAAGTCCACTGAATTATTGAGTTCATTTTGTTGGTCTAAAAAATATATTTTATAATTGCTACCTCCAATACAGTGGGGCCCAACTCTAGAATTAGAAGGAATTGAAGTCTGGGGCAATTTGATAATATATTTGATCTTTGATAAAATAAGATCATATGATGGCTGGCTAATTACTTGAATTAATCAATTTATTTGTATTGGCTAAACATTGGGAATGTATATGCTAAATATAATCGATTTAGGAAGAATCGATTAATTCTATTAGCTTCTCGTGATTTCTACCAAGCACTTCTATTGGGCAAGTAAGGAAAAGGTGAGTTTGAGCTGATTTTGTGGCTACCATATTTCCAGACCTGGGCGTATTGTATGAATGAGCAATTCTGTTCCTTTTTCCTTGGATGTTAGAATCTATATATACTTGTGGGAACTTTCATGAAGGCTGTTGCCTTTGCTTAGACATGGAGTTTGGTTGGCTTGAATTTTCAATACATATTAACTATCTGCAGCTAGCTTTCCCAGTAGGACATGGGATATTTGGTGAATGCAAACAACTTGAGTATTGGGATCTAGAGTGTGGTAAATTTCTTCAGTCCATCAAGGCATAGAGTTGAGAGGGAATGATGGTAAGGAAGAATATTTTAGCCGACACTACTTCCTTTTACTCAGGAGTGAGGACTTACATGCTGAAGTGAATATGAATGATGGTAAGGAAGAATATTTTAGCCGACACTACTTCCTTTTACTCAGGAGTGAGGACTTACATGCTGAAGTGAATATTATTTATGCAATAGATTACCAAACTGTTGGATGTGCACATTGAGGACTGAACATTAGCTTGAAGGAGTGAATGTTGGAGAATATACACTGGAAGTAAGGGCAATTGGAAGGGATTCTGTGTAGCTACAAGGTCATGGGAGTCAAAGTACGCTATTCATACTTCTGAGGACTGTCATTTGAAGATATGAATGTATTCCTAGCTATTCTGAAATCACATATTGTTTGATAAAATGCTCTTGTTACTGTAACAAGTCTCCAATTTGGTGCAACCATTATAAGAAGTCAGAAATTTGTCAAGTTTTTAAGTTTTCAGACTTCTCTGTATTGTATGAATTTCTTGGAGCACGTCAATCTGTAACAATAGTTTAGAATATAATTAAAGGAATCTCTGTACTTATGTTATGCCATAGTTCTTTCTGAATGAAGTATTATTGATTGGAAAATTAAGTACAATAATTATTCATAATATTTCATCAATCCAAAGTTGAAACAAATTCTCAGCAATGGGCATTGTAAAATGTTTGATAAAATGCCTGCATAGACAATTTGGAAAGGTTGGAAACTAATTGGTAGCAAATAGGGTGTATCACTACAGTGGTATCAAAGCTAGTCTCTCCTGCCAGGCTCTTTTGGTTTTGAATCAAATTTCAGTAGTTTGAAATTGTTTAGAGATTTAATAACCATGGCAATAATAAGACAAGAGTAGGTCGATAAACTCTTTGAGGTAGGAGGTAGACTTGAAAATCTATATCAGTCAAGGATTGTACTCATCAGTATTCTGAAGGAAATAGAGGATTGTTTGCACATGGTGGATCAGTCACCCTCTTAGGTAATCTGAGTGGCCATGGTTCCAGTGATGATTTCTTTGGGTAAGCAGAAGTTGTTGAGAAGAAAGGCTAATGATGTGAGAGTGGTTAGTACCTGATGATTTGAGTGGAAACATCAATCACTTAACCTAATGTTGAGACCAAGGCTGAAATTTTAGACATTAAAACATTGGAAAAGTGCTCCTTGGGTGTCATTGTTGGTAAATGATGTCAAATGATGTGCCCTTCATTATTTAGCTACTTTCATACTTCTCTTTCTTTGTTGATACTGCCAACAACCTGTGAACCGCAACATTATTTCACAATGAATAGCCACAACCTGCATCATCAGGAAAAAATTGTTAATCAACCGACAAAGGGTATGACATGATAACCTTGCAAACAATTGGGGAGATCACAAATTGATTTGGTTAAAATACAATGACAACCAGTTTTAGGACAAATGGAAATGACAATTATGAACATTGAGTTTTGTATGGCTGTAACACTAACCTTGATCAGTTTTTGAAGGCATATTTACATTAGATCTTACAACAACATATTATATTTCCAACTCCCAGCTTCCAACTTCCATCTGTTTACCTCCTTTTTAATTTATTAATAACTAACTATTATCTAAATAATTGCACTAACCCACTTGTATATGGATTTGATTGGTTCGTAACTAAACAACTATAATGGATTTCCTCAACATACATGCAGTTTTGAATTTGCACTAAAGTTGTTTGATACAGCTCTTGTATGATCCCTGCTTAGGATCTATCTCAAGATTGAAATTGTTTGTTTTTAAGCTCACTCCATTTTTCTCCTTGAATTCCAGGCTATCTTATGCGATTTATCATTGCACCAAATCTGATTGGCCTTCCAGCAATATCTATTCCTGTAAGTGAATTCAGAAGATATGCTCATCTAAAATTTTGATGGTGGATCTAAAAGTTTGCTTTATTTTTGGTACTTTTTTTTTTGAGTTTCAAGTTGCCCTTATAGAATAAGTTATTAGTATGATTTTAGTTGTCATTTCTTTCCATTTGTAATTACATCACTTTGGAAATGTTTGCAGGTGCATTTTAAATATTTTTCATTAAGTTCCAAAAATTGTTGTCATTTCTTTCCATTTGTAACTACATCACATTGAAAATGTTTGCAGGTGCATTTTATATATTATTCATAAGTTACAAAATTTTTGATCTTGAATCCATAAAAAAGTAATAAAAGTTGCCAAAATATTGTCAAACATGCTTCCATTACCCATATTTAACACCTTTTCAATAGCATCCCCGAATCTTTCCTTTACATCATGAATATTAATAGGAACCACTCTCCCAATCCGTTCACACATCATCTCTGATTAAATGCACAGGTTGCTCAATATGGAGGATGAACAAACTGTATAGCATCTTAAAGAAGAAAAATTGGAATATTTTACCTTGTGCCTTTCAAAAAATTTAGCTTCCTAAGAAGGAACTGTAGAGGATGTAACAATGATTTTAATGAGTGGCCCCTAACTACTGCTTGTGTCTCCCTTTTCCCTTAGCGTTTGAAGATTTTATAGGCTGCAGAGCTATTCAGAAGCATTCAGTTTCTGTTCATTGACTCCCTGCTGAGAAGTGGATTATCCAGAAATTATTTATGTATTTTCAAAATGTCTTGCTCAGTATTGAATAACAGAGCTGGACGTTGGTATTCTTTTGAGTAAAGAGCCAAACTATTGCACTTGAACAATCATTCCTGTTTGTGGGCAGTGATAGAAGGAATTAGTGAAGATTTAAATGAATGATGGTTGCTACTATCCATTTTTTGGCATTAAAATATTTATGAGTAGAACTTTGCAATTTGTGAAAGGTCAAAAAATAATATCTCTTTAACAGTTCTTTTGGAATTCTCTTTATATTTAGTTTGCAAGTTTATAAACCTTTATATATGCAATTTTTGAGTATTGATAGAATCACCTTCAGATCAAGTTGGTATAAGGATCAATAACTTAGACATTTATTTGCTATTTATCTTTGAAGGAACAATGTTATTTCAAGTGTTCAAAGGGAATATTTTTAGTAAATACATGTTCTCTCTCAAAATTCTGAACAATAAAACTTTTACCATTACTCATGTAAATCTGAAATCAAATCATCCTAAGACAAGTAAAGAAAAAGGGAAATTTTTGGGTCAGACTAGGTCAGTCTAGCAAGGGCTCTTACAGACCTAAACAAATTATTCAATGTCTGATTCCAAAACATTTAGTACACTTGAATGCATCCAAATATCTTATGAGAAGTACTCAAATCTTTCAATGGTTTTTACTTCTAGATTTCTAGTCATATGAATTTCACCTTGACTTGTAGATTCTCAAGTCATGCATTCTCCCATTGTTAATTACTAGATCCAACTTCTCACACAACTTAAAGATTAGGTTTTGTAGAGTAGGAAAATTGAACCACTTCGAAGCATGGTCAAACCCCTTGAGGACTCAATAACCTTCTCTCCACTCCGAGCAAACATTCGAGGTTCTTTGACCTCTAAGTTTCCTCACCAAGATTATAAAACTTTAAATAACTCTATGGTACTGAAAGATAAAAATATTTTAACTATAGGAACAGAAAATGCAGGTTATCATGACCAATTGGTGAGATCCATACGCTCTCTGTCTAGGACGTACGTGGGGGTCAAGGATGACAGTGTGGCGCGCACGCATCCTGTACGAACGATTTATAGAAACTCGTACCGAAAAACTAGAGCTCTAATTCTGATCATTTAATGCGATTGAAACAGAAACAAGAAGCTAAGTTATAACTGAAATAAACCAATGAAGAGTCAAAGAAGGAAAAAAGAGATTCACAAGAGGTCCAACTATGAAGCCTCTAGCAGATGCAATGCCTCTCCTTACCAAATCTGCACACAAATGAACAAGGACAAAAATGTTGGGGTTGTGATAAGAGGTTTGCCACAATCAAACCCCCGCTTTGGTGTTTCCACCTCCATGGATAACCAAGACAAATTAATTGATAAATGATACAAGAATAATGATAAAAGAAATGATGCAAGTGATATGCTATAACAAAGATGAATGAATGAACAATGCAATAGACAAGAGAGAAAAAAATCCCCTTCAACACCAAAAACCTAGAGCTTGCTAGGATGAAGACAACTATGAATCTCTCTGTTTGAAAAAGCTTCAACAATGGTGGTAATGCAATGAACGAGTGGAAGATGCCAAGCAAGATGCAGAATACTAGCTATGAAATCTTAGAGAGCACAAGATAGTTTAAAAGATTGTTTAGAGAGGCAAAATGCCAAGATAAAGAGGGTTGGGTCACGTTCCGATGTCGTTGGGCACAAAAGGAGGCATAAGATTTCCAAAATTAGCAAGTGTAATGTCTCAATGGCCACCTTTGGTCTGAATATTCACAAGACGAATGTGCGACACACAAATGTCTTCGTGGTGCTCATTTGTCTACGAACAAATCAGTCCAAATAATTAGAAAGTCGAACAAAACAGGTGATGGGGTAAGCTAAGCAAGTAGATGAGGTGGAAGGTCAATCATCGTACCTTCCAATGATGGCTGTGCTCCAGATGTGTTTTTGGGCACAAAAAAGTTGTGGTGTTTGCATAGGCATTGACACATTACTTGAAGTAGATGAAGTGGATGTCAATGTGCTTTGGATGTGTGGAACACGAAGAGAGCCCACTATGCCTTGACATGTTGTATCTTCCTCTGATTTTGCTTGCACTTGAGGACCATGACCACTAGCTATGGATGTTGCTATGGCTTCCCTTGTCTTCTCCTTTTGTATTGTTTTCTCTTTTGTAATTGCAAGGTGGGCATTCTTCTCTCCTTTTATCTCTTAAGAGGTGTTGGTACAAGGCTTGGCATCATGATGGTAATTCCTACAAGATGGTATTTGAGGCAATTTATGCCTCCATGGTATAAGTTTGTGCATCTTATGCAAACAAATGTCCCAGGTACTAGTCCTTGTATGACATATCTCCAAGTAGGGTCTCTAGCTCCAATAGGACAAGTGCTTGTAACTGACACTGATTGGGCAGAGCCAAAACCTATTCTAGAAGATTCTCTATTTGCTATTGTATGATGTATCTAACCTACACATACAAAGTGAAAGCACAACATTTTAATTTTTAAATACAAAAAATTAATCTAAGTTTTGTCGGTAAGTGTCCAACATATCTCCTCGAGATTCGTGACATGGCCTAATAGCCTCCTATGAGATCCTTAACTAGGATGGTAACGATTTCCTAAATAGATGCATCTTTTGGAAGAAATGCCCAGCTCAACTCCCTTTAAGTGGTATCAAAGCGGGGTCGTAGGTTTGAATCCTGTTGATAACATTGAAGTGGAGATTGTTGGTAAGTGTCCAACATATCCCCTCAGGATTTGTGACATGGCCTAATAGCCTCCTGTGAGATCCTTAACTGGGATGGTATCAGTTTCTTGAATAGATGCATCTTTTGGAAGAAACGACCAGCTCAACTCCCTTTAAGTTCAACATAAATCATTAAAAAACAGCATAAAATTTGTTTAAATTAATATAAATTAGTTTAATTCAATATAAGTCAAATATAACCTAAACATTTTATTCCAAACAAAAGGTTAAAATAAAATAAAATAACTTTTGTGTGCAACAATATAATGTCCCCATTTTTTTGAAGGCAGAATAATTAATTAATTTAATTAATTAAGTTGTCCCAATTAATGATATTTCTTAAGGATAGCTTAATTGATTATTTTAATTAAAAATGTATTAAGTTAATTATTTATAAAGTTATCAAATAAATAAAAATTAAAAGATAACTTCATATTTAATTGATTTAATAAAGTGACTTAATTTTATATCATAAAAAGTCACTTAAGTGAAATAATATTATTTCTAGAAGCTTCTTGAAAGGTTGGAGAAAAAGTATAAAAGAAGGCCAAGTTAAGATTCTAATCATTGAGGATTTGATATTTGATTTGGATTTCTTCATGGTGAAGGATCCAGCTTGGGTTTCTACCATTATTGGTCATTGGGAACGATACCTCCCTTTGATTCACATAACTGAGGTGGTGAAAGATCCTCCGAAGGGTTGCATTTGTGAGTGAGAGATACTTCAGTCCTTCATATCTGAGCTTACTGTGTTTTTGCATCAGCATTCATGAAGATTGAATTAAGAGAATGCTTCAGATTCATGATCTTTGATATCGACATTCTAATCAAGAGTTAGGTGATTTCTTGGAGGTGTTTTTGGTGGTGATTTGGACGGGTTTACAGTTGATTTTCAGTCCTAATCGTGGTCTGCCATGGAGGTCGATTAGACCTACTGAGCCACACATTTTCACTCATTACTCATTTCTGGTTGCTCAGAAATTTGTGGGTATTGGTGTATTGGATTTGTATTTTCAAGACAATTATTTTCATCATATATTTGGCACTGAAGACTGCTGGAATTATTTTATCTTACATCTGCAACTACAAGGGCAGGGCATCAAACTTCAAGAAGGGTGATTTTTCATCTTAGAGTCCTCCAAAAATCCTAAATAAATCCTGCCATCATTGATGGAGCTGTCTCTTCAATTCGCCATCAGCAAATCAGGTTCTTGATCATTGTTTGCCTATGAAATGTCATATTTTCTGAGTACCTAGTCTTCAGAAAAGTAGGGCAGCCATTAGAGTATCTAATATGTCATTCATGTCTGAGAAATAAATATCTGTAAGTCTGAAATTTGTAATCAGATATTAATGACAGCAGTCTTGGATATTCACTTTGTTTTTCTGAAGCATGTATGGCAAGTGTTTGTGAAAATGCCTCTTGGCCATAGGTGCACATTTGTCATTGAAAATTCATCTAAATGCATTTGAGAAGAGAAAAGAGTCATTAATACTTTGATTTTATAATTTAGATATCATAGAAATCATTTGCAATTGCATTTCTGGTGTATCGGTGTCAATAACACACAAAGTTGTGCAAAGCCTTTTCTGTGTCAATAACACACAAGGTTATCAGTCTGAAACTCAGATCAGCAAGCTAAATGTTTGTATGTGCACTGTTTGATATTATACCTTGGGTTATAAACATCAAGAAAGCAATCAAATTTTGGTAACAACAGGTTTAAGGGTTGTAGGACAACTGTTTGACAATATTCCTTGAGCCTATCTTCAGCATTTTAAGGCCATAATCAGCAAGGGATATTACAAACAAATAGTGAATTCATTAAAAAAATCAGAAAAAATGATCAAAAAAAGGGTGATGAAATCCAATTTTTGGAATAAAAATGCAAATATGCTATTTATTTTTAGCAAATGATGGATTTCTTTACACATAGATGCTGACTTTTGCAATCAAAATGAAGTAAAATGCTTTAAAAAATAATAATTTACTAACATATGCTTCAAATTTTCCTTCCAAATTCACCAAAAAACCTTTTCAATTCTTCTCATAAGGATGCAAGGGTGTTGTTACTGCTATGCACAAAGTGGGAGGGGTGTTGGGGGTTTTAAAGAAGAGAAATCATGTTTTTGTTCAGCATTTTGTGGTGTGTTTTTTTCACTTTTTGACATGTCACACATTTTATCCACATCTCACAAGTTTTTGGTCTAACTGGTTGAGTTTCTGGTGAGTACTCACCAAAAACTAGTGAGTACTTGCCAAAAACTTGATGAGTTCTCAAGGCGATCTCTTGTCTAGATAAATCGGCAAGTACTCGCCAAGTTTACCATCAATGGGTAAATGGTGAGACCATTTAGAAATTTGTACATTGACTTTTTGGATCACATCCCAATTCATCATGAACATGAGACAACCACAAGCATTTGAGCACAAAATGTGGTTTAAAATTTCAATGTAAAATTTCTATATAGTTTAGCCGATATCTTCACAAGTTCATTTTCAATAGACAATGGAACATAATGCTACTAAAATTTCACATTTTATGCAATTTGATACAGTGATAATCATTTCTTCTCAAGGTTGACTAATCTAGAAGAATCTGCAACTTTGATTTCTCATGGTGCAATGGTGTTATTTCTTATTGTATGTCATTTTCACCAATAACTTCCGGAACTTTCCTAGAACACGTGGACATACCAGAAAGTCCTAACTTGTATTTCATGTTGCACAACTCTGGTGGGGTCAAAATTGTTTGATGCAACTCTACGATAGATTAACAAACACACAACATGACTTGACCTACCTACAAGATGGATGATAAAGAGGGACGTCTTGGTAATTACAAGAAACACAATTTCTTGCCTTAAATCAACTTGTGTTCTGTGTTTTGTCATCTTGCAGTACAGCTACATGGAACAAAATTAACATCATTAGCAGCACAAAAGAAGAGCTAGGACTTTGTTGCATTTCCATGTGTTCTTGTAAAGGATATATATTCTAGGTTATCATTGATGCCAAATATCATAGACCATTATAGGTTCTCATTGGCTAAAGAATCCTAGAGCTAATACAATAAAATGTTTGTATGACCTTGTTGTAATGAGCACAAGCTTAAGGACCGTTCCATAAGGAACATTGCTATTAATTAACCTTAGGTCTTTACTAGTAGTCCAATACAGAGAACCATATTGAATTAAATAAATGTTTCACTTTTTGTTTTCCTTTTTCTCTACATAGTAAGGGCATTTACATCTTCATTATAGGGCAAGACCAGATGATTATTTTTATCATGTTAATGTGTATGTAGATATTGCCTTATCAATACTTATGAATTCAAACATTGGCTATTTCAATTCTTGTTATTTCCTCAAAAAATCTACTTGTAGGTTTTCCATTAGGAACATAAAAATGTTGTTACAATAAAGTCACTTTCTGATTGGTTTAAACAGGAATTGGTTTGAATTTTACTGCTACCATTGGCATAATTCTTTTTCCATTTAATTATCAAAAGATTGATTCTGATTGCATTGTATCCCTTTATTTTTATTAACAACGAGAACTCAATCCAACTTCTACCAATATATAATATCACACAAGTAATATTAATAGTGTTTGTAATATTTTAAAGAAATTTACACTTGAGTATACTTGCAGTGTTTGAATTGTTTGTTATGCATCTTCTAGCGTGAATTTGCTAATTTTTCCTACCCAAGAATGGTACCATAGTCAACACCAAATCTGCTTTTCTGATCGTCAAACATAATGCTTATGATGCATTTCAAATATCATAGCTTCAATTTGGTTTTGTTAATGCTGACTCTAAAGCTTTTCTTGTATTTTACGTCTGTAATCATAGTTCATACTAGCTTTTGGTCAAGCACTTAAAGTTTCTTTCTTTCCCTCTTGAGGACTTTTGTACTTATCCCCTACATAGTACATACTGATGTATGCTTTGGCTTTTTGTAAATTGACACTCATTCTTCAATAAAAATGCGTAACCTTTTCCACAAAATGATTTGTTCCAAATATTATGCTTTTGATATAGGTTGGTCATGATAAAGATGGACTCCCGGTTGGACTGCAACTAATAGGTCGACCATGGGCTGAGGCAACCCTGTTACGCCTGGCTTCAGCAATAGAGGTAAATGTTTTTGTTGAATATTCAAATGTTTGAAGAAAACAAAGTGTCTTATTATCTTCAAACATGCAAGTAGAATTTACAGTAAAATTGATTGGTAATCGTATGTATCATCATAAATAAATTGTTTTCAAACATATTTTTTCAATAAAGTCACAATGGTGTATTCTTTGTTGTCCTAGACTCCTTTGTTTCCTTTTTTTAAACCAAGTTCCGAGTTGGTTAATCCTGGTAGAAATTGGTTTTGGAAAAAATTGTGCAATATCTTAGGATTCGTTTTGGTATCAGAAAATCAACAAGTTTGTAAAAGTAGGTTATCTCAAAGGGCAAAGCCAAAATGCAGATGTGGTATATAATGGCATTTGCCTTATTATTAATTAGATTGTAGTCTCTCATAAGTCAACCATTCAATATGTCTGTTATTTGTCTTGTTGGTTTCACAATGGTTTCAACCATAGATGAAAAACTCGGCGAGCAATTCAAAAACTCGCGAGTAATCGCGATCCATAATCCCGCGCGAGTTAATCGCGGAAATACTCGGGGCGATTTTTTAATATACTCGCCGCGATTTTTTTGGCAAATAATCGCCGTTAATGGCCAAAACCCGCCCGAAACGCGGCACAAAATGCGAGAAAAACGCGACTTAAGTCGCAGGCAAAAAAAAAACCGAAGTCTTTATTCCATTTCGCGGCTCGCGCGACTCCGGAAGGCAAAAAAACGCCACGCGATTTGCATAGGGTTTGCATTTGCACGCACGACCAGGTATCTTTTTGTATTGTTTCATTTCAAATACACAGTCATTTTGACTGTGTAATACACAGTCATTTGAAATGACTGTGTATTACACAGTCAAAATGACTGTATTGTTTGCATTTGCACGCACGACCAGGTATCTTTTTGTATTGTTTTATTTCGAATACACAGTCATTTTGACTGTGTAATACACAGTCATTTGAAATGACTGTGTATTACACAGTCAAAATGACTGTATTGTTTGCATTTGCACGCACGACCAGGCATCTTTTTGTATTGTTTTATTTCGAATACACAGTCGTTTTGACTGTGTAATACACAGTCATTTGAAATGACTGTGTATTACACAGTCAAAATGACTGTATTGTTTGCATTTGCACGCACAACCAGGTATCTTTTTGTATTGTTTTATTTCGAATGACTAAGACTGTGTAATACACAGTCATTTGAAAATGACTGTGTATTACACAGTCTTAGTCATTTCAAATGACTGTGTATTACACAGTCACAGTCATTTCAAATGACTGTGTAATACACAATCATTAGTAATTAGTAATTACAATTTACAGTCATTTCAAATGACTGTGTATTACACAGTCATCAGTCATTTGAAATGACTGTGTAATACACAGTCATTTGAAAATGACTGTGTATTACACAGTCACAGTCATTTCAAATGACTGTGTAATACACAGTCATTTCAAATTTTCAAATGACTGTGTATTACACAGTCATCATTACACAATCACAGTCATTTCAATTTTCAAATGACTGTGTAATACACAGTCATTTCAAATTTTCAAATGACTGTGTATTACACAGTCATCATTACACAGTCACAGTCATTTCAAATGACTGTGTATTACACAGTCACAGTCATTTCAATTTTCAAATGACTGTGTAATACACAGTCATTTCAAATTTTCAAATGACTGTGTATTACACAGTCATCATTACACAGTCACAGTCATTTCAAATGACTGTGTATTACACAGTCATCATTACACAGTCACAGTCATTTCAAATGACTGTGTAATACACATTCATTTTCAAATGACTGTGTATTACACAGTCATCAGTCATTTGAAATGACTGTGTAATACACAGTCATTTCCAAATGACTGTGTATTACACAGTCATTTTCAAATGACTGTGTAATACACAGTCATTACAGTCATTTCAAATGAGAAATGACTGTGTATTACACAGTCATTTTCAAATGACTGTGTAATACACAGTCATTACAGTCATTTCAAAATTTCAAATGACTGATGACTGTGTAATACACAGTCATTTTCAAATGACTGATGACTGTGTAATACACAGTCATTTGAAATTTTGAAATGACTGTGTAATACATAGTCATTTTCAAATGACTGATGACTGTGTAATACATTAATCATTAATGTACATTGTAATTAATGACTGTGTATTACACAGTCAATTGTGAAATACTCATAGTCATTTGAAATGACTGTCAACTGTGTAATGTCAATGTGTATTAAAGTATTTCATTTAAATTTAAATTTGAAGTTAAAAACTTAAAAAAATACACAACCAATTAAAAATTTTAATTTTAGAGAGTCATCTATTTTGACTGTAAATAAAATACAGTTATACAGTCATTGTAATTTTTGGATGTTTGTGATTTTTTTTGGTAACAATGTTATTTATCTCTAAATGTTGCCTCTCTTTTGCTAGGTTCTTTTCCACATCTTTTTGAAAGAAAATGGATTCAGCTTCTACAGTTAAAGTTGGTGGCAAAAAGAGAGACCCTTGTTGGAAACATGGGAGACCAGGTCCAAAACGAGGAGATGTTTTTTGCAACCATTGCAAAAAAATTGTAAAAGGTGGCATTAATAGGTTCAAATATCACCTTGCAAAAATTCAATGCCGAGATACCACAAGCTGTACGGAATGTACTGAAGAGGCTACGAGAGATGCAATAGCAACGCTTGAAGCATATGATCAAAGGAAGGCAACAAAAAAGAGAACAGCAGAGGCAATGGCAGCCCCAAGGGCAGATTTGAGTTCCATGGGGTCACATACAGATGTGGGGACATCTGGTTCTTCCCTTGGGCCACGGATACGAGCAAAGGGAACTTTGGACAGCAACATGGAAAACTTCTTTATTCCACGTAACACTCCTGGTGCACAACCTGGATTGCTTGGCACTGCATGGAATAAAGAGGCTCACCAACAAGCCAAGGTGGCGTGTGCTAGATTTTTTATCTACAACGATGTTCCGTTCAATGCTATTTCTAGTCCATCTTGGGACCAATTGGTCACCGCGTTGACTGTGGCAGGTAAGGGGTTCAAATCCCCAAGCCGTTACGAGGTAAGTGGACCGTTATTGCAGGATGAGGTCCAAAACACTCATGCATTAGTGGAAGAGCAAAGGACTATTTGGGAAAAGAATGGCTGCACCATTCTTTCTGATGGATGGACAGATGGTAGGAACAGGACACTCATCAACTTTCTAGTTGCTTCAGGAGGACAGTTAGTATTTTTAAAATCAATTGATGCCTCCAATGAAGTGAAGAATGCGGAGACCTTGTGCAACATGTTGGATGAAGTGGTGATGGATGTGGGAGTGCAGAATGTCATCCAAGTTGTGACTGATAATGCAGCTGCATATGTGGCAGCCGGCAAACTTCTAATGGCTAGACATCCGACATTATTTTGGAGCCCTTGTGCTGCCCATTGTCTTGACTTGCTCCTTGAGGACATAGGGAAACTAAGTTGGGTAAAGAAAGTGGTTGAAGATGGAAGGAATATCACCAAATACATCTACAATCACACATGGGTCCTGAATCTTATGAGAGAACACACTGAAGGTAAGGATCTTGTGCGGTCGGGGGTCACACGCTTTGCTACCAATTTCCTCACCTTGCAGAGCATACTTGCTACATTGCCCAACCTGAAGCGGATGTTCGTGAGTGAAAGATGGTTGGGGAGTCCTTATGCTACAAAGCCTGAAGCAGAGAAGGTTGTGATTGCCATTTTTGATACTAATTTTGCCAAGATGGTGGAGGAGATCATCAATGTAAGTTTTGAAACTTTAATTGATGATTTATTATTTAATTTTCTAATATTTCAATCTGCTGATTTTGTTAGATTTTTTATATCTAGGTGTCGGAACCGTTGGTGAGGGTGCTACGAATGGTGGATGGGGATCATAACTCCATGGGGTATCTATATGAGGCCATGGATAAGGCCAAAGAGGCGATTCAACACTTGTATGGGTCAAACAAGACCAAGTATGAACCCATATGGCGCATAATTGATCGGAGGTGGAACCATCAACTCCACCAACATATTCATGCTGCTGCCTACTTCTTGAATCCCAAGTTTTTTTACTCTCCGAGTTTCAAAGCAGATGCAGAGGTTAGAATTGGCCTTGACACATGCATTCGGAGATTAGTTGATGATGAGATCCTTCGAGACCTGATACTTGATGAGTTGCAGAGTTATAAGAAGGCCTTAGGGGAATTGTTTTCTTCACCTGATTGCAAACGTAGGAGAGCCACCTTACGACCAGGTAAAAAAAAACATATGTTTAATTTTTACCATTTATTTCTCTCTTTAAGATTATTGAAATCTTTACAAGTTATAAATCACATTTTGTATCCTTGCAGATTTGTGGTGGGAAGATTATGGTGCCACAACGCCTAATCTTCAAAAGCTTGCCATCCGCATATTATCACAGCCTTGTAGTGCTTCTGGTTGTGAGCGCAACTGGAGTGTTTTTGAGAACATCCACACAAAAAAGCGCAATAGGTTGACTCAACAACGCTTGAATGATCTTGTCTATGTGCGGTACAACATTCGATTACATGAGAAGAAGGTGCTAGGGCAAGATTCACATGAAGCACTTGACTTGGATGACATTGATCCATATGCAGCAGAATGGGTTGCTTCTCCTGATGATGTTGATAATGATTTGGATCCATTCCTTACTAATGAGCAGCTGAGTGAGTTGGAGAGGGCAGGAGAGGAATGGGATGCGGAAGTGGCAGCACGTGAGGAGGAGCAGGAGGTTGATCATGCAGAAGAGGCACCTGTTAGTGTTGAGGATGTTGCCACTACTTCAGCACCACCCACCCAGCGGCCACAATCTATTTTGAGCTTTAGTCGTAGACGCAATTTATGATTTCTTATTTTCATAATTTCATTGATACCAAACTTTGAACTTGATATGTAATCAGAATTTCAGAGGTTCTTGTTTTGTGGTCTATGACTCTATAACTCTATGAGACTGTCACTATGATACGTTGATATGTATTGAACTCTTATACATATGTTGCACTTGGTTTTTGGTTTATGCTATGATACTTGCATTTGTTGCTATGTATTACCAAAAAAATTTGATTTATATATCATGGAAATCATATATGTTATACAAATTTGGTGTAAATGTGTGTTTTTGAATTATATATAAAAAAAAAATGTATTTTCAAATGTTCGATAAAGTTGCCGAGTTTTGCCGAGTTTTTTGCCGAGTTTTGGCGAGTCCCGAGTTTTTAAAATTTTTTGGCCTTGCCGAGTTATTGCAAAATCCGAGTTTTTCATCTATGGTTTCAACAATGCTAGGCTTTAATTGACTCTTACAATTATCTGCAGGGGATTGAGAAGCATATAGGCTATAACATCAATGGAATACAATGTTTGCATCTTTATGAAGATAAAGGTGTCTTTAAACTACTTGGTGCTCTCCTAATATGGTGTTATTGTCTAAATAACTTTTATACAAATTGTCCCACAGGGATACCTGCACAACATTAAAATGCAAGACAAAGCCTCTTTACCTTGAGTACATTTAGGACAGCAAACCTCCACATACTATGATTCATTTTTTAGAGATCCTCGGAGTTGGAACAATGAGAGTTTTCACGGGTCTTCATGATTGTATAAGATTAACATTGAGGAGTCATGTTAGATCCATGTGGTGTTATGTTGGTGAGTTTGTTGGATTCTTGCAAAGGATTGCTTTCCTTTAAGAAAGGAGATTGGAGGAGTTTGCATTTGTAGTTATGACTCTACATGACATCTTGAGGAGATTGTTGTCATTTTATGACAACCTTGGTCCTTCAGTGAGAACCAATCAGAGATATGTTCTATGGACAAGCGCTGCCTCAGTTGATAAATGAGAAAACAATGGAATCATGAAGTGTGAAGTGTTGTCTTGTTGGAAGTTCCTTTTCCAAGCCTTCTCTTCCTCTCTCTTTCTCGGAACTCCGGAACCTCGAGGTTCTGGAGTTCCCTTCTTTGGTCTCTTGTTCTCTTGCCCCGGAACTCCGGAACCCCCAGGTTCCCAAGTCTTCCCAACTTCGGTGACCCAGGTCTCCGAAGTTCCTAAGTCTTCTCTTCCTCTACCTCGGAACTCTACAACCCCCAAGTTCTCAGGTTCCTAGTTCTTCTACCTCGGAACTCTGGAATCCCCAGGTTCTCAAGTTCCTTAGTCTTCAACCCCGAAACTCCGGAACCTCCAGGTTCCCAAGTTCTTAGTTCTTCTACCCCAGAACCCCCAAATTCCCAAGTTCCTAGTTCTTCTACCTCGGAACTCTGGAACCCCCATGTTCCCAAGTTCCTTTTTCCTCAACCCTGGAACCCCCAGGTTCCCAAGTTCCTAGTTCTTCTACCCCGAAACTCTGAAACCCCCAAGTTCCCAAGTTCCTTAGTCTTCAACCTCGGAACTCTGGAACCCCAAGGTTCCCAAGTTCCTAGTTCTTCTACCCCGGAACTCCGGAACCCCCAAGTTCCCAAGTTCCTAGTTCTTCTACCCCGGAACACCAAAACCCCCAGGTTCCCAAGTTCCCAAGTCTTCCCAACTTCAGTGACCCAGGTCTCCGAAGTTCCCCCAACTTCGGTGACCCAGGTCTCCGAAGTCTTCCAAACTCCTTCTAGCTGGCGGCACTTCTGCATGGCGTGATCGACACTCAAGGCTTTAAATTCTTCGACAACTTTTTGTGACTTATGTACCTTCTTTCGTGGAGCTACAGGGGTGCATTTAATGTTTTGGGCAGGATTTCCATCAAGGGAGGTACGGGGCCATGCTTGTTGTAGTGACTTATGTCATGTCTGCATACTCTGACTTTGGAAGGTCAGTCAATCCACCTTCTTAGGGTTACATTTTCAGGGTATGGCTAGGTTGCTTGCATGTATAGAAGTCAAGTGCATGCACTTCCTTGCACTTCCAAACTGACATACAGGGGTCATGATCACTTTTGTAACCATTTTTCTATATAAAGGCTGTTAAGCCTCATTGTAAAGGGTTCTCTTCTTGCTGGCTTGAGTTATTCCATGCTCTCCCACTTCTCTTGTATTTATCTTGCATTTGTGCAACTGTAAGTTTGGCCATTGGCCTTATAATTAATTGAAATCACCATTCTTGCCTACTTTCAACTTATGTATGTTGTGTATGTTTCCTTACCTTCAACATAGGTGTATGTGTTGTGGTTCTTCTCTCATATATGCTGTGTTACATTTATTTCTGAGTGTGACTTGTGGGAAACCTTCTCCCCTCTTGGCATTCAGTGAATTCTAACCTTCATACATGCATTGGGGTCACTCATACAACTGAAGTTTGTTCATCTCCTGGGTGTTTCAATTGATTTTTTGTGTCATTTCGAGTAGGGAGAGGAACGATCTCTTCTTGGTGCATCACCTCCTTTTTTTGAAGCATCTCTCTTCCCTTTACCTCTACAATTTGTTAGGATAGGCCTAGGAGCTAGTATTGAAGTGTTGAGTTGGCTCAACACCTACCCCTGGATTGAGAAGGAAGTCGGCCTTCTCCGAAGATTCAACCCCCTTGTGCAAGGTCCCACACTTCAAGGTTGTTTCCATGTTTCACATGGTTGTTGAGTTGATCGCTTAGCAAGGGTGAGTGCTTTTGTGATAAGAGCTTTTGGCACGCCCGGTGGGACTTCATTCGATTTACATGCTAAGGATTCAATGTTGTTCTTGGCATCTCAGCCTTTAAAGGCAGTCATCTTCAAGCACTTGGCGACTCTGCTCACAAGACCAGTCTCTTGTAAATGACTTGTTGCTAACTCCGGAACCCCGAGGTCTCCAGGTTCCAAAGTCACTAAGCCATCTCAACCCTAGAACCCCCAGGTTTCGAAGTTCCTAGGTCCGCTACTTCAGAAACCCCGTGTTCCGAAGTTCCGAAGTCCTCAACTCCGAAACCCCCAGGTTCCGAAGTCTTTGCTCACCAATTCAATATGCTTGCTCATGACTTGTTGCAGCTCCGAATTTCATGCCCAGAATTCATACAAGGGCGTCTTCTAGAGGTAGTTTCCAATTCGAAGAACTCGCATCTTTAGGCTCTAGAAGGCAGAGAGGTAGACCTTCATTATCACCAGTTAGGGAGGTCAGGGTTGTAAACACTCCATCTCCCACTCATATCAATAGACCATTGTTTCACATGGCAAGAAATTAGGTTTTTGTTAGTCCACTTATTTTGACTCAATGGAATGACATACCAGTGACTGCGTTGAAGAGTATACCATACTTCAATGGTGAAATGGCTACTACCCCTATTGAGCACATTCAGGACATTGCAAACATCTGCTTGGTTCATAATATCACTGAGGATGATGTTGTTGTTAGACTCTTAGCCACATCTTTGAAAGGCAAAGCTTTGCAATGGTATAGAAGGTTTCTGTCTAGCTCCATTCACAATTGGGACGAATAGGGGGAGAGGTTGTGCAACCATTTTGAAGACAAAAGTGATCACCTATCACTTGTGGAGTAGTTGACTACGATCAAGAGGGCACCCCATGAGTTCATGGGAGATTTCAATTTCAGATTCCATAAGACATGGAATAGATTTTGTTGGTTGAAAATTTTGTACACTTGGGGAAATATACAAAATTGTGGTTTCAACCACAGCACGAGTAAAAACTCTCCTAATTAAGGGAAGGCTCCCCCTATCTAACTACAACTTTGAAAATAAAATAGGATGGGACAACAATCTTTCTTCTTCTTTCAAGAAAGACAATATCCTTTTCTCTTCATAGAAAAGGATAGCGACTGGATATAAACAACAGTAACCACTTTTAAATGAAATGAGAGAAAGGAAATGAAGTTTCCTGAAAGCGCAAAGACTTTCGTCACTTCCTTCGAGACGGGACAACAATATCAAGCTCAAAGATCAACTATTGGAAGTCCTATCTACCTTTTGCTATACTAAATTTTACAACGAATAAAAGACAATAGCTCAAAGACTGGAATAATCTATTCTTTCAACACAAAGACAAGAACTAATGCAAGCTCAAAGACTTGCTGATATTTCTTATCAAACAATAAATTTTCCTCAAGAATAGACGCAAGCTCAAAGACTTGCTACTCCTTCTAGAGATTTTCCTATTTTAATTAATCTTCTCTACTTGCAACTCAAAGACTTCAAATTAGATTGGACTAAGCTCCTTTAGAAACACTTTGCATAGAAGAAATAAAAAGATTCAAACTCAAACATGTAGCTCAAAGACTCAAAACTTGAGTAATCCTTCTTTATTATTCTTCAAAAAACTTTCAATTCACATACATAAGCTCAAAGACTTCTTGCTGTAAATTTGGCAGAGTTTTTGCTTGCTTTCCAAAAGATAAAAATTACAATGGACCCTCTCTTCTATTTACAGGAGAGGAGCCTTGAGAAAAAGGTGGGAGGATCCTAACTAACTTGAGAAATTCCCTCAACCACCAAGGCCTATTCAACAACTAATTATGACTTATTCAAGGTTACAAGTCCTATTCCAAATTGACTTGTAACCTGCCTACTTGTAATTACAAAAATGCAAGTGATGACAACTTGCAATTACAAAAATGTTTTTACAAGTAAACTTGTCGAAAGGGAAACTACAATTTTGAAATTTTACAACCAAGTGTTAAAAACACTTAAGTTGCACCTCTTGAAGACATGAACAATTCGAACTTCCGAATAACTTTCTGCAATTCATCAGGATTTGGTTCATGAGTGTTCATAGCCACCACCCTAGTCTTTATGACGACATCATGGCATTGGCATAGCGTGGAATTGCCCTTTTCCAATGCTGATCGGATTTCCTGCAACTCAGTTTGATACTTAATCAATATTTGAATGGAAGCGACTGAAAATTGCTCACTTCTCCATTCATCATGAATCTTGAGTTGCAGATCTGCAAGAACTTCTTCCTCGGGCAGCAACTCTTCATTCTGATTTAGAATTTTGCAGGATGCCTTTTTACAGTGGGAGGTAACATCTTGAAAGACTACTTCATGCAACTTTAAGTTCTCATCAATTTCTTCAATGAGTGATTTGAGAACAAGGGATTTGTTCTCCAGAAGTTCCTCATATTCAATGTACATGACTTTGGAAGGAATTACGTCATGCACCTGAAGAATGCTCAATTGTTGTTGAGGCATCTTTCGCGAGGAAACTAAATTTCTCTCAACCTTCTCCAAATTTAGTTTGAAAGCACCCAAATACCTGTCTTATGACTTGTGAACATAAGTCATGCAATTGATCAACCCAGGTGTCTAAGGCTTGAACCTTTTGGGCGGCTCTCTCGATACCTTGGATTGGTTCATTGGCCCTGGAAGAAACAGGCACTTGGCCTTCTCCATTTGAAGGCTGAGTAATACTTTGGATGGCTGCCATGAGTCTTTGATTCTCTACTTCCAATTGATCTTTCTTGGTCAAAACCTCATCATACCGTTGTACCAATGTAGCCTCTAATGTCCCTACTAGTTAGAGATCATTGTCCTGCAAAACAAATTGTTAGAATACAACACACATATATATATATATATATATATAAGCCATTTTTTAATTTGCAATCTATCTTTAATACTAAATTAACATAATCATAATTTTCATCTAATAAAAAGGATACGAATGCCATATGAAAGTATGTCCTTAGGCGGCCGTGAAGCTCGCCCTCTTGGAACCCCTTGGTTCCAAGCCCTCCA
Organism: Cryptomeria japonica; assembly: GCF_030272615.1. Taxonomy (NCBI): domain Eukaryota; kingdom Viridiplantae; phylum Streptophyta; class Pinopsida; order Cupressales; family Cupressaceae; genus Cryptomeria; species Cryptomeria japonica. The sequence goes on from NC_081410.1 coordinate 119,220,696, forward strand.
GGAAATCGAAGATGAGTTTGAATCCTGTCTTTTACACCCAAGCCATCCAAGGAAGACCCTTGTCTATTCCTTGCCTTGGGTGGTGCCTTCATCATCCAAGCCCTCAGAGGGGATCGGCCAGATCCGTCTCTTCTTGGTTGAGTTTAATCAACCAAGCCATACATATGCATATCAGTTTTCAGTATATATACTGCCCTAGGGATTATCATAATCCCTCCCTTAGACTAAGTGAGTTTCCTCCCTATAGCCTCCATCATATAATCACATTTATAATACATTTTTGCATTTGATTACTATTTTCCATTCTATAATTCACATTTACATTTTCCTGATTTAACATGTATTCCCTAACATATTTTCATAAAAATGTTCATTAACCAATATTCACATTCATTTATTACGTATATTCCTAATTGTTCATTAATATGTATTCATTACCATATATTTTCACATATCCATTTAACATATGTTTACACATATTCCTAAAAACCATTCCTTAATATAAAAATATCCATTAACATATATTAAATATACATTAATTATATTTATTAACATATATATTAAATTATCCATTCATTAATATATATATAAAAATATTAATTACTTGTATTTGTTAACATATACATTAAATAAGTATTAATTATATTTATTAACGTATATATATATGTTGTATTCTAACAATTTGTTTTGCAGGACAATGATCTCTAACTAGTAGGGACATTACATAGCCACTGTTTGTTGAGCATCATGTTTGACAACCTCATGAGTCTGCTTACCCAGTTGTACTTTTGTGATTCGATAATCAGCTGCTTGCATTTCTTCAACTGGTTTATCTGATATTGGTTCAACGATTTCTGCCACTCTCATCCGATTTTCATCAACAGTCACCCTCGAAACTGTCTTTGCTCTCTTAACAGCCTTAGATTTTGATTGTTTCAACTGTTGATAGTCAAAGGCATCAGGTGAGATCACCTGCTTCTTCCTCTTCGAAGTAAAGGAACTGAGCCATGGAGGTAAAGCCATTAACTCTGACTCTGGGAAAGAGGGAGAAGCAGTTTCTGTTTGAACAACAGTGGTGACCTTGGGAGAAGTGTTTGTTTGAATAGCCACCATAGCCTGCTGAGTGACAACAGGATGTGATGAAGATGTCATGAACTCATCAAAACAGGTCATAGAAGTATCAATATCAAATAAAGGTACATATGAAGGATCATCTGAAAAGATATTCATCAAATTTTCCCGAGAACGATCATGAGATGGTTCTGCTGCCGAAAGTGGAAGAATGTCCTGCGGAGATTCTGAAACTGAAGGGGTAGATTGAGAGTTGACATCTATCACAAGAGGAAACATGGGTACCTCAATAGGAAGTGGAGAAAGAGAATTATGTGGAAACTCTGTAGAAAGCAACTGAGGAGCATTATCAGATTGAGTTTCTTCCTCTGAAGCTTCGGGATCAATCACATGAATTTCCAACTGTGGCTTATCCTTGCCTTGAACTGTTATTTCCTGGGGAGGAAGCACCATTGCACGGCTGACTCGCAATTTGATCCTCGTACTAAAAGAGGATGCACCTTCTTTATTGTCCAGTTGAATTTCTGACTTCCGCCTAAGAGGACCTATAGAATCATCTTCTTTCCCAACCTTAATCTTAATGAGCTTGACACCATTGTTCTTAAGCCAGGTATTGGTATTGGCAAGAATTGACTGAAATCTATCCAAGATAGAAGTGCCTTCCTTATGGGACCAATGGATAGAAGGAAGTGGAGCCTCGTCAACATTCTGATTGACAAACTCAGGATCAAGAATGTTTCCATCATCAATCATCCCTTGTGGCACATTTACGAGGTTTAGATCCACAATCTGTTCTACAGTGAGTCGACAGTAATCCATCTTGCGAATCTCCTTTTCCGTACGGAGATCAACCCAGATATCTTCTATCCGATGCACATGGATGAAGGTCTTCTTGATCGTTTCCTTCATGCCTTGGTAATCGAAATCAGCTCTAGGTTTGAATCTTTTGAGTTTGATTTCCTGCAACTCAGTCTCCATAGCTTTGGCCTTGATTGAAGTCATTAGAGAATATTGACCAATCTTCAATGGGTTGTTGGAAGAAATACCCATGCCAACCTTGTGCTTGACTGACTGATGTGTATGCACAGCCATAATCTGTCTTCCCAATTCCATAAGAATAATCTTATCGGTTGGGTATCGTGGGAGCATATAAGGCTGCCCGCCATAGCAACCAACTCTCATGTAGGTAAAAGTTGGAAACTGGAGAAACAAACAACCATATTCTTTCACCCTTTCCCATGCTTCATCTGAGACTCTTTTGTTCTTCAAGTTCTTGTCAAATTGACACAGGTAATGACCAAAGAAAGCGTCCTGAACCCTTCTGAAATGAGACCTACTTGATCTTAGAGGCAACTGATCATAGTATTCCCAAACCGGTACAAGCATGTGGTCACCCTTGGTAGGAAGACCTAGGAAATGTCTAAGTGACGCAGCGATATACACAAGATATGAATTCATGTAGAAGGTGAAAGTAGTAGAGACGACTGCAAGTTGTTCACACAAAGAATCACTGATGATCTCACCCCAACAGATGTACTGAGACTACCTTATTAACATAATAAATTGGTACATCCAAGTTTCAAAAACATTGGAATGTTCCAATCCCATCATACGACTCAGAAGGGTAATAGTATCACCGATCTCATTCTTGAAATCAGATCGATATAACTTAGCCCATCTGGTAAGCGCAGTGCGAGGTTCATGAATCCATTTGTTGATATGACGCTTACAGTCTTTCTCCCTTTTGGCAAAGTATTCAGCTGCACTTTGCTTGGAGATCTCTATATAGATGGTTTCAGAAGGTATTTTGAAAACCCTCTCTATGGCTTTTGCATCCAGGCGAATGATCACTTCTCCATCATCATTTTTAATAACTCGTGTCTCTTTATCAAAATGATGGGCGCATGCTAGAACAAATTCCGGTTCTAGGGCAGCAACTGGAAAGGATGCGGCATGATGGATATGGCTATCCAACAATCGTTGCATGTCCCCCTCCTTCGGATCTTCAATCCTTTGTATGAATTCGGACATGTCAACATGTCCTATCTCAGTATCCTTGATATGATCAAGGGAGGAGGAAACCTGTGATTGCGGAACTTCATTTTGGTATTTGTCATACCTGTATTTCATCTTTTTTGGAGTGGGAGATGATGGTACATCTATCATCTGGAAACAACTGGGAATGCTGCAATGTAAATCCAAGAGTATCAAGGCAACATCAAAGTCAGTACTTTTAGACATTTTCACTCCAAATGGGAAAGTTCAACTTTCGTACTTTGGCTTTGTGAGAGGAAATATAAGAGGTGGAAAGATAAGCTTTTGACTTATTTTGGGTTTTGAAACATGTTTTGCAAGTACATAAGAGAGAAGTAAAAACGTGCAATCGAGTTTCCAAATTCCGAATGCAACTATTCTTGCAAAACACGAAGCATGAGTAAATGAAAGGAGAATGAATTTTCAGTTTGGAAGTTGGGAAGAACACATTTGCAATTGGTTTTCTAAATCCAAATGCAAACTTATTTACAAACTGAAAATCGAAGGAATGGATGAAAAATGGTATTTAGGCATGTAGGAAATGACGAAGATGATAAGTACGGATGAGAGAATTGGAAATGAATAGGTAAAAATGAATTTCAAGAAGATCACTTGGAACTTTGCTATGCAAAAATGGGAAGAACTTTCAACTTGCATTCCGGATTCCAAAACCCGAAATTGGGAAGAACTTGGTTTTTTAATCATTGAAGCTTGATTTTTGGACTAAAGAAGGTTAAGTCTTTGTCCAAAAAGGGAAGAACACTAATTTTCCTCTTACTTGCAACCGGGTTTTTAAAACCCGAATGCAAGTAAAGAAGGAGAAATTCCAAAGGGGAATAACAACTTTACTTTACAAATTTCTCTGTAAAATGGGGAATTTCCTCTCATAAACCCATTATGAACATGAACAAAACTAAAACTAAACAAGAAAATGCAAGGAAAGAAATAAGAAAGAAAGACAAAAATAAAAATTACCTTGCAAAGCTAAGAAGAGATCCAAACTTGAAGAATCAATCAAACATAGAAGATGAATGTAATGTCCCTACTATTTAGAGATCATTAACCTGCAGAACAGATTGTTAGAACATAACAAACATATAAATATATATATAAGTAATTTAAATTGCAATCTAACTTCAATGCTTATTTAACATAATCATAATTTTTATCTAATAAAAAGGATACGAATGCCATACAAAGTATGTCCTTAGGCGGCCGTGAGGCTCATCTTCTTGGAACCCCTTGGTTCCAAGATGTCCTTAGGTGGCCGTGAAGCTTGCCCTCTTGGAACCCCTTGGTTCCAAGCCCTCCAGGAAATCGAAGATGAGTTCGAATCCTGTCTTGGGTGTAACCTCTTACACCCAAGCCCTCCAAGGAAGACCCTTGTCTATTCCTTGCCTTGGGTGATGCCTTCATCATCCAAGTCCTCAAAGGGGATCGGCCCGACCTTGAGTCTTATCTTGGGTATAACCTCTTATACCCAAGCCAGCCAAGGATGACCCTTGCCTTACCTTGTCTTGGGTGATGCCTCCATCATCCAAGTCCTCAAGGGGAATTGACCAGATCCTTCTCTTCTTGATTGAGTTTTAGTCAACCAAGCCATACATTTACATAATAGTTTCAATTCATAAACTATCCCTTGTGTTAACATGAATTCTTAATGTATTCTTAATTAACATAGATATATATAATCTTCCATCTTTTACATATGCATTACATCTCTTAACATACCCTTGTCTTCCTAATCTTTCTTAATACGCAAACTTATGTATACAACAATTAACAAATTATATCTTTTACCTATGTTTAGTGACTAGTGAATGCTACACATTAATTAATATATATACATTCACTAGACTACGATTAACATCACATATTAATGAACATTACATTTATTAATTTATATCCCTACTATTCATTGATACATATACTCGTTAACGTATGTTAATACAAATTCATTAACATACGGTTTATACTTATTCCTTAATATCTGTAAACCACTCATTAATATGTTCATTTAAAGTATTCATTATCGTAACATTACATATACATTAATTACATTCATTAACCTTAACTTCTTTCATTACCTATCTATTATAATCAATATCTATATTTATAATCATTATGTTACTCCTTGTTTGATTGAATATATATATATATATATATATATATCAGTGTTCCACGGGCGTTGGGGACGAGGGGACGAGGGGGACGCGTTTCCGGGACGGGGGGACGAGGGCCTAAATTTGGGGACGGTGGCGGGGGGGTGGCGGGGTGGTGGTGCTCATATATATACATATAGTACTTGAAAAACTAGTTTTGAAAAGATGTATAATAGTATAACATTATAAGAATTAGATTTCAAATGAAACTATAGGAAATACCAAGATTACTTAGATTAGTAATACTAATTGCTAAATGCTAAATAAAATTTGACAAATGAAATTGTCAAATTGGAGATTTCTCATTTCTATCATATGAAATTGACACTGCATTTCACAAAATAAAAATAAAAATAAAATCAGCCTTGTTTAACAATATATTTTTAAATTTTTTTCCTATTCATCTCAAAATGAGATTTGATGTTGAATCTTGAGGGCAAAATGATGAATCATTTTGCCCTCAAGATTCAACATCAAATCTCATTTTGAGTCTTTAGATGAATAGGGAAAAAAAAACCAAAAATGACATAGAACAATGAAAATCAGAAAGTAAAACAAAAAAAAAACAAGAAGAAGTTGAAAAACCCTACCTTGTGCTTGAAAAATCTCTCCAAAATGTAGAAGAATCTTCTTCTTCCTCTTCTTCTTGCTTCTTCTAGCTCCTATCACGCTTGCAGTCACTTTTCTCACCCCTTCAATCAATCTTCTTCAAGTATTTCCTCCTCTTCAAGTTGCTGGAAAAAAAATCAGTTTTCCAAAATGAGAGTGAAATCCAAAATAAACATGCTTTTGTGTTGTTTTGGGGGGTAGGGTGGGGCCCACGTCCAATTAGGGTTACCCCTTAACCCCCCCCAAAAGGCACATGTTTTAAAAAAACTTTAAAAAGTGCCTTTTTTCGCGTGGGAACATGGGCGTCTCCTCGTCCCTCGAGAGACCCCTGGACATCTCTTGAGGGACGGGGAGACGCCCAGGCGTCTCCCACGGAGACGCCTCCACGTCTCCATGTCTCCCTGGGAGACGCGGAGACGCCTCCACGTCTCGGCGGCGTTTGGGTGGCGGTGGCGGGACGGCGAGGGACGTCGCGTCTCCGTCCCCCCGTCCCCGAGACATCTTTGACGGGGGGACGCGTCCCCGTGGAACACTGATATATATATATATATATATATATATTCACTAGATTACAATTAACATCACCTATTAACGAACCTCACACATTACTCAGTAGCTAATATTAATGAGTTTCACACATTATTATGATAATGACATTACATATTGAATAATATACTTATATTATTTAATATAAATAAAACCTTGTATCACTTATATTATTTAATAAATAAACCTTGTATCTTACCTTACCTCCGCAAACCTCTCTCCCTTACCTTTTCTCCACCGTCCGCCCTCCTCCCCTTTTTTCCCTTATTTCCTTTCCTTTATATCTCTCAATTTGAGGGAGAGGTCACACCTCTTCATCATGTATACCCTTTGGCAAGAGACACACCCTTTCACCATTATCACCCTTTGAAAGAGTGCAACTCTTCATTATTTCTACCATTTGAAAGGGACACAACCTTTCATAATCAAATCTGCACTTATTATTTAAATCAGATCTGCACTTCTCCTTACCAAATTATCCCCCCCTCAAATGAGGTTTTCTTCTCCCTTTTATATATCATTGTTGAGGGAGTCACAACTTTTCCTTTCATGTCTTTTGACTTTTCATTAACTTAATTAATTTTTAATGAATCATATTTAATTATATCATTTTATATTTTAATTTTATTATTATCATTTATTATTAAATTCTATTTCAAAGTGGGGATATTATTATAATTTATTATTAAATTCTATTTCAAAGTGGGAATATTATTATCATTTATTATTAAATTCTATTTCAAAGTGGGGATATTACAATGAAGCCCTTTAAATAGAATTTAAACAATGAAAAAAACTTAGCCACGCATTGTGACGATAGAAAAACCGATTTGCTATAAAAATGCCATGTAAAAATGCTAATGAAATGGTTCGAAACTGATTTCATTCATCATTAATCACAAGACAAAGCAAAAACGACTTAGGATTGTAAGCATACCTCAAAGGTGAAGGATGCATAACTCAGCAAAACACGTGACTGGTTTTTAGGGCCTTTTTTGCAAATCCGAAACCATAAATGCGCATAAAATGGTTTGAATGGAGCTTAGAATCCAACGCATTTATGGTAGAGCCAAAAACGCCTTAGGAATAGATGGATTCAAACCCCTAAACCATAGCAAAACGCATAAATGCGTGATTCAAAAAAAACGCTTTGAAGAAGACAAATGGCGAAAAACGGTTTGAACAAATGCATGGAAAATGGGTTTGAAACCTTCAAAGTTGCAGGAAATCCACACTTGGAAGGAATCCCTAAATTTCCTCCAAAAAATTCGAACCCAAATCAGCTTGCAATGGCATGGAAGAATTTTCGGGTTTTACGAACAAAACAACAAGTTTACAAAATGTTCATATCATAGTTTTAAAACTCATGGACTCGCCACGGACTCGTGAGTCCATGGGAGCCACGAGTCGACTCGCCAAGGACTCGCGAGGCGAGTCCTGGCGAGTCCATCTGAAAGACTCGCGAGTCTTTTGCAAGGACTTGCGTGAGTATTTTGCATGGACTCGCGAGTTTTTCAGACCGACTCGCGCGACCCAGAAAAAAAGTCATACAAGCTTTAAAATTCAATTTTTAAAAATTTTTTTGCCTTCATTTGGCATAACTGAGGGAGTGAAAAATAAAAGAAAAATAACACCTGACGCCTTTATAAAATAATAAAAGTATTTTTGGTGATGCCCCTTGACCCCAACTTGGGGGCGCTACCCCCAAACCCCGGTCAAAAAATATAGGGGGAAACTGCGCCGATGGAAGTAGGGAAAATTTAACCTCCGAGTCTGATTAGGCTCCATATAACAGCATAATTAGCATTGAAGAAATCTTGGTATTATACATTTTAGAGTTGAAAGTTTGAAACTATGAGTATGTGACATTTGTAATGTTTCAATTATGGCTCTTATGCTCTCTAAATGCATTAATTTCTTTATGTTTTTTTGTAAAACTACGGTTTTTCTTTTTGCCGAGTCCTTGCCGAGTCTTTCACGAGTCTTTCACGAGTCCGAGTCCGAGTCCAAATTTTTGGTTTGCCAAGTCCGAGGCGAGTTCGAGATTTTCAACTATGGTTCATATTTTTGCCTCAAGGCAAATTTCGGGTTTTTTGAAAAGAAATTACAAGTAAAATTACTTGTAATAGGGAAATAGAATTCCCTTTACAAGTGATTTCACTTAAAACATGTAAAGGGGTTTTAAAATCCCATTTACAAGTTTTATTTTAACATTATAAAAATAACTTTAAGTTATAAAGACATGTAAAGGGGTTTTAAAATCCCATTTACATGTTTTATTTTAACTTAAAGTCAAGCTATTGGTAATGGGGGTTTTAAAACCCCCATTACAAATTTTATACAAACTTGCAATTGGAGAAAAATTCCCCTACAAGCCTAAAAGCTTCAAGGGGGTTTTGAAAAACAAATTACCAGTTACTGGTAATCATCGAAAAATTCCCCTACATTGAAGCAAAAACATAGCAAACGGACTCGAAATGCGACGAAATTCGAAACGTAGCTTGGGGATGGATCAACGATCGATCCAGTCCAAGGATGGGGCGAATTTCCACCTCGAGAAAAGTGCCATAGAGTAAATTTTTTTCATTTTTAAACAAAAATTTCTAGGTGATAGCTCAATTTTGGAAATCAAAAATTGAGGACAACAGAATTCCTGCTCTAGTGAAGCCATCTCCAACTCATGCCTTCTTGTATTATCTTAGAGCTCTCAACAGCGATATAGCTGTCATGGTTCAATCAATGGGTGGAGCCTCTCTACCAGGTGCATATGACATAGCCATAAGAGCAAAAAATTGTTTGATTCAGACTGGGAGGATAGCTGCAATGCTTCTCTTCCCAGAAGCTCCTACCCAACAACCCACCTTGGCTCCTATCCCCATGGCACCCGCAGGACAATCATCCACACCATCTACATCCTCCAATGAGCTCCATGAGGTCAAGGCTCTATTGCAAAATTTTAGCAATGAGTTGGTTATGCTAAAGAGGCAACAAGCCCAACATAGCAGACCTTATCAGGCACAAAATCAAAACTATCAGCAGAATAGGCCACCCTTTCAAGGGCAAAACCAATGGAGCAATGCCAGGGCTTTGAATAGTGTGAACCCCACAACCACAAGCAACTCAAAGGCGATAGCTCCAATGCAAAATAACCTTGCCCAAGAGCAAGATTGGTGTCAACCATGCAATCAGCCACACAACCAAGGTGCATGCCAAAATGGAGGGTTTGTCCAAACCTTAGTGGTGCAGGATGAGCTGACCACTTCTGGCCAACAATATGACCCAAATCAGCCTAGTGTTGGCACTCAGACTTACTTACAAGGGGATTCTACCTTTGTCAATTGGCAGGAGGCAGAATTATGTGGTTTGAACCAAACAAATGGTGACTCTATGCTGCAATATACAAGGTCAAAGAAGTTAGCCATGGAGGCTGCCTCACCTTCAACATCAGCCCAAGCTCCAACACCCAATGTAGTCGCCCATGATACAAGCCAGAGTACCATGCAAGGGAGCAAGAGGTAGGAATAGGCCCAAGTCATCCAAAGAGCAAAAGTAGACCTTGTAGCCTCAAAGGGGCCTCTAAAGTCAGTTGGTGTTCCTTTCAACATAGTTGATCAGATGAAGAAGGCCAACCTCAACGTCACTATGTGGAAGGCCCTTTCAATCCCATCTCAAAGGGATTTGCTTAAAGAGGCACTGAAGGACGTCGATCAGTCAGATGATGAGGTAGCAGTCAACAGTAAGGCAGTCTCCACCAGTTTGGTGCAACCCAAGGAGGAAGAAGATTCAAGCAAAATCAACATGCCTCCCCCCTTCTATCTCTCCTTAATCATAGGAGATAACTTGGTTCACAACTGCATGATAGATTCAGGAGCTAGTAGCTCAGTCATGCCTAAGAGGGTAGCTGATCTTCTTGGCATAGAATACGAACCTGTGACCAAAGGGGTGGTCCAACTAGATGGCACTGCTATTAAGATAGTAGGGGTGGTAAAAAGTTTGAAGTTAACCTTGCATGCATGCCCTAGTTGCACTGTCTTGTAAGATGTATCAATCATCGACCTCCCTGCCTTCTTTGCCATCTGCCTGTCTAGAGACTTCACTGCCAAGATAGGTGGGTACTTGTCTTCTGATTGGTCCCACATGCTATTTCGAACAAGGTATGGTACCAAGGTCACCATAAGGGCAGAACCCATTGCCCAAAACCACATTGAGCCCTACAACCCTAGCCCTATAAACATGAATTGCACTTTGCATGAAGAGGGGGAGGAGTGTATTGTCTGTGAGCCTACCACTCTTTTGCAAGAGGTTCTTGATTGCTTGCTGGACAAATGGGACAATGCTTTTCAATTTGATCCATTAGCTAAGACTGAAGAGACTAGGCTTGGCACCTATTGTATCCATGAAGAGGACACTCCTATCCCTAACCTCATCAAGACACAAGGAGACTCAAAGGGGTTATGGAACATGTTTTTTGATGGTTCAAGAAACAAGAATGGTGCAAGTGTCGGTGTGATGCTTGTTTCTCCTGAGCAGGAGAAATATTTCTTCTCTTTTAGGCTTCAATTTGGTTGCACCAACAATGTCGCTGAGTATGAAGCCTTGATCCAAGGCCTCCAACTTGCACAAAGCAGAAAGATCAGATCTTTGCAAGTATTTGGAGATAGTGAGTTGGTTGTTAACCACACCCGAGCCCAAAGTGTAGCAAAAAACAACCTACTCAAATCATACAAACACAGGGTTTGGGATTTGATTGAAGGATTCGAGGCCTTTAATATCCATAGCATTCCTAGAAGTCAGAACAAGCATGCTGATAGGCTTGCAGCGGTTGGTGCTCAATTCGACATACTAGCGCATGTTGCAAGTGAGAAGGAGATACACATCAGGCTTGTTGTGAGGACTGTTGTCCCAGACAATCAAGTAAATTGGCAAGTGTTCGAAAGCGATCAGCAAATCGTCAACTTCTTGCAAAATGAAGCAGAGTTTTATGCTAAAAATCAGCCTAAGCTGCAAGACCAATATGGGGATCAAATCATGCAGCTCAACTCCAACAAGTTGCCTAAAGGTCTAGTTACCTTGGAAGGCATTTTCAACTCGGATGGTCAGTTGAAGAAGAAGATGAACTTGGCTGCAAAGAGGGGTGATTACAAGCCAGTTGTTGTCGCTGAAGGTAGGTCCTTAAACTTTGGCAAGGTGTGTTCCTCCACCGAGCAAGAGGCCTTTGTTGAGCTTTGCCAAAAATATGATGACATAGTTGCTTGGACCTATGAAGACTTGAAAGGTTTTGACCCTAGCTTAGCCCAGCATACTATAGAGCTAAACTCAGATGCAAAGCCAGTTACACAAAAGCAAAGGCCAATAAACCCCAAGATTGAGCCACTAATGAGGAAGGAGTTGACCAAGCTGATAGAAGCCAATATCATCTTCCCTATCAAGCACTCCTCCTGGGTGGCCAACCTTGTCCCTGTAAGGAAGAAGAATGGGGAAATTAGGCTATGTGTAGACTTTAGGGATCTCAATAGAGCCTCCCTCGAGGATCACTATCCCCTTCCCACTATGGAGCAGATCCTCCAAAAGGTCAGTGGCTTGTAAAGATTTTCATTCTTGATCCATTTTAGTTTTGAAGTGTTGAGTTGGTTCAACACCTGCCCCTGGATTGAAAAGGAAGCCGGCCTTCTCCAGAGATTCAACCCCCTTGTGCAAGGTCCCACACTTCGGGGTTGTTTCCATTTTTCACAAGGTTGCTGAGTTGATATCTCAGCAAGGGTGCGAGGTTTTGTTATAACAGAGATATATTGAAAATTGGATTGCGGCCACAATCCAAGTGTTAGTACTGTTGTCCACTTTCCGATCAGCCTATACATGACTACAATTCTTGGGCCGCAGGTGAGTTGGATGCTATTTTCCACCAAGTTTTAGGAATGTGGGGACATGGGGACAGAGCAATGTGTTTTGGGGTTTGGATTTTTTGGAGCCATTTTTAAGGACAACTAGGGACAGCAAAGGGGATGACAAAGGGTATGGCTATATAAATATATATATGTACATTATAGAATCATTCATCATATTGACATATACATTATAGAATCCTTAAAACACAATAATCTTCATGTTATCAAACATTGGATGCGTTCTTTTGAATAATTAGTCTATATACCTTAATGGAAATCCCAAAAAAATTCACAAAGCATGTATTGTTCAGTGTCAAACCTAAGGGAACATCCCCAAGATGTCCTCATCCTCAAGACATCCTTGGTATGGGGACATGAGCAGAAAATCCTGGGGAGATGTCCCCGTGTAATAGAGGTTGGATGACTACTTCAAACCAGTAGTTGATTACTTTATGATTGTGGCTAGTTGGTAGAGGTGATTTGATCATAGGAGATGACTCTTCAATTACTTCCATACTCATATCTCCTATATTTTTAGTGGGCTTTTAGATTGATTACCGGTGTCCTTGTATTTCCATGTTGGTTATGGTGACATCTTTTTAGGAGTAAATTGATTTTGAGTCTTGGCAGGCTCTAGGGCAGCTAGTTGTGAGTGTGTAATGTCTCGTTCTAAGAACAATGCAATATAACCACAAAATGCAATGCTCTAATACCATTTGTAATGTCCCCTTAGGTTAGTACTTAGGAAGAAGGGAGCAATTAACTTTTAAATCAATTGCAAGATACTTCTTTCCTCAATAACCTCAAATAGTGCTTAAGATATTAACAATAAAAGTTGTGATACTAATTCACAATTGACGCTTATTACAAAATACAATTGATATTACTTATATTCCAATATTGCTACTAACTCTGATATGGCTCTAAAACATATGCGAGATGGTTTGGCTTCCTTAATATAGTAATGATAAGATTAGCTTGCCATCACAAATATGAAAGATAGATAAATATGCAATGAAGATCTTTATTGTCTCTGATTATCACTTATAAATATATATACAACTCTATTATTGACACGGGGTCAATTTCTCAACTGGAGCGATCCCAAAGGATAAGAATAAGAAAAAATAAATTGATTCCCTGCCCCCTTCCTTCATCTCAATGATTTGTCTTTATATCTGTGTCTTGGTTTGTAAAGGTGTGATTCTTCTCTAGAGTCATATCCTTTGATAAATTATATTAACCTTTGATGAATCGCACCTCTTGGTAATACGATTTCTAATTAATTATTGATTAGCTCCCGATTGAACCTAGTCCTTTCTGAAATAGTGAAGGTCTTGATATAATTATTAATTCTTCTCATTATTGTAATCAATAGTGTGGAGCATTTGGGCGGCACCATAGTTCTGATACATATTATTATTCACGACACTCTCAAATGACATATTCATGCTTTATCGTATTTGGAAGTATCAATTGCTCTATTCATACTTCTTATAGGGGATCGACCCATGATCATAGTGAATTTGCTTCAGTTGTACTATCAGTTGGTTATTTTAAACATAATCTTCATGTGGTCTTTCCATCGTTTTCTTTATAGAATCTCTGAGAAGTTATCTCAGACTATGGTCAAAGGAATTGACCACCAATACATAAAGGCACCTCACTTTCATCATACCCAGAATCTGTGTTCTCATTTCTATGATTCGGCAATAGAGAAGATTTTCCTTATCACCGTTAAGTTTGGTTCCATCATTGAAGATATGGATATATCAATCTTCGATATACCTTCAATTTTATGTGGGGCTCAATATAATGTGATTGCTGAACATGAGCAAGTATGGGAGCGACGGATATAAGAATATCGATATTACTACTCTTATTAAGTCATCGTTTTCTTTAGTACCTCATTACCAATATTACCGCATCTTAATTTCTCCAATTATTCCTTGATAGCTTTTGTTTACAATTATGAGTGACTCGTATGTGATTATTTACTGTGAATGGCACGTCTTGATATGGCTATGATGGACCAGGATCTGGATGTTGTAATATGGTCAACTATCCTTTGATGACCCAAATCATTACCTTCATATAAGCATTGTTCTTTAAAGTTTATTACACCCTTCATCATTTGCTCATTATCATTTTATAGTTTGCTTTTCTCCAACATTTTTCTTCTCATTTCACCAACTTTGTTGATATCTTAATTGCTGACTTTAATCATTGTCATGATCGCTTTATCGTGGATTGGCTATAAGCATGTATTGTTGTTGATATTTATGTGTCTTCATAGCTATATTCTTCATCATTCATAGAGTCATTTAATGATACTATCTTTATTGTTTTCTTCTTCATGTATCTTGATAACTAATTTTCTCGCTCCTTGTGTGTGATGTCCCCTTAATAATTGTTGCTCATTCAGTCACAACTAAATTGTATCTCTCATCTCTCCACATCCTCTATCAAACTTCTTCATATTCATCATTTAATAATCTTGACCTCTCTTAATACATTGTCATCAAACCATTTGGTTCCAATTGAATCAACTTCATTATAAAGATAATACAAGGAGCTTTCTCTATATTAAAAATACTTGACGGAGTCTTGTTTGGGGATATCACAATCTCCCCTCTGTTGACGTGGCTAAAGTCGCATTGCTGCAACTCTATCCAGCCAACGCAGAATAGAATGACCTCGCCGAGTATCCTATCCTCTCTTGTATAAGGAAGCCCTAATGCTGTTTTAGTTGATCAATGGGGACAACCTCAAGGTTCCAAATGTCAGTTCTTGACTGCGGGATAACTCAACGGTTGATGTGTTTTGTTGGGAGCACAAGGGGTCTTACATTTTACAACAAGCTGGTCCGCTGCGATTCTCAAACTATGAAATAAAATCAAAAGGGAAGGGTTTAGGAAACCTAAAATTAGCCAGGCTGGTATGTGGGTAGACGGATTCAATATAACCAATCCCTGCTTGGTCAGAATGGCTCACAACCTCGTAGGAACGGTGCAATCTTCAAGGGGACTTGGAAGATTGTCAATCTGCAGGAGCATGGCTAAGCACCCAATCCTAGCGCAGCTCAAACGAACACCAGCAATTGAACTAAGCATGATTCAAAGGTTCAGGTTAACCATACAAAAGGATACACAATCAGTATATCCTCAATGGTATAAGCCTGAATCCATCAAATACCTGCACACCCAAAACAGAAAGATCCATCTAAAATGCTAAAAGAAACCATGCAAACAGAAGAAACCAAAGACAATAAACACCATTCTTCAATGTTCATATATTTGCTTCAGCTGCCATTACAACAATTTTTGCAGCATCTCTATGCTACTGCTAAAATTTAACCTTCTACAATCTAGCCTATTCTAACTGCCAAAAAATCTAACTATATTCTAGCAGTTTAACCAGAGTCTAACTATCTAACCCTTCACAAAAGAAAGGCCTCTTCCTTTTACAGAATTTACAATATGAACCGGTGGCCAGGATTGACTACATCTAAGGGTTGCAATCTGCCTTCTAGAAGCATGGCATCTTTAACCCATGCCTACTCAATTCTCAGTTATCCCTGCAACCACTATCTCAATTGCCTACAACTGTTTGGCATTAATTTGGTCCTCCTCGTGGTTGGGAATAGTTGTCCACTACTGATTTGTTTCCCCTTTGTTTCAAAATATCTTAGGTGGGGCCCACAGGCAACCTTTTACAATAAAACAGTTTCAGTCTCTTAAACTGAATTTCTGGAATTAAATCCAGTTGTGTATCCTTCTGGGAATGCACATACTTGCTGCTTTCTGAATGTTCTTCGGTCTTTGGTTTCAATGGTGGACGTCAATTTGGGGTCTAGCGGCACACTTCCCAATGCTTGGTTCCGATTTCGCGCTCTACAGAGCATTCTGCATCTTTTCTCCTCGATATCGATCGTGATCTAGCCTCCAATTTAGCTCCTCTTGACATTGTCCTGCAAACAATCAATTTCACCTTTAATTAATCAATCTGGAAAATTAAATAAATTAATTTAACAAATATTAAATTTGACTGCGATGTCGGGCTACGTCTCGGTGGAGTTCGGGCTTGAGAATCTCTTTGTGAGATGTATCTTTTAAATGTTTCTCCTCAAACGTGAAATCCGATCCTTCGTCTTGATTCGCTCTCCAACTTAGACAAAATTCAGGCCTTCTACATGTTTTAAACGATTTTGGCTTTCATTTTAACGTCATCCTGGTGAAATTTCATGTGATTTTACCTTTAAATCACCTAAGTCTTAGAATTTCGGGTAAAATGGGGTTTTTGAGAGATTTACTTTTTAGGTTATAACCCCCCTTTTGGCAATTTCAGGTTCAATAGGTGAAATGAGAGATGTTTACGAAATGTCTTTGCCTTCACTTTCGGCCAACTTTGACAATTTTGGCTCATTGGCTTATTTTGTGAGTTTCGGCCTTAGAGCTATTTGCCAACTTTGAGTTCTCATTTTGGCCTTCTAGGCTGATTTTAACTTATTCCCTCAAATTTCGGCTTGAAACATTATTTTGCGCGACTTTGACATGTCTTTTATCTTTTTGGCCAAAATGTTTATATCACGATTTGAAGGTTTTGTGCCATTTTCGGCTAAATGAGATTATTCGTGAATTTGAAGGTTTCACGATTTTCGACTCTACTAGCCAATTTCGGGCCTGAAGGAGATTTTGCGCGTTTTGTGACTCATTAGTCATTTGAGATGGTTTGGGAGCTATATCCCTTAAGTTTGCATTTCAGCCTTCCAAGGTGTTTGCACAAACTTAGACTCTGTTTATCTTCTTTATGTTCGACATGTTGGAATGTTTTTGGCGATTTTGCCTAGCCCTCCATTTTCGGGCTATGAAGTTCGTCGGCCACATGAAACATTTTGTGCAATTTTAAACCTTTTTCGTCCAACTTAAAGATTTTGTGAAATTCACGATTTTATCTTTGCCGCCTAATTTTGCCTTCTGATGCCAAACTTTGGCCATTTAGACCTTTTCGAGAAGTCGGGATTTTCATGAAATCGCATTTTGTTTTTCCTCCAATCGGCCTATGATGATATCACGCGACTTAGGGTTTTTCTCCTTTTCGAGCTGAAATGGGGGATGGCGTGATTTTCATTTTTCTAAGTTTTTCGGCTTTGATCTCTTTCTCGCGATTTTTTCTTCATCGACTCCTTTGCATGCATTTTGGGAAAATAAGCCGATTTTGAATGCATTGGGAAGTTTTTGGCATAAAAGGTTCATCCTAAAGATTTCGGCCTAGGAGGTCCTTTGGCGAATTCGGCAATTAAGGGAAGATGCGCGATTTGGAATTCCATTCCCCCTTTTCGGCTTATGAGTCGTCTTTGTAAATTTCGAGAATTTTAGGAGCTTTCTTAAGTTTTTTGGGCCTTAGAGCCTTTTTGCGAACTTTGAGCCTTTGAAGAGTCTTTTCGGGCTAGAAGGAGATTTTGTTATTTTCGGCTATTTTTCCTCTATTGCGTGATTTTGGTTTTGTCAGGATTTCGCTCCTTAACTTCGCGATCTTCTATTACATGAAATCGCGCGACTTGATTGCTTTGCCATTTTCGGCTATTTTGGATAGGAATGGGCGAATTTTGTGTTAAATCGCAAACTAAACTCAGGTTTTAGGGATGAAATGAGCGAGTTTAGTTTAAAGGACCCCTTCAAAAAAATCGGGATTGGAAGGCATATCGAGAGTTTTACTCAGCATTTTACTGGCTTTTAAAAGCCCGATCTTTTCTACAGCCCTCCCTTTCCTACCATGCGGGCAAACCAAAACTCAAAATGGGGGGTCCCCTGTCAATGACAGGGTGAGGTGTGCGAGCAAAACACCCTCCTTGTAAATGCTTGCCCACAAGCAATATCAAAAATCATTGATTCCTAGACCCCAAACTCAAGGTTAGGGAAATGACTCACAAGTGGTTATTTCTTCATTATGCTCTTGAATATAAATCCTGCAACCATCACATGGAGAACACAAGTGCATATATATATATAATGATATTGTTAGAGTTACTAAACATATCTCTTGCATTACTATTTATTATCAAGCATAGTGTAAGCATAGAGGTGGGGACATGATAGGGTTGAGAAAGCAAACCCATACTAAGCCCAAGAGTGGAACTTTGACCCTCTTGGCCCCGGTGGCAAGACTTTGACATCCACCCTAGGTATACTACTTAGTGGGTGTTTGTCTTGCTTTCCTATCTGTTGTGCGTAATGCACACACATCCCTTGCTTCGCAGGGGGCCCCCGTTTTGTGTCTAGTCTACCTGATAAAGAGAAAGGCGCGTGACTGAAGCAGCATCATACCCCAAACTCGAGTTTTGGTTTGTATTTTGAGAGAAAGAGGGGAGTACAATGAAGTTTGCTCAGTCTGAGAGCAGGGTGCTGAATTTCATATGGACAAAGTTAGGTGTTTCATAACTAAAAGAAAAACCGCGCAAAGTAATCCTACAGACCGAATTTTATGGCGAAATGGAGACTGGTTGAAGTAAAAGGAACTCGCACATAAACATCAAATGGCCCGAGTTTCGTATTATGAAGAGGGCATTGAAAATGTGAAGGAAAGGTCGCGCAGTTGCATTCAAAAGGCCCGAGTTTGTGTTGCCCAACAAAAAAATGCGAGTATAAAGTCACACTCTTTCCTTCAAATGCCCCGAATTATTGAAGCGAGGGCAAAGTCGCGCAGAGTCGTGCATTTTTGGCAGAAAGCCAAGCAAATAAAAATTGCTCAAAATTGGCTGAAAACTCGAAATTCGTTTTTTGTGAAAGGGTAAGTAAAGAACAAATCACACAATCCCTCTCAGAGGCCCGAAATCGCGTGATGACGGTGAATCAAAGGTTAAGGTAAGCGCTAAAACTTGAGAAGGTCAAAATTGCACAAAACACTCCAATTGCCTGATTTTTGTTAAAAGGGGCGTTTAAGTGAAAAGGTACAATTCGCCCATTTTGATCAAGAAAGCCGAAATAAACCCCAAGTGGACACCATAGGAGGGAAAGTTCGGGCATTTTCCTTAAAATTCAAACGTTGTCAGGCTTTCAAAACGCCTTCAAATGCCAGGAGTAAATGATGTGTTTTCATCGCCTATCAAAGTTGGGAAATACTCAATAAAATGAAAATCGCATATATTTTGCCAAAAGGCCGAGCCAAATAAAAGTTCACTTTTTGCAAGGACCGATTTTAAGTGAAAAATCGCACATTTCTCTCTCAAAGCCCAAATTTTCCAAAGAGGAAGGGGACGTTTTAAGTGAGAATTACTTTATGCCCCATCGCCATTATTCGCCCCATTGGCCAAGTTTGCAAGTTAAAGAGGGGGCTTTAAAATAAAGCTCACATTTTACCAAAGCCTGAATTTCTCCTTTATTAGGTGAAAATCGAATCAAAGGAAAATTCGACACTTTTATTAATTTTGTAAGAAACCAAAGTCGCTCAAAACATTTGAAATAGCCGAATTCTAATTTAAAACAAAGGGAGCATTGAATCAAAGTCGCATTTCAATCCTAAAACCCTAATTTCACACAAGAGGGATTTATATTGTTTCAAGGCAAACATCTTTCGTCTTCGTCGAGTAAAACCCGACATCACCTAAAAATTTAATATTTGTTAAATTAATTTATTTAATTTTTCAAAATGATTGATTCAGGTTAAAATTGATTGCTTGCAGATCGCGATCGACGTCGGGAAGCAAAAGTGCAGGAGCGCAAGATCAAAGCGACGGTCCCAAGCACTGCCAATGAAGAACGCACCACCACCTAAACCAACGAGATTGAAGACAAAGAACACTCAGAATGCTACAACATATACATTCTCAGAAATACACAATTGGATTTAATTCCAGAAAATCAGTTTAAAAATTGAGTTGTTTAAATGTAAAGGACTGCTTGTGGGCCCCATTCAAGATATTTTAAAATGAGAGGACACAAGTTAGTTATTTCCAACTACCATATTGACCAAATTGATGCCAAACAGTTGTAGATAGTTGAAAATATGGTTGGGAGGATAACTAAGGATTAAATGGGAATGGGTTAAAGCTGCCAAGTTCTAGAAGGCAGATCAAGACTCTTGGATGCAGTCAATCCTGGCCTCTAATTCAATTTGTACAATCTATAAAAGGCAGGATGCCTCTCATTGTAAAGGGTTAGATAGTTAGATTCTAGGTAGATTGTTAGAAGGTTAGAATTTAATAGTTAGGAATAAGAGTAGAACTGTTGAAGAAATTGTTGTAATGACAGCCAAAATCAATATATGAACATTGAAGTATGGTGTTTGTTATCTTGGTTTTCTTTTGTTTGCATGGTTTCCTTCAGTAGGTTTAGATAGATTCTTTTTGGTGTGCAGGTATTTGATGGATTCGGGTTCATACCATTGGGGATGTGTTGATTGTGTATCCCTTTGTAGGGTTAGTCTGAGCCTTTAAAATCGTGCTTAGTTCAATTGTAGGCATCCGTCTAAGCTGCGCCAAAATCGGGTGCTTAGGCATGCACCTACAGTCTGAAAATCTTCTAAGTCCCCTTGAAGATTGCACCGTTCTTGTGAGGTTGTGAGTTATTCTGGTCAAGCAGGGATTGGTTATGTCAAATCCGTCTACTTACACCAGTCTTGTTAATTTTAGGTCTGTTAACCCTATCCTTTTGCATTTATTTTTCCTGCGGCATCTTAGGATGCAGACCAACTTGTTGCAAACGTAAGGCCCCTTGTGTTACCAGCAAAACACATCAAACCATTGAGCTATCCCACAGTCATGATCTGACATTCGGAACCTTGAGGTTGTCCCCTTTGATCATTTAAAACAGCATTAGGGATTCCTTATACAAGAGAGAATAGGATACTCAGCGAGAACATTCTATTCTGCGTTGGCTGGATAGAGTTGTAGCAATAAGATTTTAGCCACGTCAACACTATCCATGCCTCATCCCTTATAGCTCGTCATGGTAGGAATGACATGGAGATCGTAGTGGGATCCTCTATTTTCCCAATCTAAGCCCAAGAGCGGGACCTTGACACTCTTGGCCCTAGTGGCAGGACTTTGACATCCACCCAAGGTATACTACTTAGATGGCAACCCTATACCCTCTTACCTACCTCTCTTATTTATCATGTCTTGTGGGTAAATGGTATGGGGATTGTAGTGGGGTTCTCGGCTTGTCCAATCTAAGCCCAAGAGTAGGACTAACCCTCTTGGCCTTGGTGGTAGGAAACATCGTATACCCTCTTATTTATTATGTCTTGTGGGGGAATGGGTAGGGAATGCAATCGGGTTCCTTGAATCATCCATGTAAGGACCATCCAAGCTTCGATGCCACTTTGGCCATCCAAGGATGACTTACTTACGAGCCCCTCATTCCCCTTCATCGCATTCATACCCTGCCTTCACAAGGGTGCACTTATGATGGCAGACATACATAATCATTATCTAGAAAAACATATTTCTTATTATAGTGAATGTGGCATAACTTGGATAAATTAATCATGGCTTATTATAATATGACAAATATAATCTCTTTTAAGTACATAATAATTAAGCATAAATTTATACTTAGGGTTAGAACATTAACTTAACCATAGTTTTTTCCTACTCTTATTGTTCTCATATTCTAGATCAAACACAAAGCATACACAAAGTATACACTTGAATGCATGAAGACACGGGGCATACATGAAGTAGTCATAGTTCACTTGGCTCGCAAGAGAGGAATGATCATCCGGATAGGTTTCGATCCATCTCTTGGAGCACTAATCCACAAGAATTGCCTTTGTCTATAAGAGTTTGTCTTATCTTAAATGTGATATTGTTTTTAACAGAATCTCCATATTTTGTAAATGTAAATAGCATTGAAATGATACAACATACTAGTGATAATAATGTCTTGCTGATTCCTTTTTTCTTGTTGCAATGGTTGAGATCAGACCTGTGACTCTTGTTTGATCTTTGATTTAGAGTATGGCGATTACGTAGTAAATCCTGCGGGATGGTAGGATTATGCTTTGATACCATTGTAATGTCCCGTTTTAAGCACAATGCAATGGTCTAATACCACTTGTAATGTCCCCTTAGGTTAGTACTTAGGAAGAAGGGAACAATCATCTTGTAAATCAATTGCAAGAGACTTCTTTCCTCAATAACCTCAAATAGTGCTTAAGATATTAACATTTAGAAGTTGTGATACTAATCTACAATTGATGCTTATTACAAAATACAATTGATATTACTAATATTCCAATATTGCTGCTATCTTTGATATGGCTCTAAAACATATGCAAGATGGTTTGGCTTTCTTAATATAATAATGATAAGATTAACTTGCCATCACAGATATGAGGATTGATAAATATTCAATGAAGATCTTTATTGTCTCTAATTATCACTTTACATCTATATGCAACCATATTATTGACACGGGGTCAACTGCTCAACTTGAGCGATCCCAGAGGATAAAATAAGGAAAAATAAACTAACTCTGTGCCCCCTTCATCTCAACGATCTATCTTAATATTTTCTTTTTGGTTTGTAAAGGTGTGATTCTTCTCTAGAATCATATCCTTTGATAAATTATATTAACCTTTAATGAATTGCACCTCTTGGTAATGCAATTTCTAATTAATTAATTAATTATTGATTAGTTCCTGATTGAACTTAGTCCTCCTTTTTGAAATAGTGAAGGTCTTGATTTAACTATTAATTCTTCTCATGATAGTAATCAGCAGTGTGGAGCATTTGGGGAGCACCATAGTTCTGATACATATTATTATTCACGGCACTCTCAAATGACATCTTCATGCTTTATCATATTTGGAAGTATCAATTGCTCTGTTCATACTTCTTATAGGGGATCAACCCATTATCATAATGAATTTGCTTCAGCTGTACTACCAGTCGGTTTTTTTAAACGTAATCTTCATCTGGTCTTTCCATCAATGCATTTATAGAATTTATTAAGAAGTTATTGTAGACTATGGTCAAAGGAATTGACCACCAACACATAAAGGCACCTCACTTTCATCATTCCCAAAATCTGCATTCTCATTTCTATGATTCGGCAATAGAGAAGATTTTCCTTATCACCATTAAGTGTTGTTTCCATTATTGAAGATATGGATATATCAATCTTCGACATGCCTTCAATTTTATGTGGTGCTCAATATAATGTGATCGCCGAAACATGACCAAGTATGGGAGCGACAGATATAAGAATATCGATATTACTGCTCTTATTAAGTCATTGTTTTCTTTAGTACCTCACTGCCAATATTACTGCATCTTAATTTCTCCAATTATTCCTTGATAGCTTTCGTTCACAATTATGATCGACTCATATGTGATTCTTTACTGTGAATGACACTCTTGATTTGTCTATGATGGACCAGGATCTAGATATTGTAATGTGGCAACTATCCTTTGATGACCCAAATCATTACCTTCATATAAGCATTGTTCTTTAAAGTTTATTACACCCTTCATCGTTTGCTCATTATCATTTTATAGTTTGCTTTTCTCCAACATCTTTCTTCTCATTTCACCTTGTTAATATCTTCATTGCTAACTTTAATTGTTGTCTTGAATACTTTCTCGTGGATCGGCTATTAGCATGTAATGCTGCCCATATTTATATGTCTTCATAGCTATAATCTTCATCATTCATAATCATTTAACGAGACTATCTTTATTGTTTTCTTCTTCATGTATCTTGATAACTAATTTTCTCGCTCCTTGTGTGTGATGTCCCCTTAATAATTGTTGGTCATTTCGTAACAACTAAATTGTATCTCTCATCTCTCCTTTTCCTATATCAAACTGCTTCATATTCATCATTTAATAATCTTGATCATTCTTAATACATTGTCATCACATACACAAGTATACATCAATCACATTAGTATAAAGACAAATTGTACCTGAAGGAAATAGCAAACATAGATATATAAAATATAAATAGTGTCAAATGTAAACATATTACAAAACTCGTGGAATATGAAATCCATGACATCAAATGTTCCACACAAATATCAAAACAACTACAATTCTATGGATTAGAGGAGCCTGCATCCTTCCTACGAAGGCATCTAAGGTAGGTTCTGGATGATTCTACAGCCATACTCTCTGTTCGTGACTCCATTCCACCCTCACCAACATCAATTGTGTTTGTGTCTGTGTCTGTTTGTGCTCTAACCTCCTCCTCTACCATGGTTACAACCTCAGCCTCTCTATCTACCTAGTCGATCCCATCAAGGTCCTCATCACTAAAGACAAGATCCATAGCCTCAACGATCCACTTAGATTCTTGATCGACCTCCTCTAGCATGATCGGAGTGGTGTCATGGTCCATAACCTCTCTCTGTCACGGAGGTGGTAATGAACAAATATTGGATCATTCAACCTCTCCACAGACAGCCTATTGTGCCTTTTGGAGTGTATGTGCTCAAACATACTCCAATTGTGCTCACAACCGGAAGTGCTGCGTGGTTGGATCAAAATACAAATGGCTATTCGTTGAAGATTTGGTGTTTTAGGACCAAACATCTGCCACCATCTATCTGAGATGACAAAAAGAAAAAAAATCAGTCTCATTTAATAATAAATTGAATAATATATAAATAAAATTATGCTCTTAAAATATATTTTTACCTGGGTACTTTTTTGTTCAATTGTCTTTGCAAAGCTGGTGAGAGAAGACCTCCCCTTCTGCATTATAAAATGCCTCTAGCTTGTGGATTATAGTGCTACTATCACCAGGCGAAATTCACTCCATCATTGAGTAGAACCCACTAAGAACCTCCTCATCCACCTTTAAATCAAGGCAGAAATGGAATGCCAGCTTGAGGTAATAAGCGGCTGCATGGAAGGGCTTGTGAAGATGGACTTTCCATTTCCTATCAATGATATCCCAAATGGGATGATACTTATTCCCATCCCCACGATAGACAGATTCGATGGCCTCCTTGGCCCTATCCATGCCCTCATATATGTAGCCCAATGCGAACTTCTCCCCATCAACAACTCGTAGGAGAACTCCCAAGGATTGTGAAGCATTATCTAATATAAGTTAAGTGTGAATGAAGATAAGAAAATTAAAGAAAAATATGAATAAAAAATAAAATATAATGCAAAATTATTAAAAAATTTACCTTCACAATCTCAGCACAAGGGGCCCAAAAGTCAAATTCATCAAAAATGCAATCTGCAACATCAACCCTGTAGCAGTCGTAGCATAGGATGAGGAAGTCCACTCCTCACCAACAAAGTTGGTGACAAATCTAGTGATTCCAGGACGAGCCAACTCCTTTTGCCCCGTGTATTGCCTCATTAGGCAAAGGACCCATGAATGATTGTATACAAACTTGCAAATATTTTTTACCTTCTCTACACATGGCCTGATCAATGGAATCTTGCCAATATCCTCCAACATGAGGTCAATGCAATGGGCAACACATGGAGACCAAAATATAGATGGGTGCCTCTCCATCAAAAGTTTACCTGCAACAACATAATTTGTTGCATTATCGATCACCACTTGTACTACATTCTCCTCACCCACCTCATGTATGACCTCCTCTATAGCCTCACATAGGAAAGTGGCATTTTGGAATGTGTAGAAGCATCAATGGACTTTAGGAACATGGTGCCACCTAAAATTTGAAAACAAAGCAAAATCAATGATAATTCAAAATATCTTAAATTAAAAATATTAATCATTAAATCAAATTCAAATTATTCAATCACCTGCAGAAGAAACAAGAAAATTTAGGAGCGTCCTGTTTCTCCTATCAGTCCAACCATCGGTCATGATGGTGCAACCCTTGCTCCATATCTCGCACTGTGTGATAGCCCCTACGGTATCACCTGATGTAAAATTATTAAATATACTAA
Organism: Cryptomeria japonica; assembly: GCF_030272615.1. Classification (NCBI taxonomy): domain Eukaryota; kingdom Viridiplantae; phylum Streptophyta; class Pinopsida; order Cupressales; family Cupressaceae; genus Cryptomeria; species Cryptomeria japonica. The sequence continues at coordinate 119,246,885 of NC_081410.1, forward strand.
GAGGAAATAAATCATTAGATATTGATTAATTAAATAAAGTTATTATAAATAAATGCTTAAAATGTCAATGTATTTAATATATAAAATAATAAAGGAAAAGCATTATTAAATAAATGATTAAGTTGGTAATGTATTCAATATATAAAATAATAATAATAAAGAAAAGCATTATTAAGTAAATGATTAAATATCAATATATTTAATAATTAGAAAAGTATTATTAAAACAAATTATTAATACAACGTTATAGAATAAACTACGAACTATTAATAAGAAAAGTGTATTAATTTAAATCATTAACACAACTATGAACTATGCCTTATACAACCTACGTACTAAGACTATCCCCGCACGAAGTGGTGCGACGGTAATCGCAGCCTTGGGATGCGACCACCATCGCATCCCTTTGCACAGGAGGACCCGTGGAGGGATACAACCCTTCACAAGGTATAAGGGAGAACAGTAGCACATAAGGGAGGAAAGGGAGGACTTCTGCGTAGACAGAGAAGGAGGTTTGGAAACTACTGTTGCGGGTTACGAACAGGTAAGGATGTCACAGAATATATATATGTTAATGAATATAAGCAATGAATATTTAATATATATGTTAGTGAATGGTTTTTATATGTTAATGAATATGTGTCGATATATGTTAATAAATACATATTAATGAATAGTTAGGAATATACATTAATAAATAATTGTGAATATATGATAATCGATATTTTCGAATATATGTTAATGAATAGTTTTCTGAATATATGTTATGGAATACTAGGAATATGTAAATATAGATTAGGGAATGGAAAATAGTAATGAATTGTAAAATGTAATATAAATGTGATGGAGGCTATAGGGAGGAAAATCCCTTAGCCTAATGGAGGGATTATGATAATCCCTGGCAGGCAGTATATACTGAATTTCTATATGCATAAATGTTATGGCTTGGTTGACAAAGTTCATCCAAGAAGAGACGGATCTGGTCGGTCCTCTCTGGTGGACTTGGATGGTGAGATGCATCATCCAAGGCAAGGAATCGATCATATATGATGGTCTCCCTTGGTATGGCTTGGATGTAAGAAATTACTTCCAAGACAGGAATCGACTTAGCCTTCGATTTCTTGGATGGCTTGGGTGTAAGAAATTACATCCAAGACAGGAATCGAATTAACCTTTGATTTCCTGGATGGCTTGGGTATAAAAAATTACATCCAAGACAGGAATCGAATTAACCTTCGATTTCCTGGTATGGCTTGGAACCAAGATGGGTTCCAAGAAGGCGAGCTTCATAGCCACCTATGGACATGTCCCAGTATTGCACTCGTATCCTTTTTATTAAATAAGAATTGAAGATTAGTGTTAATTAAGTAATGGAAGTTTAATTGCAAATTAGATTATATATATATATATATTTGTTGTATTCTAACAATCTGTTTTGCAAGACCGTGATCCCTAACTAGTAGGGACATTACACACTGGTTCTCTAATGTGGCTTTTACATCAGCTGCCGAATCTTTCAAAATTTGGCCACTTAATTTAGAATCAGAAGGGGCTTTGAACCCCGCCCCACAAATAGTGATGGCATCAACCATGCTCTGCCAATAAGGAGACTTCTCACAAATAAATTAAATAAGATAAGTGTGTCTATGTCCAATAAAAATTCATTAGACAAAACAAACTGTAAATATTAAAAATTTAAAACAATCAAATAAAAACTAAAAGGAATTACCTGGCTGCAAAGAATGGAATGGTGTAAAAGTACCAAAATCTTCCAATTGCATGTCTAGATGCATCGTGTACCTCCTTGTTCCAACCCACGCTCTCAAGCAAAGGTTGGGCACCAAGAGTAGTGTGTGGCTCAAAATATGAATTCATCCTAGATTTATGAATTCTAGGACCAATGCTTGCACTCCCACTCCCACTAGCACTAGCACTAGCACTAACGGAAGCAACAACACTCACATTGGGATGATATGGAGGCATGGAAAAAGCCTCTCCAACACAACCAATGCTAGCCAACTCCTCCCTTTGCCTCTTCCTCATTTCTTTTTGAGCCTCAAATGTCTGTAGTTGTACTTGGCACTCACGAATAGCCTCGGGAAGTGCTTTCTCACAAGGATCAGCACCATGGCCATGTATGCCGACAATGTTGTATTTCAATCTATTTATGCCTCCATGAAAAATTGTTTTGCAATATTTACATTTTGCCTCTCCCTTTTTTTGCCTGGAAAAATATTCAGTATGTTTCCAAGCTAGATCTCTTCTACCCGAGATTGTTTTAGGAGTAGGAGTAGAACAAGACATTGTGAAAAATATGGTTTTCAAAAGTTGAAGGTTGCTGGAATAAGACACAACTACAAAAAAATGAACATTTGTGCATTGTTAAATTGTAAACTAATACAAAAAAACAATGTAATAGAAATGTTTTGAAAAAAAAAACAACGTAATAGAATTTCTATTCATTTTCTTTTAAAGAAATCAACAAAAAAAACAATGTACATTGTAGGGTTTGCTGATTTCTTTATGTTTTGAAGAATAAAACAATGTACATGGTAGGGTTTGCTGATTTATTTGAATAAAAATGAATACAAATGTTTTTAAAAAAATAATGTAAATTTTGCTTATAAAACATCAAAAAATTCAATCGTACCTCTTAAAACAAGGTTGAAATGAAATGCAATCTCTTTCCAATCCTTTCTAGCAAGCTCTTGATTCGCCAAATGTAAGTATTATGCTGCTCCAATGCGATTTGTTGAAGAAATTTTGCTCTTTCTCCTTGCTGGTTGCCCTACTATGCACTCTTATTTTTCCTCACAACTCACTCTACTCCTATTTTTCCAATACAATGAAATGAGATCACTTTTAGAGCTAAGGAGGCAATATAAGTGAAAAAAAAAAACTTGAAATAACTTTTATAAAGTTTTTTTTATGTTTTAACATTGGCTTGACACTGGCCAAGTTTGAGCATCGGGACTTGCTAGGTGCAGGCCGGGTCGGTGAGTCCAAGGACTCGCCTATACTCACCCAAGGCCACCTGGCTCAAGACTCGTCGATTCCAGGCGAGGCTTGGAACTTTGCATTAAACATAATGAACAAAGATGTTAAATAAGTATAATCATCATAAATATCGAGCATGTTTATAGACGTATATGCAAGATCATTATAAATATTAAATGCTTTTTTGATAACTTTCAAATAATGTTTACAACATGAGAATACACTGTGTGAAGGAGGGGTATGGAATGTGATGGAGGGGTGACGAGGGGCTCATAAGTGACCCATCCTAGGATGAGCAGTGGCATCAAGAGCTAGGGTGGTCCTTACACAAAGGAGTCAAGGAACTTGGTCACACTCTCTACCCTTTCCCTCACAAGGCCTAATAAGATATGGAAGAAGTAGGTTTGATAGGCCAGCAAGTGTGGACCACCAAGTGGAGCAAGAAGGTTGTAGAGGGCAACCTTTCTTGGGCTTGGTGTAGAAATGGTCCTAGGCGAACCTTCATGTCTCCTTCCTTCCAACTATTTGTTAAACTTAGTACTTGATCAAACTCTAATAATCAGATAAACATGAAATTATGTTTTTGGTTCTTAAGTTATGCAAATTCTACTTACAAAAGCTCAACTTGTTAGCAAATCAATTAATTGGTATGATCATTCCCTAACCCTTAGTTATGTAATTTATGCTTACGAGTAAGTAAATGTGCAATTTGGGAAGAGGGCATTACAGCACACGAAAGGTAATTGTCCTAAAAAGATGTTTTGTGAGATTTGCTAGGTGATAGGTCATTCAATAAGGGAGTGTCCATATAATTTGAAGACTAGAAGTACGCAAGTACTCTTTACACAGGGAGAGGATACTCCATCAAAACCACAAAATGTATCGCTAGGCAGTTATGGAAATCAACGAGAAGGGTGAAATCAACTACAGTATGACTCTAGAGGACGTCCTATCATATAGTGCCAACAATGTAGAGAATGGGGACACTTTGCGAGGGACTACTAGAATAAGAAAGACAACATACAGTTATTGTACAAATGGTGTGGACTAGGGGACCATGAAGACACCAACTGCCTAAAGAAAAAGGGTTTTAATATGTTGGACATGGAGGAACACAACAAGGCAGAGCTGTCAATCATGAGAGCATAGACGAAGAAGGCGATGCACTTGGACCCTTGTACGGAGAAGGAACGTCTTCGAGAAGCCAAAGCAAAATTAGAATGAGTGTAGGTGAAGGAACAAATAACCTCCAATGGAACTGCAAGTACGTCATTGCAATCGGAGTTAGAAAAGAACATAGTTCGGCAAATTCTACAAACAACCATACCCATCAAGGTGACAGACCTTCTTCAAACTATGTCACAACTGAGAGTGGCAATTACCAACACAATCAGCCAAAAACAATGTGGCTTAGAGGAACCGACGGGGAAACCACCACGTGAAGGGAATAAGGCTAGTGATCCAATGTTGTTAACGGTGAGCATCGGGAGGAAGCCAATCATCGTTGAAATGGAAATTATCGGGAGTAAATTGACAAACACCATCATCGACGGAGGCTCTGGAGTAAACAAACTACCTAAAGATACTTGGAAATGACTTAGAAGACCAACACTTTGATTGTCGACCTTACACTTGATAGGTGCCAACCAACACAGCATCAAACCGTTGGGAACATTGATGGCCAAAAAAGTAACAATTGGGAGACAACAATTTCTCTTGGGACTTTGCTATCTTTCCATTGCAAAAGAAGGTGTACGACACACTTCTTGGGAGGGGATGGCTCATTGTTGCCAAGGCGGATCACAATTGGAAGTGGAACACGCTCTCGATCAAGAGTAAACGGAGGAAGTACGTCATCGACTTGAAGAATCAGGGAATGAGCGAGGAACTAGCATCCTCCGAATCAGAATCCGAAGATGGAGAGTGGGGGATGGATGAAGGAAAACAATGGAACCTAATGATGAAGGGGTGCTCCAGCTGGAAGACTGCTCTGAAGATGAGACGAGCTCCCTAAATGGACTATTCCACTGGCAAATGGAAGACTACGAGGTATTTTCACTGTATAATTTCCTCAAAGATACATCCCTTGGTAAAGAGCAACCAACGAAAGCATGTAAAGTTATGGATGATACATCTGGCAGTATGAAGATGAAAAATGAAAAGAAAAAGAAAAATATAATGGAGTCAATAAAAATTAAAAAATCTGAATGGGAGTCCGTGAGTGAGGAATTTTAAAAAAAGGAAGTTATTAAAGTGACGGAAATAAAAGGTAACATGGAGGCGAAATTAGAAAATATTAAAAAGTATGGAGAGAGAAAGAAAAAAACTAGAAGTGAAAAACGTAAGGGTGAGAATTAAAAGATTAAAATATTTACTCTTGGTCACATTATCATTTTTGGGGAAAGCATATTTTTTATGTGTGACAGAAGCATTATAATTCTTTCTTAGTTAGGAGGGCACGACAACATTTGCTGAAAAACACTATAAGAGTTTGGTGATGGCATCCCCGACCCTCATGTTGTACAACAAGGATTTAGACGCAGGACCGTATGCCACAAACAATCTTCCCAATCCATACAGAGAAAGGGATACTTGGCCATATGAGAGCAGTCCATATAGAGAGAGGGATACTTGACCGTACGAGAGCATTGAACCATACGAGGAAACGATTGGTAGGCCATACGTGAGCAAAGTAATAGAGTCATACGAAAAGGAGGACCACACATCATATGTGGGAGTGAAAGGAAGTAATCTGTACTGAAAGAAGGACCACATCTCATACAGGGGAGTGGAAAGAAGTAAACTGTACAGAGAAGATGAAGTACCATCCAAGCTTGGCAAGTTGTACACAAGGGAGCCGCATGAGGGAAGAACACCATACATAAGGAGTATACCGTATGGGTAGAGACTGTACGCAGGGAGAAGCAACCAGCCGAGCATGATAACAAGTAATTCGTACAGCAAACAGAAAGCACATGTAAGCAATCTGTACCAAGGTGAAAAGATGGAAAGAACATGTCGTACGTGGGCAAAGAACCTAGATCATATGGAAAGAAAATACTTGTCAGGCCGCATATGGTGGCATCTCCAAGGTTGAACGAGGACAATAAAAGGGTGTGTGGAAAAAAAATAGAGTGGCCATATCGTGAAGAAGTCATTGATCAGAATGAGTGCAAGGCAAAACAAGATCACATGTTGAAGACAAGTTTTGGGAATCCGTCAAGAAGTGGTTATTGTAATGAAGTACAACCATCAATTTTCAAGGGTAGAGTACAACTTGATCAAATGTTTGAGATGAAATCTCTATTTTTAGTCTTCTTCAGCACTACTTTTGGCATCTCAAAAAGTCATGAAAATGATGTGGGCAATGGATTTTTGTGTGGTTTTGAATGTCTTAATTTGGGCTTGGCAATAGAGACTCCACCTCACAAGGGGTGCTGCCCCTCAATCCTACAAAGGGTGTTGCCCCTAGACCCCCATTTGATTTGCCAAGTACACTACAAGTTTGGGGTTATTAGTACAAGTCATTGTCTACACTCTCATCATTAGTCTTCCCAAATATTAATTGATGTTTACTTGTCTGGAAGATGACTTTTTCTTTTGGGGGGGGATGATGTAGTCAACATAAAATGCCTATTGTTAAGTTTGATAATATTGGTTATCTAGCAATGTCTTAATTGTCCAAATTGAGTTTGTTGTTACTCTTGGGTAGTTAATGTCTCAATTGGTTGATGGTTGTGTTCCTCTTGGCAACCGTCGGGTCCTTTAAATATGTTGTATACCGTTGAGGAAGGTAGTAGGATAGAGTCAGATCAATTGTAATCCTTGACCAACAATCTTTGTTCTTCTTCTCTGTAATAATTCCAGAATGAATAAAGATATATTTTACTCCTATATCTCGTACGCATTCTCATTTGTATTACTACTTCCTATATTCAATTTATCAGATATATCAGTAAACAAAGACTAGCTATGGTAGTGAAAGATCTACATTGGCTGTTATTTGTTGGAAATATCTTATATGTATTTCACAGTGCATTCAAGATTGAGTTATCAATTTGTGTGGTTTCTATCAAAGACAATGTTTGCAGGAGATTGGATATATTGCAGTGTTCCACGGGCGTCAGGGACGGGGGAACGCGGGGACGCGGGGATGCGTCTTCGGGACGGGGGGACCAAGGGTCTAAATTTGGGGACGGCGGGGGGACAGCGGCGGGGGGGTGGCGGGGTGGTGGTGCTCATATACTTATACATATACATATAGTACTTGAAAAACTAGTTTTGAAAAGATGTATAACAGTATAACAGTATAAGAATTAGATTTCAAATGAAACTATAGGAAATACCAAGATTACTTAGATTAGTGATACGTAACTAATTGCTAAAAGTAAATAAAATTTGACAAATGAAATTGTCAAATTGGAGATTTCTCATTTCTATCATATGAATATCGAAAAAGGAAAACGAAAATACGAATATGTGATGCCATTGCAAAGTCTATAATAATAAAGATGATTACATGATTCATCATTACAATGAGTAGCCAAATACAAATACGTGTAGCAATAGCATTACAAAAGAGACTAGAGTCAAATACAAAATGACAAAACTGAAAAGTGAAAACTCAAACTGTAGCTAATGGAGGCCTCTAATCATCTGTGAACTCCTCCTCACTGGAACTGTTGGACTCCTGAGGATCAAGGTCCCTCAAGCTCACACCAACTAGCCCTGCATCTGAAGTGGTAGGATCATCCTCATCAATCTGTAAAGGCTCCTCTGGCTCTACATCCTATCGTGTCGCTGGACTCTCCTTGTACATAAGTGTCTTGCGGTCAATGAGACGCAAAGCACTGTGTACAGCCACAAGCTTCTCTGCTCTCTTAGAGGTAAGTCTGTTCCTCTTAAGAGAGTGGATGAAGCTATATGTAGACCAGTTCCTCTCAGCAGCTGAAGAACTGGAAATCTGGGATAGCAGATGGATGGCTAGAGTGGTGGTCAAAGATTTCGGGCCATGACAATTCCACCATAAAAGTGGGTCCTCCTGTGCCATGTTGTCTATATCCATCTTTGCCGCATCTGAATAACCTCTAAGAGTGGCAAATCTTCCCCACTCAGTGCGCATTGTGCCCGCATCTCTGGAATCAAACATCTTCTCTATGCACTTAAAGAAACCCGCCTTCACCTCATCATCCTGAATCGGTGTCAGTCTACCCGGTCTAGCCTTGTACCACTTAGGATTCAAGGCAAAGGCAGCCATATGCAAAGGAGTGTTCAACTTGTCCCATCTACGCTGAATGATAGGCTGGATTTGCTCATTGTAGAATGCTAAAGAGGGGTCCTTCACTCGCACAGCAGCCCTCATCTGGTCAAGCATAGAGTCAATGCACTCATACACCTCTCCAAGGTTAGGTGCATCCCCATCCCCATATCTGATCACCTGGAATACTGGAGTAATGATAGAGACAATGTATTTCGCGTCAGTCCAAAACACATCACTCTTCACTATCTCCTTCACCCTTCTCCCTTGCTCTTTCTTGGCCTCAGCCCACCTATTCCACTCATTAGTCATAACCATGAGTTGCAATGCCTCTTGCAACTCAATCATTCTCTCTAAGAGAATGAAATAGGATGCATATCTAGTCTCAACTGGTTTCAAGAACTCCTTCTTCGTGAAGGTCCTGAAGAGTGCATGTGAAGTGTGGTGGTTGCAGATAAACATCTGCACATCTCTCGCATCGGTGACCACTTCTCTAATCCAGTCTATCTTCCCCATGTCCTTGAGTGCATTGTTCATGGCATGTACACAACATGGGGTCCACCAAATGTGTCTATAGGCTGCCTCAACGAGTCTCCCTGCTGCTCTACACACATGTGCTGCATCTATCACTACTTGGACCACATTTTGTGGCCCAACCTCCTCAATAGCCTCCCTGAGGACCTAAAACTGGAAATCAGCATCTTTACGATGCCCTGTACAATCAACTGCTCTAAGGAAGTATGGGCCCTCTGCACATGTGACCATGACGTTGATGAGTGGACGATGGCTAATGTTCGTCCACCCATCCATAACTATGCTGCACCCCGATGCCACCCAACATGCCTTCATCTTCTCCATCAAAATATTGATCTTGGAATAGCTTTTATCCAAGATCGAGGTCCTCATTTTCGTCTTCCCTGGTGGCACATAAGATGGTCCTCCCTTGGTTACCATATCCATCATCTTCCTATAATAAGGAGACCGTGTAACATGAAATGGAATGCCATTGGCAAAGAAGAAATTGCCAATGGATTCATCTATCTCATCTCTTAGCTGCACATTAAACATATCAGTAATGGGGTTGCTCTGTGCTGTCTACAACTTACGTTTCCCAGCCCTGGCGGCAGTAGAAGTGGAAGTGGATGGAGATCCAAACATCATTCCTCCCGTCTGCGAAGCATGAGAAGTATGAAGTGCTGCCCTAGCAGACAAAGTAGTAGGCATTGAAATATTTGTGTCATCTGGAACCCCCCAAATCCTGTTAAACTCAATTCTGTACTGTATATTTTTGGCTTCCTCCAAAAACTTACAATGTTTCACGCCTTTTCCTCTCCAAAACAGAAAGTGTGCATTCACCCTACTAATGCTACCGAACCATTCCGTGTCACAAATATTGCACTTCCACTTCCTTGTTCCCCCACTTGAATGTGATGCAGTGCCTTGTACTGATATTCGTGAAGCAAACTGTTTTAGAGGAGACTTAGGATCAAAATGACCCCTAGCATATGGTGCCAACAACTCTGAAGGGCAACCTGTACTACCTGGTGCACTTGCCATAGAGCTAGATTGGGCTCCAGGATCAGCCCCACGGTCACCCCCCTCATTTTCAGGTTCATATTCTGAATCATTCTCACTATGAGAATGGATTTCCATGTCATCTTCACTCATGCCTTGGGAGCTCATTGTGAAATTGACACTGCATTTCACAAAATGAAAATAAAATCAGCCTAGTTTAACAATATATTTTTAAATTTTTTTCCTATTCATCTCAAAATGAGATTTGATGTTGAATCTTGAGGGCAAAATGATGAATCATTTTGCCCTCAAGATTCAACATCAAATCTCATTTTGAGTCTTGAGATGAATAGGGAAAAAAAATCCAAAAATGACATAGAACAATGAAAATCAGAAAATATTCAAAAAAAAACAAGAAAAAGTTGAAAAACCTTACCTTGTGCTTGAAAAATCTCTCCAAAATGTAGAAGAATCTTCTTCTTCCTCTTCTTCTTGCTTCTTCTAGCTCCTATCACACTTGCAATCAGCTTTTCTCACCCCTTCAATCAGTCTTCTTCAAGTTTTTCCTCCTCTTTAGCTTGCTGAAAAAAAAAATCAGTTTACCAAAATGAGAGTTAAATCTAAAAAAAACATGCTTTTGTGTTGTTTTGGGGGGTTGGGTGGGGCCCACGTCCAATTAGGGTTACCCCTTAATCCCCCCAAAAGGCACATGTTTTTTAAAATGTTGCTTTTTTTGTTTGTTTAGGCGTGGGGACGCAGGAGATGCCTGGGCGTCTCCCCGTCCCTCGAGAGACGCCTGGGCTTTTCTCGAGGGACGAGGAGACGCCCAGGCGTCTCCCGCGGAGACGCCCAGACGTCTCCGAGGAGACGTCTCCACGTCTCCCTGGGAGACGCGGAGATGTCTCCACGTCCCGGCGGCGATTGGGTGGCGGTGGCAGGACGGCGGGGGACGTCGCGTCCCCGTCCCCCCATACCCGACACATCCCTGACGGGGGGATGCGCCCAAAAAGGGGGGGGGACGCGTCCCCGTGGAATGGGGATATATTGTAGATATTTGTGGAAGATAATTTCCTTGTAGAACACATGCAAGCTTGGGATTGACTTCGCAAGTCGTGGACATCATTGCTTTGGCGTGGAATCCTCTTGCTGGATGTGAGGGATTGTTAATGGCTTTAATGCTGGATGCGATGTAGATATCTAGGTGTGAGACTTTAGACTTGGGTTTGAGAGTATTACAAGGGTGTGGTTCTCTCTTTGTTGTTGCTGGCTGAAGCCTTGCGATACTTGTTAGGGCGTAGGTTTCTCTTTGTTGCTGCTGGCCACAGTTCGATGAGCAGATTTGGAAGGGATTTCTAACTTTTATTGTTGCTGTTGTGTAATGATTAAAGAGCTGCAACTTCATTTCCATATTGTATATGTTTCTTGGGCATTATTATTTATCATAATAGTCTAGTAATTGTAGTAAAGGTCAGTTCCTTTATATTTTTGTTCTTATCTTCAATTAATGTTGAAAGAATATTATTATTTGCAGATGTGCAAATGGTTCAGTTTATATGCATTTCTCTGTGATTTTGAGCAATATTCATATCACAAAAATATCACCAATTACTTGCAAGTCTGAAACATAACATTAAAACCATCAAGCAAATTGTTTGTTAAAATGACGTGGTAAAGAATGCAATCAGTAAGGGTGCCAACTGCTTGAGAATGTACCTTCATAGCTGAGTGGGTGAAAGAAGTGCAAAAATTTTGGGTAGCAAACAGGGCTTGTATATTACATCGAAATAGCTTTTCAATAACAATGTCTACATTCAAATACTAAGAAGAAACACAAAAGACTCTGATCTTCTTGGAGAATATTATCCAACCTATAATTTATGGTAACTTTCTTCTTTGTAGCATTAATCAATGCCATAAAATCTATTTCTATGATCAGATATGAAATCCCATATTTTATAACCAATGGTAGACCTAGAACTAGGGCTTGGGGCTTCGCATCACTATCAGTCCCAAGAAAGAGTTTCTTGGAAGTAGCATGAGATAAAGATACATTTGAGGCTCTAATAAGGCATGTTGTGCCAAAAGGACTTGGACTACCTCGAGCAGCTCCATCAAAATTTAACTTCAAAAGGAATTTGGGGGAGCTTCCTATTTTGTCTATTGAAAGAGATTGAGCTCGCTATGTCCCATGAACAAGGGGAAGCTTGAGGATTTTCAATTTTGCAAGATGAGCTTATCACACAAAGGGAAGCTCCTTTTCCTCTAATATTGGTTGTTCACTCTTGCCATAGTTGTTTCCACAATAACTAAATCTAGCTCAACAATAACTTGATCCCAAGAAGATTTCTATAAAAAAATCAATTAATCCTTTCCCTCCATGTCTAACATGTCGATAAGGAGGGGGCAAAACCTTAGGCATTTGAAAGTGGCATTAGGGAAAAGCAATGGCTAGCCTAGGCAGAGTTGAAGAAGAGTTTGTGTTATGGCTCTGGACCAATTTAGATGAGCATAGAGCCAGGCCTATAGCTTAGAGGCAAATGGACAATGTAGAAAATGACGGTTAGCATTCTCCAAATCAAAGCCACACAAGGCACTGCAAGAGGACCTGAAAGGTCAAACATGATTAGTTTATCCCTAGTCAAGACCCTATTGTGGATTGCAAAATTATTTTAATTTTATTATCTAAGATACTTTAAAATTGTTGAATTTCATACAAAATAGAGATTGACACCCTTTCAATATATTATGTGAATGTCAATCCTTTATTGTATTTTTTGATCTGACTATTGATCCTTTCTTGAGGTGCAGATGTAGGAGGTCTAGTAGTTGACAGTTGTATGTTTTATATTTAGAATTTACTACTATGCCAATTGTTGGGTATTTGGTCATTTTGTATTCTTGGAGCATTTTGTTAATGAAATCGTTGAAATTTTAATTTTTGATTGCTGGAATACTTGAATCAATGAAAACTAATTTTATATTATATTACTGTCAACAAAAATTATAGGTTGTACAGTGAAAGATTCATATTGGTGAAAAGAGTATTCTGCTAGAAGAAGCGACTGGTAGGACAAATAAAGTGACAGTCTAGGGGTTACATATCAATCAATACTTGGAATCTTCCAGAATAACCTTTAGCAAACAGTCCTGACCACTACAGACCAAAAAGGCTAGTTACATGTTGTATTCAGGTTGTCGGTACATCCACAATTATGAAACAATCAGCTGAAAAGAAACATCATTGTGAATTCAACATCTTACTAGGATTTACAAGGAATCCTCAATGATAATGAAACCTGCAGGGAATTATGCATTACATTCTTGCTCATTTACATCCACAAAATTAGAACATTGATTGGTTGAGGCGGAGCTTCTGATCTGACATATATATTACCTGCCATGTCAAGAATAGGGATAGTGCTATCAAGACCAAAGCAGGATATGGATCGTAATCCATAGGTTCTTGATTTTCACTTTTGGTTAGCTATCCACTATTCCACTTGGATTATATCAACTCTATGTATCACTTTGTCAGCATCCATCAGCTTATAACACCTACTCTTAGAAATCTATAGGGTCAGTAACCTGTAATACAATAGAAGAGAAAGTGAGCTCCCAACAAGGGTCACTAAGACTTTTTTTTGTCCTTGAACATCTCATTATTCCTAGGCTTCCACAAAAACCATAAGATCTTAGTAGACAAACTAAGCTGCAACCCGTTAAGATTCTTTTGATCTTAGCAGACTAAGCCACAACCAGTTAAGATTCTTATAACCAAAGAAGAACTTCACACCAAGAAATATTACTCCTAATACCCCAACCCATCTTATTACTCAACAAAATAGACCAACATCTTATAGAAAATTTGCAATCAAAAAATAAATGTTCAATGATTTCAAGTTTCAACATTAAATGTGGGACAAACATGAAGGCTGATACTAATATGATTAAGGGCAATACCACCAACAATCTTTATTAAAATCGACAACCACCTAAAACAAGATATCTATGGTTCAAGCAACTTGGACTACAAGTGACCAAGAATAGATTGTGAATCTTTGACACTGAGGGAAAGTTTCCAGAAGTGGTAAAACCTATGTTCCATGGAGTTTCAGGGATGGGAATGGCAGGGGACGTCGGAACGTGTTTCCAGTACAGGGGTACTTTTGGGTCATTTCCGGGGGGACGACAAGGGACGACTGTTTAAAAAATAGGGGGGGTTTACAAATATAGAGAAATTTCAAATATGCATATCATAACAATGGTAAAGCATTCATCTGTAATGTCCCCAATTTTAATAAAGTGACTTAATTAAGTTAATTAATTAAGTGGTCCTAAATTTTAAATAATATCATAAGGACTTATCTAATTAATTAAATTAATTATTAAATAAAGAGGCTCAAATTAATAAAATAATAAACTATTGTCGGCCTGCTTGTAACCTTTTGGGAAACTTCTTGGAGCTCTTTATAAGGCCGAGTTTGGCATAGTTGTAGGTATGGTGAATTTTATATTTTCTTTGTATCTGCGAATTCTAGTTGGAGTTTGGCACTGTTGCAGTTTCGGAGATGCAAGATCCCCCCTATTTTGTAATCGTAGTTTCGGTGGTTAGCAGCCACCCTAGTTTGTTGTTGGGGATATCATTTCTGATATTTCACTTTGTACTTCATTGTCGGATCTCTCTCTACCGCATGGAAATATAATTTTAAATATCTAGTTCTTGGCCATTCAATGTTGTTGGTGTATACTATGTGTTGATAATTCATTCTCGTACCTACAATAATCTTATCAACGGAGGAATTATCTACGATTGGATCCTTCAGTGGAAGTAACAATACCGTACGGAGTGTTTAGAAGTGACGGCCTACTTTTCCGTACGAGTGGAACTTGCGTCCGGAGCCGAAGCGTGTCGAGTGTCATTGATTGAAGGTCGAAGGTGCTTTGCCCTCGAGTGCTTCCCTTGGGTATTTGCCCTCGGGTACTTTCCTCGGTAATTGCCCTCTGGTACTTCCCTCAAGTACTTTGCCCTCGAGTATACTTCCCTCAGGTACTTTGCCCTTAGGTACTTCCCTCGGGTACTGTGTTGTAAGAGAGCGTCGATACATCATAGTGGTACATGACGTGTGGTGGAAATTTGGGTACTGTACGGTTGGGTACATTACAGTGGTATCAGAGCCAAAATCCTGCCAGCCTGTGGAATGCTTGGGATGACTACAGAAATGGAAGAAAGGGATAATGAAATTGCTGCCAATAAAATCACCAAGTGGTATAACAAATATCAAAAGAGGAAGAATCTTCTGACATTTCAAGAATATCTAGTTCTAATAGGGAAAAAAATACCTGTGCATGAGGAGGTTATCAGAATCTTTGATGAATACTCAAGTGAACTTGAGGAGATCAAGGCTACTGAATCCTTTGATTGATACTATGTAAGGAAAAGAAAAGAGGAGTTGGATCCTAAATTAGGAACTCGATCAAAATCAAAGAAAGATGAAGACAAGTTCACATGTTCACCCCAGCAACAGGAGGATATGGACAAGCTAGAGACAACAATCGTCCCTTCAAGTGGAGAACACTTAAACTTTCATGACAACTGCAAGGATGAAGATGTTTGTATGAATTTTGTCAAGCCAACAGTGGTTGATCAACTTCATGGAGATGCGAACTCTAGCAATGATCCCTTACAAGAGAAATCTCTACAGTTGGTTGAATACGAAGCTTAGCCTTTGGTTGGGCATGAGGCATGCATGATTGTCATCTCTCCTTGTGAGTGGCATCCATATGAAGAAAGCAAGTTGGATTTTGATGAGTTATTCCTCAACTCCGAGCAGGGCAATGTTTATATCAGAGTGGAGCAGCGCAAGCTGATTGGGGATTTGCAGGTGGTGCTCGCAGTCATGGTGCGGCATCAAGCTTTTAGCGGATACGACTACCAGCATCCGCACATGGTTTGGGATCTCGGAGCTTGTGAGATGGCAAATAGTTACGGATTGCTTGAGGGCAAGCAATCTTTGGGCAGGGAGGACTGTAATGTCCCCAATTTTAATAAAGTGACTTAATTAAGTTAATTAATCAAGTGGTCGTAAATTTTAAATAATATCATAAGGACTTATTTAATTAATTAAATTAATTATTAAATAAAGGGGCCCAAATTAATAAAATAATAAACTATTGTCGGCCTGCTTGTAACCCTTCAAGAAACTTCCCGAAGCTCTTTATAAGGTTGAGTTTGGCATAGTTGTAACTTGTAAGTATGGTGAATTTTATATTTTCTTTGTATCTACGAATTCCAGTTGGAGTTTGGCACTGTTGCAGCTTCGGAGGTGCAAGATCCTCCCTATTTTGTAATCGCAGTTTCGGTGGTTAGCAGCCACCCTAGTCTTCCATTGGAGATATCATTTCTAATATTTCACTTTGTACTTCATTGTCGGATCTATCTCTACCATGTAGAAATATAATTACAAATATCTAGTTCTTGGCCATTCAATGTTGTTGGTGTATACTCTGTGTTGATAATTCATTTTCGTACCTGCAATAATCTTATCAACGGAGGAATTATCTATGATTGGATCCTTCAGTGGAAGTAACAATAACGTACAGATTGTTTGGAAGTGGCGGCTTACTTTTCCGTACGAGTGGAACTTGCGTCCGGAGCCAAAGGGGGTCAAGTGTCATTGATTGAGGGTCGAAGGTGTCGAAGGTATTTGCCCTCGGGTACTTCCCTCGGTAATTGCCCTCGAGTACTTTGCCCTTTGGTACTTCCCTCGGTAATTGCCCTTGGGTACTTCCCTCAAGTACTTTGCCCTCGAGTATACTTCCCTCGATAATTGCCCTTGGGTATACTTCCCTCGGTAAGAGAGCGTCGATACATCATAGTGGTACGTGACGTGTGGTGGAAATTTGGGTACTGTACAGTTGGGTACATTGTCGTATAGAGTGTTTGGAAGTGTGCGGCCTACTTTTTCATACGAGTGGAACTTACGTCCGAAGCCAAAGGGTGCCGAGTGTCGTTGATTGAGGGCTGAAGGTGTCAAAGGTACTTTGCCCTCGAGTGCTTTCCTCGGGTATTTGCCCTTAGGTACTTCCCTCAGTAATTTCCCTCGGGTATTTCCCTCAAGTACTTCCCTCAGTAATTGCCCTAGGGTATACTTCCCTCGAGTACTTCCCTCGGTAATTGCCCTCGAGTATTTCCCTCGGTAATTGCCCTCGAGTACTTTTCCCTCGGGTATTTGTCCTCGGATATTGTGTCGTAAGAGAGCGTCGGTACATCACAGTTGTACGTGATGTGCGGTGGAAATCCAGGTATCGTACAGTTGGGTACATTATAGTGGTATCAGAGCCAAAATCCTGCCAGCCTGTGGAATGCTTGGGATGACTACAGAAATGGAAGAAAGGGATAATGAAATTGCTGCCAATAAAATCACCAAGTGGTACTTTTGGGTCATTTTCGAGGGGACGGCAAGGGACAACTGTTAAAAAAATAAGGGGGGGGGGTTTACAAATATAGAGAAATTTCAAATATGCATATCATAACAATGGTAAAGCATTCGTCATAGACATTAATACAATGCATTAGACTTGAATTGAGATTTCACAAGAGAATTGACAAACATTTTACCAAAATTCAAATGCTTTCATCAATCATTGCTAACAAACATATGTCATAAACATCCATAATTGACGTAAAATGATAAATATTAAATATTAAACATCCATAACTATGAAATGACAAACTGTAAATAGAAAAGTTAAAACATAGAAGTCCATAATCAATTGTCTATCATAATGTCAAGATAAACTAAGAAAATATATGGCTCTCCATAGCCAGCACATGGTAGGTCTAAGACTAAGAGTCTAAATCAAGATCAGAGCTACAGTCTCTGTCTGAGTCACTATCAATATGAGAGGCTGCCTCCTCAACCAATGGAACCCCAAGCAATCCTACAGGTGTCTCCTCCTCCTCAACCTGCATAGCATCTTCAGGATTGGCATCCCAATGTAAGGCTGGAATCTGAGGATACTTAGGAGTCTGGAGATCTTGTAGCTGCAATGTACTATGAAGCCACTAACTTTTCCAATCGTCTAGAGGTAAGGTGGTTCCTCTTGACTAATTGGATGAAGCTATATGTGGACCAATTCCTCTCTACAGCAGAGGAACTGGCAACCTGTGAAAGCAGACAAACGGCAAGTACTCTCAAATATGTTGCATCTCTACCATGCCATGTCCGCCATCCAATAGGGTCAGTTTGAACTAATGTAGCTCTATCCGACCTCGCCTCAGGTCTGCCAAACATTAGACCACAAAGATTGACAAAATTAAGCCATTGTGTGCGGAGTTTGGTAGATTCATCTTCATTATACATTTTTTAAATTGCCTTAAAAAATCCATCTTTCACCTCTTTATCACTAGATGGAGGCACTCTCCTAGGTCTCGGTGCATACCATTTGGGATTGAGAGCATAGGCTGCCATGTGAAGTGGGTTGTTCATGATGTTCCACCGTTGTGTCACAATGGGCCTAAGATGCTCCTCATAAAATCCCAAAGAGGAGTCCCTACTATAAATAGCTTTCTTGATCTACCCAAGCATGCTATCAAAGGTCTCAGAAATCTCTCCAAGGTTAGGAGAGTCAGTATATCAGCATATCTAATCACATGAACAATAGGCTCAATGAAGGAGCAAATATATCTACAAGTGCAAAGAAGTTACAAGTTAGAAAATTATATTAATCAATAATCAATGAATCATTAAATTATTAAATGAACATTTTAAATATTAAATAATAAAACCAGAAATGCCAATTTTCTTACCTTATTGTGGACCACCAGCTATCATCAGGGATTTTTTGTTTCACAATTCTGCCCTCCGGTGTGCTTGCCTCATGCCATCTAACCCACTCTGCATTGACCACCATGGATTGTAGAGCCTCCTGAACCTCAAGCGTCGTCTCTAACAAAATAAAGTAGCTGGCATATCTAATCTCCACAGGCTTGAGGAATTCCTTCCTCGAAAATGTCCTAAACAATGCAAGTGAAGTGTGATGGTTGCAAATGAGCATTTGCACATCTCTTTCCTCTAGCACCATTGCCTTCTCCCAATCATTTTTCCCAATATCCTTCAAGGTATTGTTCAATGCATGCACACATGGGGTCCAAAAAATGTGCTTATAAGCACTCTTCACCATCAATCCAACTAGCTTACACACACGGGCTGAATCAGTCACTGCCTGCACAACATTAGAGGCTCCAACCTCTTCTATGGCCTCTCTCAAAATCTGAAATTGGAAGGCTGCATCCTTCCTTTTCCCTCAACAATCTACAACTCTTAGAAAATAAGAGCCTGCAATGCTAGTGACAATAAGATTGATGAGTGGATGATATTTGATATCAGTCCACCCATCCATAATTATGGAGCATCCATCCCTCATCCATATTTGTCTCCTATCCTCCATCAAAATAGTCACCTTGGAGTACTCTTCATCAAGAAGGGTGGTGCATAGCTTAGTTTCTCCAGGTGGAACAAATGAGGGGCCAGCAAATATGACATCTTTGATCATTTGTTTATAATATGATGAGTGTGAGACATGAAATGGTATAGCATGAACAAAAAGAAACTTGGCAATAGAGGCTTCAGTCTTATTTCGTGCGTGTATGTTAAACAAATCAGCAACATTAGTTTCTCTCTTAGTCTTCTTTTCCTTTCCTCTACTATATGTGGCACCCTCTCCCCCATGACAAGCATCATCCATTGACACACTAGGCTGCAAATTGATACTCTCTATTGAAGTCCCTTTACTTTATGCTTCCCCCTCCATATTAATCTAGTTGCCTCAATTTTTTGAGCTTGAGTTATTTTTTTGCAACCTCTCACCCCTTGACCACCTAACCACAAAAGATGCGAATAGATCCTAGTATAGCTGCCCCTATATTGTTTGTGGCACAAATGGCACTCCCATACTCTGCCACCCCCTGAATTTTTTTTCTTATCTTTGTCAACTCTGGTAGCAAATTGTAATAGAGGTTTTTTGGGGTTGAATGGGCCTTTTGCAAAATCTTTGAGGATTTGGGAAGGACATTCTTTGGGGCTATGGTTGAACTTGGTGCCCCTACTACATTCATATTTCGTGAAGTCTCCCCAATGGCTGCCCCACTTCTAGTTCTATGTCGAGTTCTTTGAATTTCTTCAATTCCAACTTCTTCATTCTCACTACCACTCTTATAGCTGCTCATGATTTTGTTTGTATGAGAATGTCAAATAGAGCTGCAAGTTAAAAAATAAACAAAATAAACCCACAATGCCCTCCCTTTTTGTTCAAAAATTTGAAAAACACTTGGAAAAACTTGAAAAGATCTTAAACAAATTGCAAAAACAAATGAAAAATGAAAAACATACCTCTAGTGGAATAGATTTGATGGCCTAAGCTCCTCTTTCACCTGCTGTTCACTCCTTAACCAGCTGCTCCTTCTCTTCTTGCTGCTCTTTTCCTATTTTGCAAATGTAAAAATGAGTGTCTTTTTCTTCCTTTTGCTTGTTTTATGCATTAGATTAGGGTTTGTTATATTTTAATGTTTATTTGGGGTCTTGGTGGGGCCAGCCGAACCTCTATTGTAAATTTAAAATGTGTTTTTTTAAATTAATTTTGGACACTACAAAATTCTGGGCAGTAGGGGACAGCCAGTTGTCCCTGGGACAGTCGGAGGACACCAAGGTGTCCCCTAGCTGTCCTGGGGATAGCTGGCCATCTCCTATGGCCCACAAACTGTCCCAGAAATGTCCCCTAAAATTTTGCAAAAAAAGGGATGCTTAGTAAACAACAAATTCCCGTCTTGTTGATGTGCTTTTTATGCACATGCGAACACAGAATAAAATTCCTAAAGGTACCTTATCCTCTCTTGAGCAAAGTTTCCCGATTGCTGAAGATCTCGCCGAAGGATCAGTCGAGGCAACTCCAAGGTTCTTGTATGTAGGTTCTCTACTCATGGATAAGCTCTTTGTGGTATGATGTGATTTTGCTGGAATCACAAGGGGACTTACACTTGATGACTAAACGTCTGATTTGTTGGAATCACGAGTCCTATTTACTAACTGGAAGACAAACAAATGGCAAAAGATGCAAGGTTCTCAGTCGGGCAAATTCATCCTTAAATACAGAAAGGCAAACTCTCACCATGCATCTCTCATACTCAGGCAAATTTTCACTCAAAATGATCAACTAAGGTAATTCGTTAGGACCATGATCAATCCAGATGCAAGTTGTTTTCCCAAAATCCCCATAATCAAAATCATAATAACTTTCAAGGCTAGGATTAAGGAAGAGACAACCTGGCATATTTCAAGCTTAGACGGAACTTTATTGTCGGAAGCAAGGTCACCAGCTGCTTCAGGAGGTCGCCATTGATGATGAATCATTCCACGAGCATTCGCAATATGTTGACCTTGATTTGGAAAGTCCTCTTGAAATAAGCTCAGCGCCCCTTTGAATAGCCCAAGATTCTCTGTTTTCACTAAGATATCTTGCATAAACCAGGCATCTTCATGAAATTTTGTTAGCATATCCTCAAAAACCAAGCACTCCCTGATGGATTGAGCTTCAAACATTTCCTCTAGTTGATCAAAGATAATCTCAGGTCGCCTTTCTCCTTCACGCATAGTCTCAGGAGGTCGGAGCTGATGATGGATCATATCACTCATAGTAACTTGCTTATCTTGAAAAAAATTTGGCAGTGATTCCATTTGTGTTTCCTCTACAAGATCTTTCAATGCACCTTCAAATATCATGAGAGTGAGGACGTCCTTGAGTGCCTCCTCGAATTGTCCTTCATATCTGAGCTCACTTATGATAATTTGTAGCTCTTGGTTCAATATGTCAACTTGATTGACCTCTTCAAGGATGCTACTTGAAACCTCTTGTATTTCACTCTCAAGGATCTCGTTTTGTAGTATAAATGAGAATTTTTCAAGGAATGAGTCATCTTCTCCTTCGATTGCTTGTTCAACTCTTGGATCTTCCTTTATCATTGTTTGAGTATTCTGAACTGATTCTTCAACTTTTGTTTCATGGTATTCCTTTTCAGGTGCAAGGCATGGCGATTTATCCACCGTAATACATTGTTCATCTGGTGCATTTGTATCGTCAATGTACAACTGATCCTTCTCACAATCAGATGCTGGAGCAATGTCCTTTTCATAGGTTATCCTGAATTCAGCTGCGAGATGTGCACCCCAAGATCTGTTCATGATGCACTCTTCCTCGGAGAAAGTTGGCATTCCAAACTGGTTTCTGACTTGATTGATAGCCATTTCACATACTAAGCAAGTAAATTCAGAGTGAGGTGAGTTGTGAATTCTACACCACAATGGTAGCAATATGTTTTCTAAACGCATTTCACCATTCAAAATGAGCTGACTCTCGATCATCCACAAGAAGCTTAGAAGAGGATCCTTGCTTTCTGGGACACTGAAGCTGCCTTCTTCTGTTTTTGGCCTGGGGACATCCCAAAAGAAGATTTTTCCCTGCATTGCCGATTCCATCCTTGATAAGTACTTCAAGCAATGCATTTCATCATGCTCCTCTGTCTCGTGAACTCGACATTGCCCTGGTCTTGCAAACTCGGACAATCTGCATGGATAAAGTTGTGTATCTAATCTCCACCAAAGTTCAGGAAAATCAACTTGTTGCTCCTCGTGAAACTGTTGCCGCTCCATTGAGAAATCTTTTCTTTTTTGATTTTTTGATTTTTGATTTTTTTGGATTTTCTATTTTCACCTTTTTTATTTTATTTTCTGGAATAAGAGAGATCTTGAATATCTCAGATTCAACTTGAACGTTCAACTGGTTCCAGCTTGATTCCTTGTTTCCGTAAGTCCAACTAATGACCCAACGATCACCTTCCTTCTTTGTATCACTTCCGTCGAGTGTTTGAGAAAAGGCTTTCCACTGATCTTCCTTGGATTCAAGAGTTCGTATTCGCTCACCTTTCTTTTGCTTCAATTCTGTCGAGCGTGGAGGAGGGTAAAAAGTTCTGGATAATTTCTTCAAACGCGATGTGACTTGACAAGATCCGACGTTCAAATGCTCAGCCCTCCTTCTAGCGCCAATTCTGTTGATGTGTTTTTTATGCACATGCGAACACAAAATAAAATACCTAAAGGTACCTTATCCTCTCTTGAGCAAAGTTTCCCGACTGTTGAAGATCTCGCTGAAGGATCAGTCGAGGCAACTCCAAGGTTCTTGTATGTAGGTTCTCTACTCGTGGATAAGCTCTTTGTGGTATGATGTGATTTTGCTGGAATCACAAGGGGACTTACACTTGATGACTAAACGTCTGATTTGCTGGAATCACGAGTCCTATTTACTAACTAGAAGACAAACAAATGGCAAAAGATGCAAGGTTCAGGAAGTCTACTCTACTACCTAGAATGCGAGAAGATGGATGAATGACTAGGTGGAGTCCTACTGGGCTAGGTCTCACCATCAGGCTTGATCAATTCGACACCAGCTCAATGCGATCTTCTAAGGGGTGCTTCCAATATGTTCAAATCGTACACCATCAGACACTGATCACCATTCAAGATAATGCATGAAACAATAGACGTGTAACGACTTATGATTGAGCTCATTTGTTCCAGTTGACCACGCAAGGCGCACTTACCATCAGCAAGAGGCTAGTGGTTTGGATTAGACGGATTCCACACAGGTGCATTCAACAATTTTCTTCATTCAATCTAATCATCTACCATCTAGAATTGAAGATTCAACAAGAAACCATGCATATTGCAAGAAACGACACACTTCACCATAACTTCAATGAAAATGGAGTTTATTTACAATCAATGGCAACAATTTCTTGCCTTGCCCTCCTATTCTATTCTAATTGCTATTCTATCAACTGACTATCCACTAACTATTTACCTACTATTTTTCCACTATTCACTAACTACTTTCTATTAGCCTTTACAAATGAAGAGTCGGGGCTTATATAGTGCCCTTAATACAATTCAATGGCTAAGATCAATTTGAGATCAATGGCCAAGATTCTACAATGAAAACCCTAATTAGGGTTTGTTACAACAAACTCAATTCTGACCAAAATAATTATATTAATTGGACACATGTCTTCTCTGGAATATTCGACCAATGGATAGCTGGGGTAGGTACATCGAAGTTTGTGCCACCTTTAATGAGTCAGGTACATCGAATGGACATGCTGAAGTGGACCAATCCAACTGGGGGAGTGATGACTGGGATGCCACCTTGTCTGACACTTGTAACTTGGTAGATATTCAATTTGATGTTGCTAAGAAGCTAGCTTTAATTAACTCTTCTGAAACTATCTGCTTCTTCAACGAACCCTTGCTCTGACTTATTTTGTCTTTGATGTGCAGGATGATGATGTACCTCGCCTTGGAATGCTGGATTAGAAGAGGCTATTCCTGATGATGCTTGACTAAAGAAGGCCATCCTTGTCGATGCTAGACTAGAGGAGGTCATCCTTGTCCTGACTTGATCTTCTTTGATGAGGGTCCGCCAAGTAATTGATCCTCCGACTCCGGGGCCGCCATTTGATGCCTACACAAAAGATTTAAAGTTAGTCTTTGATCATCAAACCTTAAAGCACGAAATTTAGGACAATTCAAGGGTATAACTTAAGATATTAATTTGAAAAAGACATGATAAATCAAGAATTATACATTTTCAAATAAATTTTGAATGGAAATTGGATTTTCAAGACTTAGACTTTACAAAATTGCTATGAAATCACAATAAGTGTTGAATAAGAACTTCAAAAAAATTCTTCATTTTGCATGCTTCCAAATCTTTAAATGATGTTCAATCTTCACTCCAAGAGACCCTACATATCACAATTTAGCCAAAATTAGTGAAAAATGAGCATCAAATAAGATTTTCGCTCTGGACCCTCTGGAAGGGTCAGGAGCGAAATCTTCATTCTAGGCCAAATTGCTCAGTCTTTAAGTTTCAAACCATTCCACAAGACAAGGTTAGATCATTTTCAAGGCCAGGAACCGGATTGCAAGCTCAAACAAGGTGGCAAATGAAGTTTATGATGAATTTCGCTCTGGACCCTTTGGAAGGGTCAGGAGCGAAATTCCTCTTCCAGGCTAGAATCCATCATTTTCTTCAAGGTTTTCAATCATTTCCAATTTTCCCTTCAAAATGCCTTGCAAATCAAAATTTGGTCAAATAAGGCAAGAAATGAGTCCTAGGTTGATTTTCGCCTTGGACCCTCTGGAAGGGTCAGGAGCGAAATTCGCTTTGGACCCTCTGGAATTGTCAGGAGCGAAATTTGACTTTTTGAACTCTCCGTCAAGATCATTTTATGGAATATAACATTTAAGTATAAGAAACTTTAAGTTATATTCCATATATACTTTCAGGATGTTTGAGAGTGGTTTCAGACCTCCAGGAGTTATATTGCAAAATCTAGTTTTTGGAGGATTCTTCAGTTTTCCAGACTTAGTCAAATTTCAGGATCAGGACATTCCAAACTTAGCCAAATTTCAGGATCAGGACATTCCAGACTTCATTTCATGCAGAACCTGCTATCCAGGTGATCCCCTTGGCGACACTCAAAATGCAAAGGCTAACAGACAAAACCCTAAAAGACCCAGAAAACAAACCCTAGAAAGAAAAAAAAGCAAGGGTCCCTATTTGCAATGGGGCGATGTGTGAATATGGTCACAACACGTCCCTAGTACGGGCCTGAGGGAAAAAAGCCAGGGGACACGTACCCATGGAACATAGGGTAAAACATATCAGAAATTTCATTGGTATTGACTAGCATGTTGCAAATATCTCTATTTTTGGCCAGCATTGAAGATGTATCATTTGTCCATTTGATATTGCTTAAAACCTCTATATTAAAATTCAATTGAAAAAGATAGTTCACACTATATGAAAACTTTTTAATAATGGAGGTGGTTTTTTTCTGAGCAGTGGGGATCTACAATTTAGCCTGAAGATCATTCCATCTAAACAAATTGCAATTTCTAAAAATTTTACACAAAATTTACAACCTTTAGTAGAGAAACTCTTAGTAAGAGTAAGACATTATTATATTTGAGTTTTCCCTAAATAGACCTATAGCTAACAAGGGTTCCATTAGTCCTAGAAAAAGCCTCATGTCCTTGGACCGAGTGTTTTATAGACTCCTAGGCTCTCCAAATGATGCAGAATGTTGAAGAGCCACCGCTTGATTGGAAACTTTACAAACAATAAATCATCAGGGTAAAGGCCCTTCCAAAGTCTGTCTCTCTAAGGAGACTGCCTTTTTCCTTGTAGATTATGTTGCCCAAGATGTATATTATTATTCATGGGGATATTCTTTTCGTGCTGCCTGATCTTTTCAAAGGCTAGCAACAAACCTTTGTTTTCTCTCATTTAAAAATAAAAAAAGTTACCTATTTTCTTTGGATGACTTCCTAGGGTTAAAGTGCCAATTTTCAAATGTTAACTTGGGTTTTTTTTGCATTTTTTCTATTTATCTTCATGCTGGATCAAACTTTCAAAACTGTACTTTTTTTTCTTTTTTTAAATATTAATGTCAACCTTTAAGTCGGTCAGCAATCCGGAAAGAGGATAAAGGTTTTACAAAAAAAGTGAATGATTTTTACACCAAGGCATATTATATTACATATGAATGTAAAAGTGTCCGCATGTAATTTGACATGTTTGTGACACTTAAATGCATGATAAACAACTAAAATATTTTAATATTATTTTTTTAAATTACTTAATGCTAATTATATTTTCACTTCCACCTCTCAACTACCACTCACTCTACTCATGAGTCAATTTTGTTTATCTCCATCTAGTATTATTAATTAGAAATATAAAAATAAGAATATATTGAAACATAATAATATAATTATTTTTTAGTAATAATTTAAAATTAACTACAATATCATAATATAATATTAATTTAATATTAATTACAATATAATAATATAATAATTATTTTTTAAGTGAAATAATGAACAAATATGATATCTTTCAGTGTACTTTACCTATATTCTTCTAAATATAGATATGCTAACTTTAAACTATTTCATTCATCCACGCCCCACATCCCAATCACCGCTTGTCAAGAATTTATCACCTCCGACAATCTACGAACATTTCTTAATTCGAAATATAGGACTTTGATATGCAATGTGATCCAGCTAAAAATTATTATTTGTGACTTTACTAACATATAAATGATTGAGTTTTCATGACGAACAAGCCTCATATAACACAATCATCGAATTTTGGATAGCACACAATGACAAAAAAATCTGCTATGATAAATTTCATGTCTATTAATTTTAGTATTTTAAGATTTTGATCAATACTGACAATGCTTGTGAAAAAATGAAATAAAAGAGGCTGAAAAACATCATTCATTCAAGAATGAAGTTTAAGAAGATGCAAGAAAAGAAAACAGATATTTATCTTGAAAAAAACTTATGCAATACAAGTCAATAGGCAAATATATTATTATTCAAAACAGAGGAATATTTGTATAGATATAATACTTTTGTTATGGTGCTATTTTTTAGGAAACAATACTTTTGTTTTGTATTGAAGAAGATTTGAACTCAGCGCCATCTAAATGCCTACAACATGAATTGTCATCAATACTTTTGTTTTAGATCAGTTAATGTTTTTTTTGTTAAAGATTGAAGAGATACTGCATTTTAGTAACACTGTTTCAAACTGGTATAAAAAAACCGCCACAATGCAAATAATATCTTTTTTTTTCGAAGTCACGCAAACAGAAATAATAATATATATAGATCTGGTGCCTACCTTTGGATATCTTTCATGAACGGTTCTATAGTCCATGAATTTCTTTACTGCAAAGTCCAAATGTACAAATTTTGCAGTAAAAGAGGCTTTTGGTTGATTCCTGTATCTTTATAAAATGAAAATTTAGAAGCAAAGATGAATCAGGGATCTCAAAAATGTATTGATGGTGGTGTGTTTACTTTTGCTTCACAGGAACTTGCGCCACCTCAAAAGAGACCAGCTGTATTTTTCGATTTTCTCAAGGTAATGTGCATAAATGTTCATCCTCAGAATTGTATATTCAAGTAAAATTTATATTTTGTTCCCAGCTATTAAAAAGTGTTGCACCTTATTGTGTGACTTGCAGAGAGTATGAAAACAAACTGTCCTTGGAATTCATCATTAAAGCCATGTGGAAGAACACATATGAATTATGAACACAAATAAATGTCAAAATTACTTTGATTCATATAGAAAAACATTCATCTGCACAAGTTTTGTTTTCGGGACTCTATACTAATATGCTGGCTGCATTCAATAATGGGTACCTCCCAATATTATTTGTATTTTACTGGTTAAATAAGTGCTATCAATTGATTGTATTATTGATGAAATTGTTACTTGTTTGGAAGGTACGTTACTAGGCATCTAAATGATGGTAGAATTATATTGGAAAAATATAAAATATCGTAGATGTTATATTATGTTTGGGTTTTCAATATAGATTACGTTATTCAATGATTTTTATAAAAGCTTTTACGTTTTTTAATTTTTACAATTATTTTTCATAAGTAGTATATTTTAACTATTTAACCTAAATCATGAATTATTGAATTAATATTATTAAATAATTATAAATTAACATTATGATCATAAATCTAACAAATTGAAGTATTGGATGATGTCATTCTATCTAGTTATTTTTCCAAACTTTTCTTTTCAAATAGTAATGATAGTTGGCATAAATTTTCCAAAGTTCATATTATATTTACAAGAATGCTTGTGGAAGAAACTATGTGTGTTTTTTAATCAACATTTTAAATTGCACTGAACAACCCATCATCAAAAAAACAAGAGTAAAAAGAAAGATTGTGAACTAAAGAGAGGAGCATGTAGAGAATGGATTGGAAATCCCCCATAACCAATCCCTTCCACTCTTCTAGAGGGTCTACACAAAGACGCAAAAAATTAAAAAAACACATCAAAATGGAGTCAAATAATGGAAGCTATGGGGAGGCTTGGCATCACTTGCAATATTGTAGACAAGCAAATTGTTCCACTCTTTCACAACTTTGCTTTCTACTAGAAGCGACAGGTATATATGGTTTGATGAATGGGGAGATTTGGAATTGGGTATGGACATCCATCAACAATTAAAATGATATAGCAGATGTTTGAGGATTATAGATCCCTATGACCACTTCTTTGAAGACGTGATGTGAGAGAGAATAGGGGGATTCGGAGAAATGTTTGACCACACGTAAGATGAATGAATGAATGAAAGATTTTAATGGCCTCCACGAGACTAAACAGTCTATGGGACCAAGAAAAAACATCCTTAATTTATCTGCACTCTTTTCGATGATGGACCTTGTACTATAAATTTTGACAAGGAATTTGGTCGTCTAGTTAATCTTTTCTTCCTCAAATAACCGGTGCATGTTAGCTTTCAAGCCCTTTTCGTACTGAGTATGAATATCCTCATAACTTGTGCATTCCATGATGAAGTGTCATTCTGTTTCTACCACCCCCTTATTACAAAATATGCAGGCTCTTTATTTCCAAGTTTTCTTGGGAATCTTCCACCTACCAGTCTCACACCTAAGATAGTGCGATCACGTCCTCAATTGTGCAACTAACAACCTCACTTTCCCTTTAATAGTTGCCCCTAAATATGTTTTTTCACCATTGTCCTTAGTTGGGCTAAACTCTTTGATGTAGTATGTTTTCTTCCACCCAATCTATTTTGTCCACATATTTTTCAATCAAATAGCATTTTATTTCTTCATTGGTGTTAGGACATTCTTGCAAGTTGATGTCCCACTTGTTCATATAGTTATTTTTTTGCTTCATCCAAGCTTTTTTTACTATGGTTTAGCACTTCCTTCACAACCATTTTGGGCTAATGATGGTTATCCATGCTTTCAACCTTTTATAAATAACTTACCAACTAGGGTATCATAAATGCCTCCAACAGAAAAGTTCCCACTTTAGCCAAAAGAATTTCATATGAGATTCTGGTTTTAACTTTGAGATTGTGTGTTATTAGATGTTTATGGATTCTTTCTAGTTGTCTCCAATTGTAGGTTGGCATGTTGCTTCCCCACACTTTGTTGGAATAATTGTCATTGATGTCAAAGGGCCATCAATGGCAATTTGGGTAGAGTTTGAATAAATAATTTTTTGAGCAAATTAATGGCAGACCTAATTGAGTTTTGGTGCCTAAATCATAGACTTTATTTTGCCCTAAATAAACATAAATATTATGACCTTTTGGGCTGACTTAAGGCCATTTTAAATTTTAAAAAAAATTAGCACTCCCTAAAAAGGGACAAACTCCTCTCTAGGGCCGACCTTGTAAAGAGAAATTAAAATAAATTTTTATTTATTTTTTCCCTCAACAAGGTGCTAACCCCCAAAGAAAGGTGAGCCTGCCCTAGTGTAAGGGATTTTAATTAATAAAAATATAAATATATTGTAGTGCCCCTCTAATTCTATCATAGTGGAGAAGATATCATGGTATTGAACCTTTGCTTAGATGCAAATGAAGTAAGTACATTTGATATTAAATGTTAATCAATGTAGTTAGAGATATATGTTAGATTAAGTGGATTATTATGATGTTGACTCCGTTCAAGGAATAGTTATATGTTTGTTGTCATAGTGAAACAATATTGATGTTATTAATTAATGCAATTAATTAGATGATATTTCCATTGTTATGTTGTAATGGATAATTAGATGTTAAAGGGATGATGCGCATCATTTAAATATATGAGAATACATGTGATGTTAAAATCCTTTTGTGACGATTTTAGTACTCTAGCTATTTATATGTATCTGTATGTGCATGTGCATGAGTAGCATACATGAGGTGTGAATGTTCCAGTGACTACAAGTATAGGGCATTGACTCCACTTGGCTTCACAGATTTGAGCATGCACATTCCCAACAGTGGTTATTAGGAGATGACACATTGGCCAATTCCCTTAGCCTTGTCTGTCATACTCAGTTGGCTACAATTTGCCCCTATTCAGACTTGTCTGTCATACTCAGTTGGCTACTCAGTTGGCTTATATGAGTTTATACTTCAAATAGTGATTTTCACGATTTAATGGTTAATTATGATTAAGTGAGTTTTAATAGTATATTATATGATTTTGTAGGATGAAATAATGTTTGGATGACTGTTTAGGGGCTTTGAGATTTATCGAGGTTGAAAAGGAAGCAATCGTTCATTTCAACTGTGATTTAATATGGTATTGAATTTTAGAGTGTGAATAACTATTTGATATTTAAAAGAGATTATTTGATATTTAAAAAGAGCTTTATAGGGCATATTTGTGCTCACTTTAATGTGCATTGCATAATTAGAGTAAATTGAAACATTTGAAAATTAAGAAATGCATTTTTATATTTAGCCAATTTTTTAGAGGAAAACCCACCTCCTTGCTTTATTTTTGGAAAATGGAGATTGAATTGGAATGGATTGTGGATGGATTAGATTGTGAGATTGGACGCATTGGAATAGGAATTTTAAGATCTTTACGTTGTCCAATGGATTTACAAATTCGTTTGGTTATGTTGGGAATTCATTGCATTTTTATTTTGAGGAAAAAAAGAGGCAGGACATCTCATATCTCCTATATTTATTCATCTTTTATTTTAAAATTTGTTTCAAATGAGTTGCAAGAATATTTAAAGCATATTTCCTCAATGAAATTTTTTATCTGATTGAGTATTTAATTTGTATGTTTCAAATTTGTAAACATGGGTTTATAAAGAGAAATGTTACTAAAATTTTATTGGATCATAAGAAGGGAATTTTAAATGCATTTTTATGTTGTTGGGTGTGTGAAGACCAATGGGTTTTCTTTGTTTTTCATTTGGAGCATTTTGAAATTTAAAACTTTTTTGAGGTCCATCAATGGAGGATGGCCTCTTGGACGGGTTTTTGTCTAAAAATAAGTTTTATTTTAAAAGTGGAATTTGATTGTTCTGATGTCGTATTATAATGTGGAGCGATAGATTATAATAACGTGGAAATACTGATCGTAATTCTTTATGTTGATGACTTATTAATTATAGGAGAAGATCATCTTATTATCAAATGTAAGCAAGAGTTAGCATCTAAATTTGATATGAAAGACCTAGGTCTATTACACTATTTTCTTGGTTTAGAAGTATGGCAAAAATCTGATGGAATCATTCTAAGTCAAGAAAAATATACCATTGACATTCTGAAAAGGTTTGGAATGATGGATTGTAAATCCATGGTTACACCTATGGAAACAAACTTGCATAAGTTAAGAGAAGATGCAGCTTATTCAGACTTGGCAGATCCCACTTTTTACAGACAAATGATTGGGTCCTTGATGTACTTGGTCAACACTAGACCAGATATTTGTTATGCAGTGAGTGCACTTAGTCAGTTCATGAGTGAACCAAGACAAATACATCTAGTTGCAGCAAAAGATATTCTGAGATACTTGCATGGCACAATTGGATATGGTTTAAAATATGAAGATGTGGACCTGAACCTTCATGGGTATGCTGATTTTGATTGGGCTGGGAGTGTAATTGATTAGAAAAGCACATTAGGATGTTGTTTCAGTTTAGGTTCGGCTATGATTTCCTAGTTCAGTAGGAAGCAATCTTTAGTTGCACTCAGCTCCAAAGAAGCAGAGTAAATTGCAGCATCCATGTGGGCTCGAGAAGTTGTGTGGCTCAGAAAACTTGTTGTAGGATTGTTTGGACAATCCTTAGACCCTACTATCATCCATTGTGACAATCAGAGTTATATAAAGTTTTTTGTCAATCTTGTGTTTCATGAGAGAACAAAGCATGTGCAGATTCCTTATCATTATGTTAGAAACATGGTTGAAAGGAATGTTATTCAGTTGAGATATGTGAGTACAGATGAACAAACTGTAGATATC
Organism: Cryptomeria japonica; assembly: GCF_030272615.1. NCBI lineage: Eukaryota > Viridiplantae > Streptophyta > Pinopsida > Cupressales > Cupressaceae > Cryptomeria > Cryptomeria japonica. The sequence goes on from NC_081410.1 coordinate 119,279,600, forward strand.
CTCACCAAGCCTCTGTCTAGAATAAATTTTGCATACTTTTGAGGTAAGCTTGGTATGGTAGAAAATGTAGCTCTAGTTGAGATTGAGTCTCAGCAACATTGATTTGTTTTATTAGTACTAATGTATTCTCTAAGATGTTTAAAGTGTAAACTCTTATTAATGCCATTTTATTAATCTGATATGGTTCATGATTAGTGTCATGTGTGTGACTCCATGACAACATTGGTTCAATACTTGATGAGCCCCTGTGAACATTATTGTGAGGTGACGATCTCTCAATAATGAACTCTTGTACATCTGATCATTATCGTAAGGTGACGATCTTACGATATTGATTGATCATACCATTATGATGGATATCATGGGATGTGATATCTATGGATATGTCATAATGGTTTATATCTCTAGTAGTAATATCTATGGATATGCCATAATGGTGGATATCATGAGACATGATATCCATGGATAAGCCATAATGGTGGATATTACATAAAGAGATATTCATGGTGGATTTCATGTGACGTGAAATTTGTGGACATGCCATGAAGAAATATCTTTAGATATACCATGATGGTGGATATCATGAGACGTGATATCCATGGACAAGCCATAATGGTGGATATTACATTAAAAGATTTATGGTGGATATCATGTGACATGGTATCCTTGGTTATGCCATAACTGTTGATATCACAGTGAGGTGATATCTTTCTCTCACACAATAGATGAAGCTATTGTGTTCAGTGTTGGAATCACCGTTGTTGTTACACCAAAAGCTCGAGCTGTCAATGAACGGGAGAGCGGCCAAAGACAAGGATCCACGGGAGGCGGGAGGAAAACATGTCATGAATCCCAAGGAGGTGCTGACCGACTGGCCAACAATCCCCCCTCAGCACCGACTGGGGTTCCGCGAACTTCTTTTAAGGAGACCACAGGGTGACCTCCTGGGATATGAACTTGTAACCCAGCGCTCTAATACCAATTGTTGGAATCACCGCTATCGTTGCACCAAAAGCTCAAGTTGTCAGTGAACGGGAGAGCAACCAGAGACAAGGATCCACGAGAGTCGGAAGGAAGCCATGTCGCGAATCCCAAGGAGGTGCTGACCGACTAGCCAACATTCACAATATGGTGATATAACTTATTTGAAGGATAGAAGAATTCCTCCCTAGCTAAGAGGGAGTGTTGAAAAAAATGTAGCAACGGTTGGATAACTCTAACCGTTCTAATATCTAATTGGCCTAATAGCCTTAGACATCTGTATGATAAATTCTTTTATTCCTACCTTTGATCGTACTTCACTGTATATGCATATTTTGATCACAAATCACAATATTAAATATGATAATCGATCTGATCCATAATCATCTATATGACAATCGGATTATGCATATCATCAATTATATGTATAATCAGTAATAGTTATATTATCGATTATACATAGCATTGATTATATTTGTATATCGGTTATCAAGAGATGGTTAAATGTTGTTTGACAAGTCATAGTATCAGTCACACTAATTATATTGATTACTAGTTGTTTGATTAAACATTGTGAATGATTATCGATGGTTATCAATGGTCATTGCTCCACATAGGAGTCACAACTCTATGTGGAACCATGTCAATTTCACATAGAGTTGTGACTCTATGTTGACCATAGAGAGTATATATATCATCGGCTTTATTCCATTCGACGGAATATATATGATGTCTTTTATTAAAAAAGTTGCGTTAACTAGGGCGTTGACCCTTAACATAGACATAGATTGTCAAAAAAGAAAAGCTTGCGTGCAGGAAAAACAACACATCGGAGCAAGTCCGGGACCAACAAGGTCAAACAAAGGTAATTTGTCTAACATTCAACAACTCAGACCAAACTCAGGGAGGGGTGTGGACACCCAATCCTTGGGGGGGCGGGGAGGACTTCCCCTTCCATCTACGACAAACAATAGTCTGGCGATACTACTCTCGGGGCCATCAAGGGAATGACCAAGCGGTAAGGATCTCACTTGTAAATCATCAGTAAAGCCAGCAGAAGGTTGTTGCGAGACAACAACTGACTGTTGCAGAACAAGAGTTGGTTGCAGAATAGTAGGCTACAACAAAGAATCGAGAGCAGGACCAATAGGTGTAGAGCAAAGCTACAAATCAGAGGCAATAGGGTCCGTCAAGATAGGACGAGCCAAAATGGTGGAATCGACAGCAGCATCAATAGTAGTAAAAGGCACCTTATCCACCTGAGAGGAACCATCCAAATCAAATTCAGCAGCATAGATGGTCAAGTGATCATCATTAGCATCCTTCCACCAAGTAGCAGCACCTTTGTGACGTGAGATAGAGCAGTCCAAAGCAAGATGGACCGTAGAGAAACATTTCCGATAGCGAAAGGGAAGACCCTCAAAATCTAACAGTTGTGTCCAAGGTCGATCTCCAACCATAAGAACCATCCACCTTTAAGAAGCGACCTAAAGAGTTACCAATAGCCTCATAGAAAGAAAGCTCCCAAAAATGAAGAGGGAGATTCGGAAGGCAAACCCAAACTGGACGCACATTAAGTGGTTCAATGAGAGGATTGAAAGTTGTCCAAGGCTTAACAGAGAGGGAGTGAACATCCCAAGCCCACAGCTTGCCCAAAACCAAATCCCGATCAACCAAAGAAGTAAAAGAAGCAATAAAAAAGCCTTTAGCACAAGGAAAAAGCTCAATATTATGAGCTACCAAAGGCCTCCAAGAGTCACTCACCCAACGATGGAGGTCAGGAAGTGAATGCCAGAGCCTAGAGAATCTGCACACACTCCATGAAATGGTATAGCATGAACAAAAAGAAACTTGGCAATAGAGGCTTTAGTCTTATTTTGTCCTTGTATGTTTTTTATTAAAAAAGCAGCATTAAAATGGGCGCTGACCCTTAACAAAGAGACCTTAATCCCTCTACAATTAGCATTAACTAATGCTAATTGTTTTTGAAAAACTGCAGTCTTAAGAAAGGTGCTGACCCTTTACAAAGCCAAAGGCTATCAAATTAAAAGACCAAGCAGGGGTGCAAACCCCAAAAGGACAAAGTTGGACCGGCCAAACCAACCTGTCAAACCTTGTATGTTAAACAAATCAGCAACATTAGTTTCTCTCTTAGTCTTCTTTGTCTTTCCTCTACTAGAAGTGGCACCCTCTCCCCCATGACAAGCATCATCCATTGACACATTAGGCTGCAAATTAATACTCGCTCTTGAAGTCCCTTTACTTTATGCTTCCCCCTCCATATCAATCTAGTTGCCTCAATTTTTTGAGCTTGAGTTATTTTTTTGCAACCTCTCACCCCTTCACCACTTGACCAAAAAAGATGGGAATAGATCCTAGTATAGCTGCCCCTATATTGTTTGTGGCACAAATGGCACTCCCATACTTTGCTAACCCCTGAATTGTTTTTCTTATCTTTGTCAACTCTGGTAGCAAATTGCAATAGAGGTTTTTTTGGGCTGAATGGGCCTTTTGCAGAATCTTTTGAGGATTTGGGAAGGACATTCTTTGGGGCTATGGTTGAACTTGTTGCTCCTACTACATTCATATTTCGTGAAGTTTCTCCAATGGCTGCTCCACTTCTAGTTCTTCGAATTTCTTCAATTTCAACTTCTTCTTTCTCACTACCACTCTTATAGTTGCTCATGATTTTGTTTGTATGAGAATGTAAAATAGAGCTGCAAGTTAAAAAATAAACAAAATAAACCCACAATGCCCTCCCTTTTTGTTCAAAAAATTGAAAAACACTTGAAAAAAACTTGAAAAGATCTTTAAAAAATTGCAAAAACAAATGTGAAATGAAAAACATACTTCTAGTAGAGTATATTTTATGGCCTAAGCTCCTCTTTCACCGGTTGTTCACTCCTTAACTAGCTGCTCCTTCTCTTCTCGCTGCTCTTTTCCTATTTTGCAAATATAAAAAATGAGTGTCTTTTTCTTCGTTTTGTTTGTTTTATGCATTAGATTAGGGATTGTTATATTTTAATATTTGTTTGGGGTCTTGGTGGGGCCAGACGAACACGTATTGTAAATTTAAAATGAGTTTTTTTTTTAAATTTTGGACACTACAAAATTTTGGGCCGTAGGGGACAGCTGGCTATCTCCTATGGCCCACAAACTATCTCAAACAATGCCCCCTAAAATTTTGCAAAAAAGGGGATGCTTGGTAAACAACAAATTCCCATCCCCAGTATGGGTATGAGGGAAAAAATCTAGGGGACACGTACCCGTGGAACATAGGGTAAAACATATCAGAAATTTCATTGGTATTGACTAGCATGTTGCAAATGTCTCTATTTTTAGCCAGCATTGAAGATGTATCATTTGTCCATTTGATGTTGCTTAAAAATTCTATATTAAAATTCAACTAAAAAAGATAGCTCATACTATATGAAGACTTTTTAATAATGGAGGTGTTTTTTTTCCTGAGCAGTGGGAATCTACAATTAACCTGAAGATCATTCCATGTAAACAAATTGCAATTTCTAAAAAATATACACAAAATTTACAACCTTTAGCAGAGAAACTCTTAGTAAGAGTAAGACATTATTATAATTGAGTTTTCACTAAATAGGACCAGGTGTTTTATAGACTCCTAGGCTCTCCAAATGATGCAGAATGTTGAAGAGTCACCGCTTGATTGGAAACTTTACAAACAATAAATCATCAAAGTAAAGGCCCTTCCAAAGTTTGTCTCTCTAAGGAGACTGCCTTTTCCTTGTAGATTGTGTTGCCCAAGATGTATATTATTATTCATGGGGCTATTCTTTTTGTGGTGCCTGATCTTTTCAAAGGCTAGGATAGCAACAAACCTTTGTTTTATCTCATTTAAAAATAAAAAAAGTTACCTGTTTTATTTGGTTGACTTCCTAGGGTTAAAGTGCCAATTTTCAAATGTTAACTTGGGTTTTTTATTTATTTTTTCTATTTGTCTTCATGCTAGATCAAACTTTCAAAATTGTACTTTCTTTTTCTTTGTTTTTAAATATTAATGTCAACCTTTAAGTCAGACACTAATCCGGAAAGAGGATAAAGCTTTGAAAAAATGGTGAATGATTTTTACGCCAAGGCATACTATATTACATATGAATGTAAAAATGTTCGCATGCAATTTGACATGTTTGTGACACTTAAATGCATGGTAAACAACTAAAATATTTTATTATTATTTTTTAAAATTATTTAATGCTAATTATATAGAAAAGCATTCATCTGCACAAATTTGTTTTCTGGACTCTAAACTAATATTCTGGCTGCATTCAATAATTGGTACCTCCCAATATTATCTGTATCTTATTGGTTACATAAGTGTTATGAATTGATTGTATTATTGATGAAATTGTTATTTGTTTGTAAGGTACGTTACTAGGCATCTAAATGATGGTCGTGTGGGCTTTAGGACTAAACAATCAAATAAAATTGAGAATTATATTTGAAAATATAAAATAGTGTAGATGTTATATTATGTTTGGGTTTTCAATATAGATTACGTTATTCAATGATCTTTATAAAATCTTTTATGTTTTTAATTTTTATATTTATTTTTCATAAGAAGTAACTTTTAACTATCCAACACAAATCATGAATTAATGAACTAACATTATTAAATAACTATAAATTGATATTTCGATTATAAATCTAACAAATTTAAGTATTGGACAATGTCATACTATCCAGTTATTTTTTCAAGCTTCTTTACAAATACTAATGATAGTTGGCATAAATTTTCTCTAGACCATATTATATTTACAAGAATGCTTGTGGAAGAAACTAGGTGTGTTTTTGAATCAACATTTTAAATTGCATTGAACAATCTGTCATAAAAAAAACAAGAGTAAAAGAAAGATTATGAACTAAAGTGAGGAGCATGTAGACAATGGATTGGAAATCCCCCATAATCAATCCCTTCCACTCTTCTAGAGGGTCTACACAACAAAAAAAAATTTTAAAAAGACACATCAAAAGGAAGTCAAATTATGGAAGTTATGGGGAGGCTTGGCATCACTTGCAATGTTGTAAACAAGCGAATGGTTTCACTCTTTGACAACTCTACTTTCTACTGGAAGTGACAGGTGTATGGTTTGATGAATGGGGAGATTTAGAATTGGGTATGGACATCCATCAACAATAAAAATGATATAGCAGATGTTTGAGGATTATAGATCCCTACAACCACTTCTTTGAAGACGTGATGTGAGAGAGAATAGGGGTATTCAGAGAAATGTTTGACCACACATAAGATGAATGAATGAATGAAATATTTTAATGGCTTCCACAAGACGAAACAGTCTATGGGACCGAGAAAATACATCCTTAATTTATCTTCACTGTTTTCAATGTTGGACCTTGTATTGTAATTTTTTCAAGGAATTTGGTCGTCTAGTTAATCTTTTCTTCCTCAAATAACGGGTGAATGTTAGCTTTCAATCCCTTTTCGTACTGAGTATGAATATCCTCATAACTTGTGCATTTCATGATGAAGTGTCATTTTGTTTCTACCACCCCCTTATTACAAAATATGCAGGCTCTTTCTTTCCAAGTTTTCTTGGGTATCTTCCACCTACCAGTCTCACACCTAAGATAGTGCGATCACATTGTCAATTGTGCAACTAATGACCTCACTTTCCCTTTAATAGTTGCCCCTAAATATGTTTTTTCACCATGGTCCTTAGTTGGGCTAAACTCTTTGATGTAGTATGTTTTCGTCCCCCCAATCTATTTTGTCCACATAACAATTCTAAATTGTTCAATCAAATAGCATTTTATTTCTTCATTGGTTTTAGGACATTCTTGCAAGTTGATGTCCCACTTGTTCATCTAGTTGTTTTTTTGCTTCATCCAAGCTTTTTTTACTATGGTGTAGCACTTCCTTCACAACCATTTTGGGCTAATGATGGTTATCCATGCTTTCAACCTTTTCTAAATAACTTACTAACCAGGGTATCATAAATGCCTCCAACGGAAAAGTTCCTACTTTAGCCAAAAGAATTTCATATGAGATTGTGGTTTTAACTTTGAGATTGTGTTTTATTAGATGTTTATGGATTCTTTCTAGTTGTCTCCAATTGTAGGTTGGCATGCTACTTCCCCACACTTTGTTGGAATAATTGTCATTGATGTCAAAGGGTTGTCAATGACAATTTGGGTAGAGTTTGAATAAATAGATTTTGAGCAAATTAATGGCAGACCTAATTGAGTTTTGGTGCCTAAAACATAGACTTTATTTTGCCCTAAATAAACATAAACATTATGACTTTTTGGGCTGACTTAAGGCCATTTTAAGTTAAAATATTTTTTAGCACTCCCTAAAAAGGGACAAACCCCTCTCTAGGGGTCGACCTTGTAAAGAGAAACTAAAATAATTATTTTTTTATTTTTGCCCTCAACAAGGCTAACCCCCAAAGAAAGGTGCACCTACCCTAGTGTAAGGGATTTTAATTAATAAAAATATAAATATATTGTAGTGCCCATCTAATTCTATCATAGTGGAGAAGATATCATGGTATCGAACATATGCTTAGATGCAAATGAAGTAAGTATATTTGATATTAAATGCTAATCAATGCAGTTAGAGATATATGTTGGATTAAGTGGATTATTATGATGTTGACTCCGTTCAAGGAATAGTTATATGTTTGTTGTCATAGTGAAATAATATTGATGTTATTAATTAATGCAATTAATTAGATGAGATTTCTATTATTATGTTCTAATGAATAGTTAGATGTTAAAGGGATGATACGCATCTTTAATCCTTTTATGACGATTTTAGTACTCTGACTATTTATATGTATGTGTATGTGCATGAGTAGCATACATGAGGTGTGAATGTTCCAATGACTACAAGTATAGGGCATTGACTCCACTTGGCTTCACAAGTTTGAGCATGCCCATTCCCAATAGTGGTTATTAGGAGATGACACATTGGCCAATTCCCTTAGCCTTGTCTGTCATACTCAATTGGCTACGATTTGCCCCTATTAAGACTTGTGTTATACCCCAGTAACCATAATGCTAATGTCTGGTGATTCTGACCCTATGTGGATACCTCGTAAAGAGTGTCCGTGTGTTCATATGCATTTTGTATGAATTTCATTGCTTATATGAATTTATACTTCAAATAGTGATTTTCACGATTTAATGGTTAACTATGATTAAGTGAGTTTTAATAGTATATTATATGATTTTGTAGGATGAAATAATGTTTGGATGACTATTTAGGGGCTTTGAGATTAATCGAGGTTGAAAAGGAAGCAATCGTTCATTTCAACTGTGATTTAATATGGTATTGAATTTTAGAGTGTGAATAACTATTTGATATTTAAAAGAGATTATTTGATAATTAAAACTTGAGCTTTATAGGGCATATTTGTGCTCATTTTAATGTGCATTGCATAATTAGAGTAAATTGAAACATTTGAGAATTAAGAAATGTATTTTAATTAATTATTTATTTAATTATTTTCCAAAAGTGAATAGTAATGTTCTTCTAAAAGAGAAAAAGAAATGCATTTTTATATTTAGCCATTTTTTTAGAGGTAAAACCCACTACTTGCTTTTTTTTTGGAAAATGGAGATTGGATTGGAATGGATTGTGGATGGATTCTTGTGAGATTGGATGCATTGGAATAGGAATTTTAAGATCATTGCGTTTTTTAGGATTCCCACAGATACTGAGAGGGGGGGGTGAATCAGTATCTAACCGGTGATAAGAATTTCTTAAGTTAAAACATGCAGAACATAAAATAGCAGTATACTGGTATGCAAGAATTAATGCAATAAACAGAATCAGAAACATCCACATGAAAAGAACACCATAACACAAGATGTTTAATGAGGAAACCTGGTGTGGGAAAAACCTCGGTGGGATTTGTGACCCACAATATTCACTCACTGGCCAATAAGAGAATATTACTTACAATAGGGGCCTGCACATGCAGGAAGGCCAACTGCCTAGAACTCACTGCTCAATGAGAAGTCACACTGACTTACAATGAGGATTATACTAATCCAATGACTTGTACTGCTTTACAATAGCATCTCCAATGCCAGATTCAGTACCGGTTCTAACTTTGTTCTTTACATATACCCTTGACCTATAATTCGCACATTAGGTCTGCCTAATAATTTTCTTTATGCTCGCTACATTACCTCTCTAAATGTATACAATGATCTCCTTTATATACAAGTCATTTTACAATTTGCCAAGTCGGCTTACAATAATAAACAAAATATTACATATCAAAAGTCCTGTTGGCCTCTATGCCGATATACATCTTTTCTTCTGTGCTGGTGTTGGTGCCGGTGTAGAGTGATCTTGTTGATGCCGGTGCACTGTCTTGCCTGTGTAATGCTTTGCCGATATGATGTCTTGCCGGTGCCATAGGATTGCAAGGTTGCCATCAATGACAAAACCTTCAATCACATACAATGTCTCATTGGAGTGTCCATATGCCAACAGTGTTATCCAATGGATTTACAAATTCATTTGGTATGTTGGGAATTCATTGCATTTTTAATTTTGAGGAAAAAAAGAGGTAGGACATCTCATATCTCCTTTATTTATTCATCTTTTAGTTTAAAATTTGTTTCAAATGAATTGCAAGATTATTTAAAGCATATTTCCTCTATGAAGAATTTTATCTGATTGAGTATTTAATTTTTATGTTTCAAATTTGTAAACATGGGTTTATAAAGAGAAATGTTGCTAAAATTTTATTGGATCATAAGAAGGGAATTTTAAATACATTTTTATGTTGTTGGGTGTGTGAAGACCAATGGGTTTTCTCTGTTTTTCATTTTGAGCATTTTGAAATTTCAAACTATTTTTAGGTCCATTAATGGAGGATGGCCTCTTGGACGGGTTTTTGTCCAAAAATAAGTTTTATTTTAAAAGTGGAATTTGATTGTTTTGCTATCGTATTATAATGTGGAACGATAGATTATTATTATTTCTTATTTGACTCAATTTGAGTCTGTTTTTATATAGTTATGGTCATTTGAAGATTGGATGTGTTTGTGAATAGTGACATTGAAATGTGAATTAGACAATGTATGTGGGATGATTGACCTCAATGTGAAATGATAAAATGTAATGAGGAATGATATTGTTGACATGTTGGAATCAAAATTGTGTTGATATGGATGCTTGGTCTATATTGATTTGGATGCTTTATCCATGCCTTCTTGGGTGATCAATGAATTGAAGTTCATGTTGTGAGCAATTGAGACAAAAGAAAATATGTGTAATGGACTTCATATGTGTTTGATGCCTTGATTTTATCTATGTAATTTTATCTGATATTCCACATTTATGTTGAGCACAATTATCCTTGGGTGTAGTTGATAGGGATGGTTGGGAAGTGGCTTCCAATGCGGCACCAAACATAAACATTAGAGCAATACAAGCTCCTTGCAAGAAAAGATATTAGGAATAACCTATGGAAGACTAAGAGTTGCCACTTAGAAATCCACTTTTATTTAAAAACCACCTCTATATTAGAAGCCAATTATGGAAGACCAAGAGTCACAACTTAGAATTCCATTTTTGATGTCCTTATTTAGAAGCCAATTATGGAAGACCAAGAGTCACAACTTAGAATTCCACTTTTGATGTCCTTATGAAAAATTGAAATTGTGTTGACACAATAGAATTAATTAACCTCAACCCCTTAAATAAACTATGTTACTTTAAAAACATAAAAAACCATAATATATTTTTACTCGCAATACATTAAACATTTTTAGTGCCCATCAAACCTTATAGGGGAATTACTAGTAACAACAACAATCTATTACAAAACTTTACATTACTACAAACATTTACTGTTGAAAATAGATGAGTTAAAAGGTTGGGGGGACCTAGAGATCTCTATGGCTCTTGTCCGCTCTTCCATTTTTCAAATATTCTGTTTCAAACACTTTCTTCTTTAGTTGATGATGAATCATGGAGTATGATCTGAAACATTGATATAAAAAGATACACCAATCAATCAAATCTAGAAGCTTTCAATATTCATTATGAACTGTAGAAACTTAATGTCTTTAATAGAAATTTTATATTAAAGATGTCATTTCTTACCATCCATAATATATATTTTTTTGAGTATTTAAAATTACGATCTATAATCCATCATCATCAGAAACTGGAATCCAAAAATAGATTTTATAACTTTGAAAAACGTGTTGGACTACCATAATTTCAACGAAAGCATTTTCTTTCCCTGACCTCAGTTGGGATATAAAATTAATCTGCCATGAATTATTTTCCCTGCATCTTTCGTGACATATTCAACTATTTTGGATAAGCAACGTTAGAAACCATTGAATTTTTCGAATTTGACAAAAGATAAGCGATAACTGCAACAAGATTGTTCAATTAAGTATAGATGATCTACTAGTTACGTGATAAGGTGCTTAAATTTCATTGTAATATTACTAGAAAAACGATTTCCTTGGATTTATTTTAATTAATTCTTGATATTATGGTCAATTTTGCATCCAATTTGCTTGATAGAGATTGACTTAAAGAGTCTTGATGGACTGCGTGTTTGAAAAAGGTCAGAAAAACATTTAATTGTCATATTCCATGGCCGCCAAGCTTAAATTTTCAGATTAAGATATTAGCACAATAATGTCTGTATTTGTCCTTTTTCCAAAACAGCCATATTTGCGCTTAGTTACCTTGGTTTATTTTGTATTATTTTGGCTGCACTCATCCATGGATTTTCTTATAGTATTATCTTCTTTTAACTATTAACGTTGCATTCCTCCCAACAGACGGAGACTCGTTGTGATGGTGAAATTTGCATATCCAAGCCAATTCTCATTTAGTTTGGATTACTTTTTATTTGTTTATGTTTTTATGCATTTGATTTTTGTGTTAAGATTATATATTTTCGATCTTAACAAGAAAGGGACGTAGAATAATTAGGGGGAGAGGAAGAGAGGTGTGTGAGAGAGTAATTAGGGGGAAAGAGAGAATGAGAGGGAGGGAGGGAGAGTAATTAGGGGGAGGGGTAGAGGAGGGAGAGGGAAAGGAAGAGGATGAGAGAGGTTAGAGAGAGAGGGTAATTGGGGAAGAGAGAATGAGAGAGTTGTATAATTAGGGGTAGGAGAAGGGGAGAGGGGCAAAGTATCAACAAAGGGAGAGATGGAGAAAGAGGTGAAAAGAGAGATAGAGAAAGAGAGGGTAATTATGGAGGTAGGGGAGAGAGAGGGCTGGAAAAGGTGAAGAGAGAAGGGGTAGAGAGGGAGGGAGTGAGGGACCTATAGAGGGGAGAGAGAGCATGGTAGGGAGAGACCTAGAGAGGGTAATTAGGGGGAGGGAGAGAGGGGAAGAGAGGTGAGAGAGAGGGTAATTGGGGGAAGAGAGAATAAGAGAGAGAGTTGGGGGTAAAGGGAGATGGGGAGAGAGGTGTGTGTGTGAGAGAGAGAGAGAGAGAGAAAGGGAGAGAGGGTAACTGGGAGAAAAGGGAATGAGAGAGAGAGTTGGGGATAATTAAAGGGTAGGAGGAGAGGGGGAGAGGGGCAAGTATCAACAAACGAAGAGAGGTCCAAAGAGAGGGTAATTAGGGGGAGGGGGGAGAGAGAGAGAGAGAGAGAGAGAGAGAGGTATGGGGGAGAGGGAAGTATCAACAAAGGAAGAGAGGGGAGAGATGGGGAGAGAGCCCCCTAATTACCCTCTCTCCCTTTTTGATATTTCCCTCTCCCCCCTCTCCCCCTTCCCCTAATTACCCTCTCTTTGTGTCTCTCTCTTCACCTCTCTCTACATCTCTCCCTCTCTCTGTTTGTTAATACTTGCTCCTCCCCCTCTCCTTCTACCCCTAATTACCCCCGAATCTCTCTCTCATTCTCTCTTCCCTCCAATTACCCTTTATCCATCACCTCTCTCACTGTCTCCTTTTATTGATACTTCCCTCCTCCCCCTAATTACCCTCTTTCTCTGACTCTTGCTTCACCTCTCTCCCCATCTCTCCTCTCCCTTTGTTGATACTTGCCTCTCTCTCTCTCTCTCTCTCTCTCTCTCTCTCTCTCTCTCTCTCTCTCTCTCTCTCTCTCCAATTACCCTCTCTCCAACCTCTCTCCTCTCCCTTTGTTGATACTTCCCTCTCCCCCCTCTCCTCTCTCTCTCCCTTTGTTGATACTTGTTCCACTCCCCCTCTCCTCCTACCCCCCAATTACCCCCAACTCTCTCTATCATTCTTTCTTCCCCTCAGTTACCCTCTCTCCCCCTCTCCCCCTCCCCTCTCACTTTTGTTGCTAGGGATGAGAGGGAGATGTCACGAGGCAAGTCTACATTTTAGGGGAGAGAGAGTGAGATAGAAGAGGGAGTGATGAAGAGGTAGAAATATAAGTGTAGATCTTGAGAGTGAGAGAGGGGAGGGATTCAACAAGAGTTAGAGAGAGATGTATATATAGGAACAACAAGAGAGGGAGGAAGCAAAGGAGAGGTGGAGTGATAGGTTTAGATGTCGGGAGAGAGAGGTAGAGAAAAGAACAAAGAGAGATGATGGTTTTTAAAAATTTATCACACTCAATAGTAAAATGCCTAATTTTTTTAGTATTAATTACTCATTTAATGTTTCAAGTATTTTGAGATGATTGTTACAAAAAAATTCATGAAAGAGGGAATTCATATGTAGAAGTTGTGAGATTTTGATGTTTCAAATGAAGGATGAATTTAAATTAATTATAAGTATCTTTCATGCATAATATAGAAACCCTACCTATTCCATTGCATAGAGCTCTGAATCAATGCCTATAAAAAATCAAAATTTCGATAAGAAATGTAAAACTTATACCCATTTTACTAAAATGTATTTTCCTACAATTTCCAAAATGGATATCCGTTTTGGAAAACATGACATCACAACAATAATGTGAGGAAACGAATATCCATTACTAATGCATATCCATTTTTTTCTGACAAATTTTTTTCCCTCGAGAATGCTTTGGAATTTGGCTTGGACGTGCCAAACTTGGAAAGTGAATTTTTCCTTGGTTTTCCAAATTTCACCCATTTGGCTCATTACTTTTTTTTACCCGAAATTGATCAAATGAAAAGAGTTTTAAAGAAAATTGTTAGCTTTCCACCAATATAAATTATGTTTTATTTTGAATTTAATAAATTATTATTATTGATTTTTTACATACATTATGTCTAAAGTCCTAATTGATAGGCTAATTGGAAAACATCTATAACTTTCAAACCATTTAACTTTTTTCAAATTCGAAAGATGCACCACATTCTATGATTTGCATACTATAGGGTTTAAGAAAAAGAACTTCATAATGTTTTAACCAAGTTATGGTGGTCAAACATATGAGTTTTTATATTTTGATAAAGTTCTAGTAAAAAATTCATAATTATTTAGTTAGCAAAAAATTACAAAAAAATATGAGTCACATTCATGCATGAATCCTATACTTATATTTAAAGTAGCATAAAAAAAATATTAAGTTTTTCTTGTACTTAAGTTGGTCAGACATACACCTACTTTTTATCTTTTCCTTGAAAATTTAGTACTACTGCATTGAAATTTCAAATTTTCACCAAATAGATTTAATTTTTTTAAGAAAAAAAATAGTAGCTTAAAAACTACATTCAATTTGCTACAAATTTTGCTTTTACATGTTTTTCAAATTACATTGATAGCCTATTCAAATTTTTATGTCAAGTTGCTTAACTTTTTTTTTTGAATTTTCATTGTCACTTAAGGGTCTAGTTTGGCATACCTTGATCCTACACATGCCCATAATCATAGACCAAGTATCTCTTCCTTACATAATTCAAATTTTCATTGAAATATGCTATTGATCTCCCTTCTTAACTCAATATCACTCATATTGTACTTCAACTAGCATCACAACCAACTTGAAATACTTTATCAAATTTAGACAAAGTTAACGCTAACAGTTTTGTTACTTTCTGCTTAAACAGTTAAAAAGCAAATTATGATCCTAATGTCTATTTGAATTCTTTCTCATCGCTCATTGTTTCTATTGTTGGTATATATTGATGGCACTAAAAATCCTAATGAACTTCGTTTAGAAACTAGTCAATCCACGAAAAATATTTTACCTCTACAATTCCTGTTAGTGTTGGTCACTCTACAATTGTCTTTGTGTAAGTCCAAAAAGTTGGGTCCACTTTTTGGCCAAAAAGAGGAAGTGTTTTCCCACCACTAAGTGTGGGTATTTGATGTCAATACCCCACCACTAAGTGTAGGTGGTTGATGCAAATGCTACTAGAGGGGTTGGTGCAGTCACCGATTAGGAGGGGCCTCAAAGAGATCAATTTGGACCGGGCAGCAAAATTAAACACAAGGATATGATGGAGGTAATGCAGAACTGAATGAATTAGATCATGACAAACTAATTACAGATAACCCGTAACATCCGGGTTTCAAGATTCGGCTCACTGGCCTACCACATACATACTCAATTACAGAATCGGTCAACTCCGAACCTCTAAATCTTAAGATCTATCTTCTATGTTCTATCTGACTTCTCTTGGATGAATTCTAATGCTCAATTATAACGATTTATATGATCCAAGGAGATCTGGTCGGCCCAAAAGGGATCAAATGCCAAAGAAAACATGTAAAACCAACAAGTTGGCCTCCGCCAAAGAGATTCCTCCAGAAAATCCAAAGGATGAAGTGTGGATCAAAGGGAAGGTCGACCACACAACAAGGAACATTGGAATCCATGAATAGGGGCTCCGCAAGCTATGGAAAGGGTCCGCAAGATTCACCAATAGAAAATAGGTCCAGGCGGTTCCAGTGTCCTAAGCCAGAAAACTCTTAGAATCTGGAATCGATAACTTGTCGGAAAATTATCCAAATGGTCCATGGTTTAGGAATAAGGAAGATGATCATGTCCTAAAGAAAAATCCATCTCCGCAAGATCCAGTGAGCCAAAGCAAGAAAATGCAGAAAGAAATGTTGAAACTGCAAAACAGAAAACAAACTGAAAAGGAAATGTTTTTGGTTTATGCAATATTGCCAAGAACCGGGGATGCTCTTGCATCAGACATCTGGGGTTGTTGAAAAAGTGAGTTTCTCACTTTGCTAGGGTCAGAGGAAAACCAAGGCGGTCCACCTTTGCCTGAGAAATCCAAGATGAATCTTCAACGGGTTTGTCCTTCCATTTCACAAGATACCCTATGTACTAACTGCTCTGAGTACTACGCCCAATCCTACTGTCCAAAATGTCTTCTATTTGATTCGGTTCCTTCTGGGGCAACTTCTTCTCCAAGTTTGTAATACTATCTTTACTGAATTCAGATTCATGATATTGATGTAGATCTACAATGTTGAATATAGGTGAAATACTCAAACTATCTGATAATTCTACTTCATATGCATTTTTAGAACTAAACTTCTTCAAGATCTTACAAGGTCCAAACTTCCTCATCTGCAACTTTTTATAGGTTCCAATTGGAAATCTTTATTTTCTTAGATACACCATCACTTCATCGCCAACTTCAAATTCCTTATGTCTTCTCTTCCCATCTGCTTTCTCCTTATACTTGTTGTTCATATCCTCCAAATGTTGTTTAACCTGAATATGTAAGGTCTTCATGTAATCTGCAAATTCTTTTGCCTCTGCACTCTGCTTGTCTTCATTACTGATATCTCTCAATTCTGATATACCCCTGGGGTGTGCTCCGGTAACAATCTCAAAAGGTGTTCTTCCAGTACTCCTGTTACTGAATTATTGTAGGCAAATTCTGCTTGTGCAAGAATCAAATCCCAACTTCCAGTTTTCTCCCCAACTAAACATCTCAACAAATTTCCCAAGCTCATGTTTACTACTTTTGTTTGTCCATCAGTCTATGGGTGAAAAGTAGAACTGAATTCGAAATATGTCTTCATCTTCTTCCAAAGTGTTCTCCAAAAATAACCAACAAACTTAGTGTCTTTGTCTAAAACTATGCTTTTAGGTAATCCATGCAATCTCACTACTTCCTTGAAAAATAAGTCAATTGCATGCACCGCATCTGATGTCTTCTTACAAGGTATGAAATGAGTTATCTTCGAGAATCTATCCACCACCACAAATATAGAATTATTTCCTCTATGTGTCTTAGGCAATCCAAGTGTGAATCCATGCTTATGTCTTCCCAAGGTCTCTTTGGTACTGTCAAAGGTTTATACAATCCCATATTCTAACTACTACCTTTTGCAACTTGACAAACTCTACAGCTCTGCACAAATTTCCTGACATCCTTATGAATCTGAGGCCAAAATTAATGTTCACTCACCAATGCTACTATTTTGTCAATACCAAAGTGTCCGACTAATCCTCCACTATACTTCTCATTTATCATATTCTTCGTCATAGAAATTTGAAGTATACACAACTGAACTCCTCTGGATAACATTCCATCTTGAATGAAATAATCCAACCACAGACTTTTGTCCACCATAACCGGTTCTTTACATGCTTTCCAAGGTTCTACAAAATATGGGTCATCATCATACAAGGTCTTCAACTCTTCAAAGCCTAATACTGTCACTCTCATCTATGTCGGCAAATTCCTCCTTCTACTCAATGATCAGCAACTTTGTTTCACTTCCCACTCCTATGCTTCAACACAAAGGTGTAACTTTGTAAGAACTCTACCCATCTCATATGTCTCTTATTCAACTTATTCTAACTGTTCAAATACTGCAAAGCTTGATGATCAGTATACAACACAAATTCCTTAGGCAACAGGTAATGTCTCCATTTCTTCAAGGCTTTAACTATGGCGTAAAATTCTTGATCATACACTGAATATCTCCTCCTGGCATCATTCAACTTCTCACTAAAATAAGTTATTGCTCTCCCTTCTTGACTTAACACGACTCCAATTGCATTCCCACTTGCATCACAGCCCACTTGAAATACTTCATTGAAATATGGTAAAGCTAACACAGGTTGTTCAGTGACCTTTTCCTTCAATAATTCAAAACTCTTATTTACTCTGGTTGTCCATTTGAATTATTTCCTATCTCCTCTCATTGTCTCAGACATAGGACTACAAACTGAATTGAAACTTCCAATAGAAACTAGCCAATCCATGAAATGATCTAACCTCTCCAATGTTTTCCGGTGTAGGCCATTCAACAATTTCTCTTACCTTCTCAAGGTCCATCTTCAATCCATCTGCAAATATCACAAATCCCAAATAGACTAACTCTTCTTTCATGAAAGTGCGTTTCTTTAGGTTTAATAGCAATTTTTCTTCTCTTAACCTCTACAAAACTTGTCTTAAATGCAACAAATGCTCCTCTTTTGTCTTACTGAAAATCAAAATGTCATCCAAGTGACAAATATACAGTAACAAACTTACCCAAGAATTTCTTTAATACCTCATTCATCAATATCATGAAATTACTTGGTGCATTAGTCAACCCAAAAGGCATCACCAACCATTCATACAATCCTTCATTTGTCTTGAATGTTGTCTTCCACTAATCTCCTTCTCTAATTCTGATCTAATGGTATCCACTCTTCAAGTCTATCTTTGTGTAGTATTTGGCTCCACTCAAATAGTCCATTATGTCATCCATCCTAGGTAAGGGAAACCTGTATTTCATTGTGATCTTGTTTATTGCTCTAAAAATCGATACACATCCTCCATTCTCCATTCTTCTTAGGTGCTAACACTACTCGAACTGCACAAGGACTCAGACTTTCTCTGATCAAACCTTTCTTCAACAATTTTTGCACTTGTCTATTCAACTCTTCATTCTCTGTTGGTTTCAACTGGTGTGCAGCTTTGTTAGGCAAACTAGCTCCAGGAATCAGGTCCATGCAATGACTAATACTCATCACAAGTGGTAATCCATCAGGCATATTATCTGAAATAATGTCTTCATACTCTGTCAACAACTCCTTTATCTCCTCTAGTTGTTCTTCATACTCCAAGTTCTCAGTCTTCTTAGGAACTAAGGCAAAACATACATTCTCATGTCTCGTTCCATCCAAGAATTTCGTTCCATCCACCAAACAGATTCTAGCATTTGTACATACTTCACTCTTCAAAGGCTCCTCCAAGGGTAACAAGGTTCGTTTCATCCCATTTGCTACAATAGTGTATATGTTCTTTCTCCCATCATGTATTGTTTGTCTATCAAACTGCCAAGGTCAATCCAACAAAAGGTGACAAATATCCATAGGCATAATATCACACAAAACTTCATCATGATAATTTTCAATTTCACCAAGCATTGATCACTTACTAACAGCTTATGATCATCCTGAATCCATGCTATCTAATAAGGCTTAGGGTGTTTCAATAATTTCAACTTGAATTTATTCACCATTTCTTTTGAAACAAGATTATCCGAACTACCACTATCAATAACAACTTTACAACACTTATTGGATACCTTACATCTGGTCTTGAACAAATTTCTCCTATGCAAGGGATCTTCATCTTCTTCGATATGACACAAATCTCTCCCCATCATCAACAGTTCTCCATCTTTCGATTTGTTAGTTGATCCAGTGGGGCTTTCTTCTACCAATGTTGTTCTCCCTGTGTTCTATGTCTTCTTACATTTGAAAGAACGATGTCCTTCTCCACATTTAAAGCAAGTACCTGTAAACACTCTCTTGTATTTTGTCATCTTTTCCAAAACCCTCAATCTAGTAGCCATCGGGATCTCTCATTCAGTAGAAATTTATGTCATCCTTCCGGTGTGAACTGCCATCTTTTCTTACTTCCTTGTCCTTATTCTGATCGGTACAGGTTCCTCTTCCTTCGGAATATCCTCTTCCTCCTTGAAACCTTCCACCTAGAAACCTTCCACCTCTACCTCTTTGTCTCTGCTCATGCTTTTTGTTCAACTTCTCTTCTACTTTTAGGGCATATTGGTAAGCTTCTTCAACACTCTACAACTTGATCAAACTGAGTTCATCTTGTATAGATATCCACAATCCATTCAAATATCTCTCAACTTGTTTAACCTCATCATCGACATGTCCAGATCTGATATTCAGCTTGTAGAAGGCTTTGGTGTACTCCTTCACACTAGATTATTTCTGCTTCAAGTTTTGTAACTTCCAGAACAAAATTACTTGATAATCAGCTGGCATAAACTTTAATTTTAACTTAGCAACCATTCCCTCCCATGATTTGATCTTCTCTTTACCTCTTCTCTGTCTATCAACCTGCAAATGTTCCCACCAAAGAGATGCATGACCCTTCAACCGAGTACATGCATATTACACCTGTGTTTCTTCTACGGTGTTCTCAAAATCAAAGTACTTATCCATCTTCGAGATCCAATCCATTAATTCATCTAAATCCAACTTTCCATCATACTCTGGTGGGGTAAAATGTGGTTTAGTGTTCGCCCTACTCAACCTCTCTTCATCTGGATCAATCGCCGATGGATTTGCTACTTGTTCTATCAATGCTTCTTCTTCTTCATCTTCGCTCACATCTTCCATATGTCAGCCTCTTCTCTAGGTTGTCTCAACGACTTCCAACTGGGCTACAATTCCTCTCAACATTTCCATCACAGCAGAGTCTGCATTCCCACGCACTCCACCATTCCTATTTCCTCTTCATGTCATCTTCACGCCAATCCTCTGCAACTGCAGGTCGGATCCACAGTCTGCCACCCTACAACAAAATTCTTAGGACAACGCAATCTCTGGAATGAAATCCCGCTCTTATACCACTTGGTGCAGTCACCGGTTAGGAGGGACCTCAAAGAGATCAATCTAGATCAAGGCAGCAAGAGTAAACACAACGGAAACACGAAGATATGATGGAGGCAATGCAGAACTGAATGAATTAGATCATGACAAACTGGTTACAAATAACCAGTAACATCCGGGTTGCAAGATTCGGCTCACTGGCTTGCCATATACATGCTCAATTACAGAATCAGTCAACTCCGGACCTCTAAATCTTAAGAACTATCTTCTATGTTCTATCTAACTTCTCTTGGATGAATTCTAATGCTCAATTATAATTATTTATATGATCCAAGGAGATCCAGTCGGACCAAAAGGGATCAAATGTCGAAGAAAACGTGTAAAACCAACAGGTCAGCCTCCGCCAATGAAATTCCTCTGAAAAATCGAAAGGATGAAGTGCAGATCAAAGGGAAGGTCAGCCACATGCCAAGGAACATTGGAATCCACAAATAGGGTCTTTGCAAGCTACAGAAAGAGTCTGCAAGATTCACCAATAGAAAATAGGTCCAGGCGGTTCCGGTGTCCTAAGCTAGAAAACTGTCTTGGAATCCAGAATCGATAACTTGCCGGAAAATGATCCAAATGCTCCACAGTTTAGGAATAAGGAAGATGATCATGTCCTAAAGCAAAATCCAGCTCCACGAGATCCAGTGAGCCAAAGCAAGAAAATGCAAAACAGAAAACAAACTAAAAAGGAAATGTTTTTGGTTGATGCAAGATTGCCAAGAACCGGGGATGCTCCTGCATTAGGGGCTCAAATCAAAGCCAAAATTAATTGGTTGAAGATTGGTGACATAGCTTTTAAAGAAAATTTCAAGCAAGTCGAAACTAACATTTTGTCCAAAAAATCAAGGTCATTAAGGAAGTTACTTGTCACTTTATTGAGCTTCTTGATATTGCTCATTATTTTGTTAAACATTACAAGAATTTATTCAATATTTTAAAGAACCCTCTTAAACTTGGGACAAGGCTCGTCCAAAATTTATGGATGTGGTCCCTTGTTGCATTTGTTCTTCCTCAATTGAGATTTATGATAAATGCCTTGTGCAAGAAGATATTCATGCAACAATGTCAAGTATGGCCAATGATAAAGATCCATGATGCAATGAGTTCCACTATGAATTCAAAAAATAAACTTCTAGGATTTCATTGATTTGCATTTAGTTTATCTTGAATCATTTCATATAATTCCTTAGGAAATGTTATTAACAAAGAAATAATGAATTTATACCTATGCTTGAAGATCTAGAGATCATTCAAAATTAGAGAACCATTCCTCTTCATAATGTCTTCTCAAATATCATTACTAAATCCAATTCCCTTCTTATACACTACTCTCAATCAAAATTGACTTTGACAAAGCGTTTGAATGGATTAAATGATTCTTTATTCTTTCCATGTCAAGGACCTTGGGTTTCGCTAATAATTTCATTTATTTATTTATTGTTTTAATTGACATTTTTGCTTGGCTTACCATTAATGACATCTATTATGACCAATTTGGACCTTTTTTACTTCATTTGATATGAATGGCCTCTTATTTCATCTTCATTTGTGCTAGTAGCCTATTTTTTATTTATCTTCTTCCTAATGACATGTCATATAATCTTGTTAGATGAATTTCTCTCCTTAGTAATAACCACCATAAACTTTCCCATAATTTAAAGATGAAAGCAATATCAAACAAGTTGTGAAGTGCTTGGAAACCTTTTGTCTAGCTTTTAATAGCATAAGACCAAATTCTAGAGTTAGTCCATTTATCCTCGCCCTATATGGATTTAAGATTATAGGTGGATTCAAATTGTCTATAGAGTAATATTCTCATTTTTTAGGGAATCATTTTACTTTCCAAGCATATTCATCTACTCTTTGGCAATACCATGTGGATGGAGTGGAAAACAGTTTGCATACTAGATGTAATAAGTTACTTTTTCTTGTTTACAAATTTTAATTTTTTTCTAATGTCCTTGTGGCCATGCATATTTACTTCTCTTCATGTAATATTCCCTCTAAATATTCATACCATAAGCTTGAGAATTTGTAAAACATTATATGGCCCAACTCAAATTACAATAAAGGCTTTGGCAAGGTGTCATGGGATAATGTTATCGCCTTAAATATTTTAATGAAATGGTTCTTATAGATAATCATAGATATGATTTTGTGCTCTATGCAAAGTGGGTTGTTCATTCTATTGAAGGTAATGAATCCTAGAATCTTATTGATAAATTATGCATATGCTAATTATCAATCACATTGAGCTAGGTGGGGCCCTAGCTCCATAGTGGTAGTGAGTGACATTATATCAAGGGCATATTATTAGATTGTCTCTCTATTAAATATATGTGTATACAGTGAAAATGGGATGTTAAAATATTGTAAAACTACACAAGATCCAACCACATAAAACCCTACTTCTACAATTAAGAATCCACCATACACCAATGAAGAACCTAAAACATGCAAATCAAAACAAAATAGGAAGATTATACCATTCACATGCTTAGTAGGGTTTGAACTCCATTGTTTCCTATCTCCATTGATCTTGTTTGATATGGTTGCTCTCAGATTTTGTATTGTGCACAAGACCTCAACAAAAAATAGATTGTGGTTGTGTAGATGCGTGATTGTTGTGAAAGGTTGCATGAAGATTAATTCATTTGTTAGATTAGCTAGGGTCATGAAAGGATGAAGAAATCATCTTATATAGAAGACACTTTAGAAAATGGAGGGATAAGATTAAGAGGTGAAAGGATAAATGGTCGGCTAGGATTAAAGGGTAGATAGAAGAAATAATTATAAAATAATGAGAGGGTAGTTAAAGGCAAATTAAGAGATAAATGACAAGTGATGTGGAGAGGGAAAGCTAATGAATTAATTAAATAAATAAAGATCTATTTAATTAATAAAAGAAGTGGACCAATTAAATAAATAAAATATTTATTTAATTTAGGGAAAGGATAATTTAAATAAATAAAAATATTTATTTAAATAGGGGAAGGCTAGAAGAGGATAAGTGAATTAATTAAATAGATAAAGATCTATTTAATTAATAGAAGGCTTAGGATAAGTAATTAAATAAATAAAATATTTATTTAATCAAACTAGGACAAATTTAGGTGTCTACAATAGGTAGTGCACATAATCATCATTTTACTTAGCATCTAAGATCCTAGTTATATAGGTGGGGTTCCCTACTATCTATAGTTAAATAATCTCTTCCTTGCTTTAAGTTTTGTATGGAAGCATATTAAAATATAGTAGTAATTTGAGGATACTCAATTAATATGGTGATTTGAGAGCTCCTATATAGATATGGCCACTCATTTTTCTTGTAAGTTGGAAGTTAGCACCCTCTACTCAAGCACTATGCAATTCATCCAATTCTCCTAATGGGAGATCTACTAAAAAAAAATAGGATTTTGCTCCATATTCATCTCACGCATCAAAAATGGGTCTCTCCATTGACTAACAACCTCTATGGAGGACTTCTATCATCACCTTTAAAGAGAAACCATTGGTCAAAATTCTTTGGGTTCATGCTCTCAATTTCTTAACTAGAGAATAAAATCCATCCAAGATTTTAATTCCAAATTTCCTTACACTTGGATTTCTTGGTCATAGATGATGATTAAATTCAACCCAAGAAACTTAGATCTTGTAATGGGTGAAAATTAGGATTTCCACCATTGAATGTAGTAAAACCACTAATTTTGCCTGGGGACCATCACAATAGGGAAAGGTAAGAATTTGATATCTCTAAACCCAATAGATCTAGATTTTGATCAAGTTCCAGGGGTATCGGATGTGCCTCTTCTTTCCCTTGAGTTGAATTGAATTATTGAATTTGCTGAAATTAGGGTAAAAGTGTTGGAAATTCAAATAAAAATGTAGAAACAGTGAGCTATAGTTGTCAAATTGAACCAAGCTTTTTTGCTAGTTGAAGTCAGAAGTTGTTGTTTGCACTCCCGGGGGCATAT
Organism: Cryptomeria japonica; assembly: GCF_030272615.1. Classification (NCBI taxonomy): domain Eukaryota; kingdom Viridiplantae; phylum Streptophyta; class Pinopsida; order Cupressales; family Cupressaceae; genus Cryptomeria; species Cryptomeria japonica. Next base: position 119,304,307 of record NC_081410.1, read on the forward strand.
CTTGTGCATTTCGCAAACGAGATATAGTCGGAAAGATGATTCAGAGCTCTATCCAAATCTCAAGTCCATTTTTGTAGATAAATTGCCAATCCATTGTCTCTTCCTTCTGAAGTCAACAGTGCTTTTTCTAGCTCTATTCTACCCTTTTGTGATCCAAGCTCCATCTTTTTTGTCTTAGATCTCTATTTTTTTTAGCATCATGAAGAATAGCATTCAGATTCAGTGTACCTGTCATACCTCTCCCTTGTCAGCATTATGGGGGGGTTACTACTACTGGTGCTAATGCTTCCTTAGTTTCTCGTTGGAGTTAGCTATGTATTCAGTACTTGTTCCTATGTACTAAGAGATGCAGCACAACCATTTACCCATGCATTTCGTGAGATGGAGCACTTACCATATCGACACTCTTGCATTCCTATTTCTAGAGGTTGTTTTTTCAGCATCATAGCAGTCATTCTACAACAGTGTTTGCAGCTTCTCCATGCTTCAATGTTTCTTCATGCTTGTCTTTTGTTTCTCTTTTGGAGAGGAGTTTTGTTCCCATTCAGGGTTTTCTCCTTTGCCATGTTTCAAATAAACTTCCATATTTCTTCATGGGTACCTCATTAGGCTTTAGGTCGGGATCCATCTTGCATTCATCTTTGCATGTTGTTTTCCTACATCTTTTTTGCCTCTCCCCAGTTGTGCATTCTTGGGGGGTGTTGGAATAAATAATTTATATATTAATTATTCACTTAATTGTATTAATTCACTAAATAATTTATTATTTAGTGGATTAATTATGAATAATTAATTAATATTTATCTCCATGCATAATGCAAACTAGGAAAAGCAAACAATGTTTAGATTTTCAAGAGTTTCATGCATTAATTAGTTTAGTATGCTATGTGTGCATACATGACTGATTCATGCATTGTGTTTCAAACTCTCAGTCTATCTTGTAGACTCCTCCATTTAGGGTTTCTATCTTTAGAGTTAGATTTATTTATAAGGATGCCATATCCTTCGTTGTAACTCAAACAATAAGCAATACAAACAATTCAATCAATTTCATTGTTATTGTCTTCAATTATTTTTGTTGTTCAATTCTCTCTTTATGTGTGACAGGTATTCTTGCAGAAGATAACTGGGCTTGTGGGATTCGCATTTCAAGAATTATAACAACCTTCATTGAAATATTGAAAATACTAAAATAAATAATGGAAGGATATACCTTAGATTTGCAATGACTGATAATGATGCTTTGCTTCTTGAATGTAATCACATATGTTGTATGAAATTGCATGAACATGAAAAAACCCTAATCACACACACACATGCTTGCATATGAATGATGTAATGTTGCTCCACAATTGACGAATGAAGAATATGCAACCTTGAAGACCTCTAGAAATGTTTGATGATGAATACTTCAATGCTTGAATTCTTGATTGCTTGATGTCTTGTGATTCTAATTATTGCCACCTATCCTTGTATCTTCAAATGAGAGGGGAAAACCTCCTTATATACTTGCCCATCGAAAAACATGTTAATTTTCCGACATAGGCCGACACAGGGTTAGGTTTCCCACTCAATTTTGAAAATGGTCAAGGGTTTCAAAGGGGGGCCCAAATAGGGAGGACCAAGGTGTGGTGCCATGGTCCCAATGAGGACTAAGGCGCCATGCTTTGGTCCTACCCCATCTTAGAGCCAAAACTAAGGGGCCATTTGGTGTATGAAGTGAAAATAAGGCCATATTTGCATGATGTAAGCATAATTGGGTCCTAGTCAAGCATAGGGATGCAAACACTAAGGTGAGGGCCCCAAATGTGGACCAAATTGTAAAGGAGTACAATTTAGGACACTACAGATCTATATCATCTTTATAGACTACATTGGTGTTGTATCATTTTAGTATAATCATTAAATGTCTATTAGATTGACCAATCCATGGTGGAAAGCTTGAAATTAATATTGTATTAAGAAAATTATATAGGTTGGTCATGTTGTTTCCTACATAACCCCATGAGAGAAAAAAAATGCATACAAGCTTACAAAATAGTCATAATGCAACCTTATCAAAGACATACCACAAGATTACACAAGATATAACCTAGGGAAACCCTCAAAAAGGAAAAATTCAACCTCAAAAAGTATCCACTCAAAGTATTAATCAATAATGACAATATTAAAATACTTACATAAATTTTTCATGAATACTTCTAAAATATCAAGAATATCAAGCTCTTCCAATGCATCATCCATGTGTCCAAGCATGTATCTACACATCCCATGCCATAAATCACATATGAACTCAAGAAAAGAGGGTTCAATATACTGACAACCAAGCTAAACAAACAATTATCCAACCTCAACCATGAAACATGTGCTTGCTTTTATAGAATTAAACTCACACAAAACAACCAAGTGGTAAGGTAAAACAATGTGCCTTAAAACAATGAATACACAAAACCATTAAACCCGACATTTACTTTATGGTACTAAGTTTCTCACTATTAAATATTTAGCATGTCTAACCCGCACATAAAATCTCTAACCAATGTCACATACAAATTTACAAGTGGACCTAAATAAATCTTTAATATGGCTGAACACACCTCCTAGGATGCACCATAAATAAATATTTATTTTACATAATTACAATAACTCTTTTTTGTGTGCAAGGTGTACAAAACCCTTTTCCTAACAATATATTGATGCCCTTCCATGAATATGCTCCTAGAAAAGGATATAATTGGTTCCCCCCACATTTACTTAGAATAGAAAGGCTTAATGTTCAATGGAGTCTTCAAAATCCCTCCATCTTCCATAAAATATTTTCAACTATTTGTAAAGTGCTCATGGAACCAAATTGACTCATTTTTCTTGATGCTTATTATATGGTAGGGCCTTCCCTTAGGAAGACACTTAAGTCATCTAGGTGGTGTTTTTTCAAACACATAGGGTATGGTCAACTTTGTTTGATGGTCATTATTAAGGTTGGTCTCTACCCTTTGGTAGTAATCCCTCTTCATTGTCTTCTCATTGATGAATGTGAAATAATCCATAACTTCCCTCAATTGAATCTAGTTATTTTGCTTCAACATGTTCACAATTAAGATCAAGATAAAATGGTCCCTACTAGTCAACCACAAAAGAATGAAGATATTTCTCTTATTTCTCTCTATTCATAATGGAAAGGATATGCCTATGGGGTCAACTTGATGATAGGGACCCTCCTTCATCTTTAGACTTTTTATAGCTCTTGTAGCTCAATTTTAATTATCATGTTGATGCGACATTATGACCTTGCGTGTGTTCATTTCCGTTTTGGGGGGGCTTGATGTTCTTATTGTGATATTTCTTTTTTGGGACCACACTGATTTTTGTATTCCGTTTGTGAGGCTTTGAGATGTGATTTCATTTAGTTTGCTATTTTTGAGGACTAATATATATGTTTTTTATAAATATATATGCTCTATTTCATCAAACAAAATGATGGGAATCAATAATTTAAATTTAAGATGAACACAATACAAGAATGATTCAAGATTGAAAATGCATAATCTTATCATAGAAATCAAATGCACAAAATATAAACTACTAATAAATAAATTTGTATGTAAATAAATATACATAAACTTAAAATAAAATTTGACATCTGAAAATATAAAACATAGGGGTTCATCCCATAGTGTGACAGTTATTAAAATATTAAACTGGGAGAGGCCTGAACCTTACATATTTGTAGCAAAAGGTGATAAAACCAAGGGCTCATGAGGAGTGAGAACCCATGAACAAAAACATGCTGCCAAAAAATGGACCTAGCAGCAACCGCTAATACTAACAAACTTGCAAACTAGAACCAGAAACTAGACACAGCAAACAAAAGCAACAAACAAACAGAAACACTCTCCCACTGAAAGCACAAACCAATGGCTTACCAGGTGGGAGAGAACTCCGACTTCCTTTCCATGAAGATATATTTTCATTTCTCCAACACATTGAGCTTTTTAGAGGAATCTTTCCCAAACGAATAGTTGGGGATTCTTGTGTGGCTTTCACTCTTGAAACAAACGCTTCAAGCCTCGTTGTGTTTGAGGACTCCAAGTGTCTTGTTTTCTTGGCCCGCCTCCTCACGATTTCATCTTGAATGTCATGAAGAGCAGCATAGTTCTTCTCTGTAATCTCCCTATTTTGACCAAACATGCTCTCCATAGTCCTCATTATATCCTAGTTTTCCTACAAAGCCTCCACCATATCAACCAAGTCTTTTGTATTCTTGGTTTGACCAATTTTCTTTGTGAGCTCCTTAAACAGAGTTGTCCAACGCTTCCCATAGTGTGATAGTTAAGTTGTGGCCTTGTCATTGTTGTCATCAAGGTTCAAATCTCCACTCGGCTATTGTGATCACGAGCTTTGTGCCCTTTCCAATCCAATGTGCTTGTAGGTTTGAACATTGGAATTGATGCTACCAGTATTCATGCCAAGTACCTTGTGCTCCAAACTTTCATTGGGTTTATGTGCTCACGAACTTTGTGCACCTATTGGGCTATTCTGCTCGCAAATCTGAACTATTCACATTCATGCCATGAAAGAAATTCTCCATTTGTGACCTCACTTGATTCTTGTCAAGATAAAAAAAACCCTTCGACCACAACTCACTCATATACATATGTATATTTGTGTGTGTACGTGTACATGTATGTGTGAATATGTGCATATTAACATGAAAACATTTGAATTATCATTATATGATTGTATTAATTAAATCAAGATCGACCCAAACTTAATGAAAATTGACTTGAGTTTGCAAATTGGACCATTACAACATCTCCATTTACAGAGAGGAATACAACATCAATAGCTAAAAGAAGATAATACTAAAAGAAAATCCATGGATGGATAAACTCAAAATAATGCAAAATAATTACTCTGTAAAAAAAACATTATTAATCTCATGAATTTGGTTGAAAATTGGAGGCCTCTTGTTTTGGAGAAAGGAGAAATACAGACATTATTGTCCCGTTATCTTAAGCTAAAAATTAAGCTGGCAACCAAGGAATATGACAATTAAATGTTTTTCTGACCTTTTATCAAACCAGCAGTACATCAAAAGCCTTTAGGGTAACTGTTTATCCAGCAAATTGTATGCAAATTTGATTATAATATCAATAATTAATTCAAATAAATCCAACAAATCGTGTTTCCAGTAATTTGATACTTCATTAATTAAAATGATTAGCTAAGCATTTTAGCACGTAGCAGCAGAGCATCTATATATGATTGAACAATCTTGTTGCAGTTGTCACCCATCTTTTGTCGAATTCGATAGAACTCAATGGTTTTTACCGTTGCTTATCCAAAAAAGTTGAACATGTCACGAGAGATACAGAGAAAATAATTCATGGCGAACCAGTTTTATATCCCAACCGAGGTCAGAGAAAGACAATGCTTTCGTGAAAAATATGGCAGTCCAGCACGTGTTTCAAAGTTATACAATCTATTTTTGGTTTCCAGTTTCTGATAATGGATTATAGATCGTAATTTTATATATTCACATGGCAAGGATGCAAATTCAAAAATATTCAAAAATATATATATTATGAATTATACAGAAATGATATCTTTAATTTAATATTTCTATTAAAGATATTAAGTTTTTACAGTTCATATTAATGAATATTGAAAGCTTCTAGATTTGATTGATGTATTTTTTTATATAACGTTTCCAATAATACTCCATGATCCATCAGCAATTAGAAAAGGAAGTGTTTAGAACAGAGTGTTTGAAAAATGGAAGAGCAGACGAGAGCCACAAAGATCTCTGTGCAGCAAAAGCCTCTTAAGGAATGGCACAATATTGTTCTCCTTAACCACTTCAATTGCTTTGCTGTGTCACAAACCAGAAATAATGGCGAGGATGATGTTGAAAGATCCTGCAAAAAGGAAACAAGAGGAGGATGGAGAACCATGCCCTACATAATAGGTGAAGCTTTGTTTCTCCTTTTCTCTTAACTGAAATCTAATGCCCATTCAAGATCTATGGAAGTCTGTTCCTGAGTCCACACACCAGCTTGTAATAGCACCTTTATATCATGTTATATGAATTAAATTGTGGGTTCAGTTGTATAGGTTGACTCAAACTTCATGAGTAGTCACAGTCTATTTGGCATATTTTTAGATTAGATGATGAAGAATCTCAACTTCAGAAAGTTATGGGAAGATCATCTATTACACTTATCATTATTTTCGTATATGTAATCAAATCAATTTCACTTGATATTGTATTGGCATAACCTTAAAAGATACCACTCAATACAGAGATCCAAGCTAATGAAACATTTTATTCAGGAAATGCGAGCTGCGAGAGGGTAGCTTTGGCGGCTTCGCAGTCTAACATGATTGTCTATTTAACAACGAAATACAATATGCAGAAAGTTGCAGCGATAAGTGTACTAAATATCTGGTCTGGGACAACAAGCCTTGCATCCTTGCCTGGAGCTTTTGTGGCAGATTCCTATCTTGGCAAATTTCGGACCATAGTCATCGGTTGCATTTCATATTTAGTGGTAATCACTTCAACTTCTAGTTACAAGAACATTCTCATTTCTTAATGATATCAAGTTTTTACAGTTTATTAAAGTTGTTTTTCTAGTTTTTAAATTCGATTGTGTAGTGTTTTTCATCAACATTCGGATCACATTCCGTGATCTATCATCAGAATGAAGAATGCTAGATTCTGATTTCTATTTTTGTGTCTACTTGAAATGTCCCAGATTCAAGTTTGTGTTTTTAGAACATCTCAACAAGAAAGCTTGACAGTATTAAGTTGATTCTGTAGAATTTGACGTTTAAAAGTAAGAGTAGTTAAATCATTTTATTTATTTTCTTAAGGGGAGAATATTTTTTTGTCAGAGTTATGAATGGTGAGGTCACAAATGAAGGTTCCATATTTAACATAAAACAGTTATCAATAATATTTCAATGAAGTTTGATTCTTGATGGAAAGACAATTAAGCATCACGTTATGGCAATAGTGATGTGAAAATTGAACTATTTTACTTATTACAATATACTCAAATAATTTCTGGTTGTTTGTTAAATATTTTGTTGGATTTAAGTTGAACTCACAACTCATCCCCTGTTTATGAAGATATTATAAAACATAGAAATTGATTGCTGCAATGATAAACACAAATTCTATTCATTCAAATGATTATGAAAAATATATAAACCTCTTGATCACATGATCAAGGATCAATTGATAAGAGATAGGAGATAAAGAACTGCATTAGGATTGCCTCAATAAATAGAGGTATCTGAAAACTACAGTTAGATTACTAAATATAGCAGTAAATGCCAACAACAATGTTATAAAACATACGTAGAAATATCCTAACTGAGATTATCTTCAGTTTTATGAAACACACTGTTAGTTCTACTTTTAATATCCATGCAAAATTATAGATCTCCTCACGCGATGTGAAAGAGATTTCAAACTATTCCAACATTCTCCCTCTTAATTTCGACCACAAGCTTAACTCCTACTAAGTGCATCGTGTGGCAATCTCCTTTTGGACTGGAAATGCTTGCCTTCAAACTCCTTCAAACCTTTTCTTAGGTTTGGATCTGACTTCCTCATATGACTTCGTATCGGTGGGTTAGGCTAATTTCTGTGGTTTCTACAAGATCCACAATCTTCATGCAAATCAACCTTTCTCTGATCTGTGATCTTCCTGCGACTACAAACTTGACAGGGATAACTTTCTGTTCAAAGACAACGATCTCACTATCTCATCACCATGAATTCTTATAGTCGGATCTCCTCTTTGTTTGAACATTTTTTCATTATCTCTCCCACATCGCATGAGAACTATAATTAAACTTAAATCCAAAAAATTTAAGCCCTTCTATAGAACCTGTAAATTTTGATTACGGAAGGGAATCAAAAGTTGTAAACTAGTGATCTGCTGTCTGATTGGTTATGACAAACATTGCAATTAGTGATCATATGGGGTTGTTTTGATTAATATGCAGGGATTGTGCCTTCTGACTCTCACAGCACTTATCCCTCAATTCCGACCATCTCATTGCAATGCCCCCCAGAAAAATATGGGAAAGTGTGAGAGGGCTTCCAAAGGACAATGGGCTCTACTTATGTTGGTTTTATTATTCAAACTTATCGGGTCTGCAGGGGCGAGACCATGTTCCATGGCATTCGGAGCCGATCAGTTCCAACGGGAAGGAGGAGGAAAAGGATCCAAAGAAAAGAACAGAACGGAGAGTTTCTTTAATTGGTATTACTTTTCAATGAGTGTGTCTCTCCTTCTGGCTGTCACTGTTATTATTTATATTCAGAGCAATGTGAGCTGGAGTTTAGGGTTTGGTGTCTGTACTCTGCTTATGCTCATATCAACAATTCTCTTTGTTGCTGGAGCTTCCCTTTATCGCCATGACAGTCCAGAAGGCAGTCCATTCACTGGATTTGCACAGGTGATGGTGGCATCTATCAGGAAGTGGAATTTATCTCTACCTTCTGATGCTGCAAAGCTTTATCATGGCCAAAGCTGTTCCAATACTCCTGTCACAGACAGACTAAGGTAATTTCACACAGAGATTTTCCCCCTTTATCAAAAGAGTTTATGATACGATTCTGTTTTAATTTTGATAAATTTAGAATTGAAAGCAAGTTTCTTTCTGAGATTTCTTTAATTTACTCATGTTGGCTGTAAGCTGGCTTTCTACACCAGCCTTTCACCTATCCCATCACATCTTCCTACAAATATTATCATAGCCTCCTGCAGATTTTATGAATCTAATCAGACTAAAATGTTAATGTTAATTTTCACACTAGATTTTGTTCTATTTATGAACAGTTGTAGAGGTTAAATTAGTCGAACTCTTTAGATGGAGAAGTATACAAACAACATTGTTTTGTGAGGAGATATACAAAAGAAGCAGCAGCTACAGCTGTAGCGTGAGTCAAAAGGTTTCACAAAGAATTTATGCAGCAAAAACACTGAAATATAAAATGATTAATATCAATAGTTTCTTTTGTTTATGTATGTTTTATGCATAATAAAATGATAGGTTTTTTTTATAACATAAGAGTTTAGTTTAACAAAGTATTTTTGGAAAGCATGGTAGTTCAAAAATAGAGAAAAATAGAGGATACAAACAAGTTTGTTTTATCAAATTGGTATAAGAGCTATGAATTGTTTCAGATCAGTTTTATCAAAATAGAGCTGTGAAGTTTGTTTTTGTTATGATAATGGAAAATCTCCAACTGTTATGGATCAGCTTTTCTAAATTCAAGAAGCAAGTTTTGAAGTACAAGCGTATAACAGACTTTGTCAAACCATAACTTACAAATTTTCGAGTTTTCTTGTATTGATTCAATTTTAAAAAAATCTCCAACCCTAACTTACAAATAATTGCTTCTGAACTCCAGGTTTCTGAACAAGGCGGCCATAATAACAGAAAAAGACATCCTAAGCGACGGATCAGTGAGCAACCCATGGAGACTCTCTTCTTCATCCCAAATCGAAGCCCTAAAAGCCATAATCGTAACTCTACCCATCTTCTCCTGCGGAATCGCGAGCTCAATAACAATGTCTCAGCTCCACTCATTTTCAGTACTGCAGGCCCTCACCATGAACAGACATCTCGGATCTGGCAGCTTCCAGATCCCCGCAGCCTCCTTCTCAGTCTTCTCTCAACTTGTCATCATCGCATGGATGCCTCTGTACGACCGATTCATCGTTCCAGCAGCCCGGCGGATGACAAAAAATGGGCGTGGAATCACAGTATTCCACAGAATGGGCATCGGCTACGCCATTTCCACACTCTCAATGGTCGTTTCGGGTTTCATCGAAGTAAAGAGACGAAACACTGCGCTAGGGCACGGCCTTGCGAACGATTCTTCGGCCATTGTTCCCATTTCGGCCTTGTGGCTTGTTCCACAGTTCTGCATTATGGGTCTGGGAGAGGCGTTTCATACGGTGGGTCATCTGGAGTTTTTCTATGCAGAGTTTCCGCCCACAATGCGCAGTACGGCCATTGCGCTGTCTTCGTGCACTTCTGCGGTGGGGCAATACATGAGCACCATTCTCCTCAATGTTGTTCATGCCAAAACGGGCCGCCATGGGAAACCAGATTGGCTCAACGATAATCTCAACCTTGGTCGGCTTAATTATTTGTACTGGCTTTTGGCCGCCATTGAAGCCGTCAACTTGGTGTATTTCATAATCTGTGCTTCTCTTTATAAGTATACAGAATTTCCTGTCCAAGATCCAGTTTTTGAATCCGGCGCACAGGAGATGGAGAGTAAGCTTACGCAGGAAAATGAACCCGTCTGTAAAATTGCTTCTTGATTATGGGCTTATTGTGAGGTGGAGTAAAGGTAAGCCTTTCCCGCCATCAAACATGTGCATGTAATTTTAACTCATCTATTTTGGATAGTAAAAGTTTGTAGTAATGTAAAGTTTTGTAATAGAATATAATTCATAGTCATCTAATTCTCAGAGTCTATGAGGTTAGTTTTTCTCTTTTCTGGTTTAAATCATATATGATATTTTCATTATCAACATTTGGAATTATGCTACATGATTATTACAATGAAATATTTATTTAGATTATTATTACTAGTAATTCTATTATAAGGTTTGATGGGTACTAAAAATATTTAATGCGTACAAAATATTATGATTTTTTATTTTTTTAAAGTAATTTAGTTTATTCAAGGGGTTGAGGTTAATTGATTAACATGTTGGATTCTTATGATGGAAATCCAAGTTCATTTTTTTATAAGGACATCTAAAGTGGAATTCTAAGTTGTGATTCTCGGTCTTTCATAATTGGCTTCTAATATGGAGGTGGTTTCTAAATAAAAAGTGAATAATTAAGTGGTGACTCTTGGTCTTCCATGAGTCATTTCTTATATCTTTGCTCACAAAGAGCTTGTATCATTCTAATGTTGATGTTCATAAGAACAAGATATTTATAATAGATATTCAATTGAAAAAAAGTAAATTAGTTTCCTTTGCATTTATTTATGAATTGGATTTAAAACAATTAGAAGTAGATTGATAATTAATCTACTTTTAGATGAAAAATTGAATCAAAATCATATTCCATTCGATCCATTTAACAAAATTTAATTAATTATTTAAGTCAAGGAATTCTATGACAATTTAGTGAATCAAAGAGTAAGCCATCACATGATAAGTAATCAAGTTGAGTTAATGAGACTAAAGGCAGGACAAGATGTTCCAAAGAAACTTGTTATGTTCTTCATTGAACAATACACTAAGTTGTTAAAGTTGGTCATAAAACTTATTCTAAGAATCCAACCCCTCAATCTCAAAATAAACCCAATTATATCCTTGTGATTATTCTTATATCATCACAACTCCACTAAAATAGCAAGCATCAATTGTCTTTTAGGCCACTTTAGTTCTTGTCAATCAAAGCCCTCACAATTTCTTACAAAACATTGTTTAAGATATCAAACTCAATGTTTAAACTTTAGCATTTGTAGATTCTGTTATAACATGTCAAAATCAATGTTTAAACTTTAGCATTTGTAGATTTTGTTATTACATGTCAAAATCAATGTTTAAACTTTAGCATTTGTAGATTTTGTTATAACATGTCAAAATCAATGTTTAAAAGTTAGGATACTACACAACACAAAAATTTTAATTTGGTGAAAATTTTGATTATTTTATCAAAATTGAACCATTTTTTAGTAAAATTGAAGTGATATTTTTGTAATTAAGAAAAATTAAGTTTGTCCATCACTCTTGATAAGTAATCAAGTTAAGTCAATGAGACTAAAGGCAAGACAAAGTGTTCTAAAGAAGCTTGTTATGTACTTCATTGAACAATATTTCCTTATGAATTCCTTTATAAAATGCTCTTAGTGTAGTTGTTAAAGTTGGTCATAAAACTTATTCCAAGAATACAATCCCTCAATCTCAAATATCCTTGCGATTATTCTTATATCATCAAGACTCCACTAAAATACCAAGAACCAATTGACTTTTAGGCCACTTCAGTTCTTGTCAATCAAAGCCCTCACAATTTCTTACAAAACTTTGTTTAAGATATCAAAATCGGTGTTTAAAAATTAGCATGTGTAGATTTTGTTATAAGATGTCAAAATCAATGTTTAAAAGTTAGCATACTACACGACACAAAAATTTTAGTTTTGTGAAAGTATTGGTTATTTTATCAAAATGCATCAATTTTTAGTAAAGCTAAATTGATATTTCTAAAATTAAGCAAAATTAAGTTTGTCCATCACTTGATAAGTGATCAAGTTTAGTCAATGAGACTAAAGGCGGAGCCAAATGTTCCAAAGAAGCTTGTTATGTTCTCCATTGAACAATATTTCCTTATGAATTCCTTTATAAAATTCACTTAGTGTAGTTGTTAAAGTTGGTCATAAAACTTGTTCCAAGAATTCAATCCCTCAATCTCAAAATAAACCCAATTATATCCTTGCGATTATTCTTATATCATCACAACTCCACTAAAATAGCAAGCACTAATTTTCTTTTAGGCCACTCTAGTTCTTGTCAACCAAAGCCCTCACAATTTCTTACAAAAAAAAATTAAGATATCAAAATTAGTGTTTAAAATTTAGCATGCATAGATTTTGTTATAAGATGTCAAAATCAATGCTTAAAAATTAGCATACTAGACAACACAAAAAAATTAGTTTTGTAAAATTTTTGGTTATTTTATCAAATTGAACCAATTTTTAGTAAAGTTGAATTCATATTTCTACAATTAAGCAAAATTAAGTTTGTCCATCACTTGATAAGTAATCAAGTTGAGTCAATGAGACTAAAGGCATGACAAAATGTTCCAAAGAAGCTTGTTATGTTCTCCATTGAACAATATTTCCTTATAAAATCCTCTTAGTGTAGCTATTGGTCATAAAACTTATTCCAAGAATCATATCCCTCAATCTCAAAATAAACCTAATTATATCCTTGTCATTATTCTTTTATGACCGCAACTTCACTAAAATTGCAAGGGTTAATTGTCTTTTAGGCCACTTTAGTTCTTGTCAATCAAAACCCTCACAATTTCTTACAAAACTTTCATTCCTACTACTATAACAACATGGATTTTGAAGTGAAATATATTCCTAACAATGTGGATAAAACCTCGAAAACCATCACATGAAAAACTAATTTCAAGCTTCTGCACATAATTTATCTTATATATCTTCAATGGTGGCAATTTTTAATATGGAGGTAAACAAGATTTGGATACTTAATCACACATCTATGGTATAGTACAAATTAGTTGTGAATAATTACATGAAACTCTAAATTGGTTTTTTATTTTTATTTTTTTGGGCTACCTAACCACATAGCTATGATATATTATAAATTAGTTATGAATGGTGGCATGAATATTGTAAATTAGTTATGATAATTTGAATGCAAAAAATCATTTATTTTTTAAAAAAATTAGTGTTTCACAGGCTTTCCTAACACAAGGATGGGGGAGGATGATCGAGGATGAGGGTACAAGGGGCCTATGTTTGGGGACGATGACAATTGATATAATGTTAGTATTTTGAGTGGGAATAAAATCGTTTATTTTAAAAAATTCCATCAAAGATGTTTATAATCAACTCAATTAATAAACACTAACAAATATGTTATAATTCTAAAACAATAAGAGCTGGAATAAATATGTATTTTTTCATTAATGAACAAACTTAGAATCGAAATGTTAAGTCATATTTTATCAAATTATCAAAATCAACAATCAACAAACAAAATTCATATTATTAAAAAATTAGTTTGCTTTGAAAACAATCTAAGAAAATGAAATTAAGAATTATAAGTCAAATGAAATAACTATCCATATATACTATTAAGAAATAACCTTTGAACTTAACTAGCTTATACATATTTAATAATATATATAGAATAAGCCAAGAGATTCAAGGTGCCTATTTTTTAATCATTCTGTCACATTAAAGTGCAATAGGCGCCTCGAGAAGGATATCTCTAAGCTTATTCTATATATAAGCTAGTAGCAGTTGTTGGCACAACATTTAAGACTTCAAATAAATTAATTTTATATTAATACATTTTGTATTGAATTATTATTCATATATTATCATATATTAGGAGAATACTTATAATTCAATTTTTAAAAATAATATATATAATTATTTTTATTGTAATTATAATTATAATATATAAATAATATTATTCAGTATATCGTCCATTAATGGGCTTAATTGGGTTAATCCAATTCTATTGGTGAGTAAAGAGGTGTAGTGTGAAAGCCTAAAGGAAGGTTTGATCAAGGTCAACTTTGATAGGGCCTCAAAAGGGAATCGGGGTCCCTCTAGGGAAGGCTTAATGGGCTTAATTGGGTTAATCCAATTCCATTAGTTAGTAAAGAGGTGTAGTGCGAAAGCCTAAAGGAAGGTTTGATCAAGGTCAACTTTGATAGGGGTCCCTCTGGGAAAGGCTTAATGGGCTTAATTGGGTTAATCCAATTCCATTGGTGAGTGAAGAGGTGTAGTGCGAAAGCCTAAAGGAAGGTTTGATCAAGGTCAATTTTGATAGGGCCTCAAAAGGGAATCGGAGTCCCTCTAGGGAAGGCTTAATGGGCTTAATTGGGTTAATCCAATTCCATTGGTGAGTGAAGAGGTGTAGTGTGAAAGCCTAAAGGAAGGTTTGATCAAGGTCAACTTTGATAGGGCCTCAAAAGGGAATCTGGGTCCCTTTGGGGAAGGCTTAATAGGATTAATTGGGTTAATCCAATTCCATTGGTGAGTAAAGAGGTTTAGTGCGAAAGCCTAAAGGAAGGTTTGATCAAGGTCAACTTTGATAGGACCTCAAAAGGGAATCTGGGTCCCTCTGGGAAAGGCTTTGTAGCCAGAGATTTTAGAGGTAATATCTTGGTGATGGGAGTCAAAAAATAAATAAAATAATGGAAGACAAAAACAATATTGTCGAAGCTCAGGCAACACTGGAAGCAATGTCAATGGTCAAAAAAATTGAGTTCTGAAAAATCCATTTAGAGGGTGACTTGATGATCATAGTTAATGCTTTGATCTAAGGCAAGGTAGAAGCTTGGAACATTAACAAATTAATTAAAACAATCTACAATGTATTGAACTCTTTTGAGGCTTTTAAAATTTTGCATGTGTATCGTTCGAATAATGATGTGGAATGCTAAAGAGCCACACGAGGAGCGTAGAACAGAGGCCCAAGTTAGTTGGGAATCTCTCTTGGAATTTCTATAGGGGAGGGAGGGGTTGGAATGGATTGAGTGCAAGTGTTAGAGGGAAAGGGCAAGAAATTAATTGTTCGTCTAGGTTGAAAGCCCTCTTTTTGTGATGTTATGTCTCTTTGTATTTTTCATAGTTTTTAGAATTATAGTATTCAGATAATGTGTAGTGGATGCTCTGCCATTAGTATGGCATTTTGTAAATTGTTTTGAGCTTTTAGTTGGGTTGTTTAATGCCCGTATAGAAGTAGGAGGTCTTCTAGGTAAAAAAAAATTGAAGGTCGCAGGGATAAGGTTATATTGAAAGGATGGCATGAAGGTCATTTTGATTTTACATTCGATTTTGATTTTATATGAATGTAAAGTTTTCTTTTATATTAATAAAATAGATATTATTTTCACTGATTATAAAAAAATTATTTAGTATATCTATAATATTATAATATAAAATATAAATTATGTCATTAATATTTAGATATGATTATCGTTAAGGTTAACACTATACTTAGAGATAGGTATGTTTATAGTCTCTTGATTAGGGTTAGGGTTACAATTAGAATTAGAGTGAGGTTTGTGGCAAGTATTATGGTAAATGTTAGAGTTAGGAAAAGGCTCACATATCAAAATCTTCTTAAGGGTAGGGTTATGTTATAGTTCAAATAAGGCTTACAATTGGGTAAGGGTTAGGATTAGAATTATAGTTAGGGTTAGGATTTGGGTTAATGTTAGGATTAGAAATAGAGTGAGGGTTAGGGTTAGGGTTAGGGTTAGGGTAGTATTAAGATTAGGATTAGTCTTATAATTAGAGTTAGGGTTACGATTAGAACTAGAGTGGGCATTTTGTTTAAGATTATGTCTTAGGGTTAGTGTTAGGTTTAAGGTTAGGGTTAGCATTACAATTAGAATACGAGTGACAATTGTCATTAGGATTATGGTTAGGGTTAGGTAGGTTTAGGATTAGTTATAGGACTAGGGTTAGGATTAATATTACAATTAGAAATAGGATTAGTCATGGAATAAGGGTTATGTTAAAGTTTAAACATGGGTTACAACTAGGGTTAGCATTAGGGTCAAGATTAGGGTTACATTTACATCTAGGATCAGGGTTAAAGTTAGGATTATGGTTAGGGTTGATGTTTTTACATCATAGATAAAGGCTTTTGGGTTAGAGATATAGTTAGGGTTAGGGTTAGGGTTAAGTTTATAGTTACAGAAGGGATTAGAGGTAGAATAAGGGTTATGTTAGGGTTTAGATAAGGATTACAATTAGAGTTGGGGTTAAGGTTAGAATGATAATTATGGTTAAGATTAAGATAAGATTAGGGTTAAGGTTAGAATTAGGATTAGGGTTATGATTATAGTTGGAATTGGAATTAGGGTTAAGGTTAGAATGATAATTATGGTTAAGCTTATGATTACAGTTAGGGTTAGGGTCAAGGTTAGAATGATAATTATGGTTAAGATTATGATTGCGGTTAGGGCTTGGCTCATAATCAAAATTAGGGATTCAAACACAAATAGAATTTGGATTAGTGTTAATAATGTTAATATTATAGTTACGGATAAGTAGGCTTAGGATTAGTCTTATTATTATGGTTAGGGTTACGATTAGAACTAGAGTGAGGGTTGTTAGGACTATGGTAAATGTTAGGGTTAGGAAAAGGGCTACATATCCAAATCTTCTTAAGGGTAGGGTTATGTTATGATTCAAATGAGGATTAGAATTAGGGTAAAGGTTAGCATTAGAACTATAGTTAGGATTAAGATTAGGGTTAGTATTATGATTAAAAAAATTAGAGCGAGAGTTAGAGTTGGTTTAAGATTAGTGTTAGGATTAGGATTAGGGTTAGGATTAAGATTATAGTTAAAGATGGGAATAGACATGGAATAAGGATTATGCTAGGGTTAAGGTAAGGGTTACAATAAGGGTTAGGGTAAGGATTAGGGTTAAATTTATGTTTAGGTTCAAGGTTAAGGTTAAGATTATGGTTAGGGTTAGGGTTTATGTCATAGTTAGGTTTTGGGTTAGAGATATAGTTAGGGTTAGGGTCATTATTAGGGTTGGGTTTAAGGTTAGACATATAGTTAGGGTTAGGTTTAGGGTTAAGTTTATAGTAAGAGACAAGATTGGAGATATAATAAGGGTTATGTTAGGGTTTCAATAAGGATTATAATTATAGTTAGGGTCAAGTTTAAAATGATAAGTATGGTTAAGGTTATGATTAGGGTTGGGGTTATAGTTAGAATTAGGATTAGGGTTATGATTACAACTAGAATTTGGTTTAGGTTAGGTTTAGAATTAGGACCTTTCAACTAATGTTTTGATTAATATTAGGGTTAGGGTTATTATTATAGTTAGAGATAGGTAGGTTTAGGAATAGTTTTATAATTAGGGTGAGGGTTACAATTAGAATTACAATGAGGGTTGTGGTTAGGATTATGGTAAATGTTAGGGTTAGGAAAAGGGTTACATATTTAAATATTCCTAAGGGTAGGGTTATGTTAGGTATCAAATTGATCTCATAAAGTTTATTAAATTTACAGATATATTTGATATCAATGGACTTGTGAAGAAACTTCATTTTCTTCCAAATCTCTCCCATGACCTAGAAGGAAACACACCCATATTTAAGCCAAGAGGCTTCCTACATTGGTAGAAAAATCATTAGTAAACATTTGGCTTTTTTAGTAGATTTGGCATGCAACTGGCATTTCAAATCAACTAATCTTTGGTGGCTATTAAAATGTGATGTGGACTTTAACAAATGCTCCTAGAATATGAAAGGCCAAGTATTAATGACAATATAAAAAATGCATGAGTTCAGTTGAAGACATGGTAAAATTTGCAGTGTCAATATTGAAATTAGGACTAGTGATGACAATCCACATTAAAATCTTGTTTGTGAACCTCTCACGATCCTTGCAAAACCCCAAAATTTTGACCTTTCTAGAGTAGATCTTGAGAGCACAAAGAATCCCTCTCATGCCTATAGGCCTTGCAATGTCATAGGCCTGGACAACCCCTAGAAGGAAGACTTCATCT
This sequence comes from Cryptomeria japonica, assembly GCF_030272615.1. Classification (NCBI taxonomy): domain Eukaryota; kingdom Viridiplantae; phylum Streptophyta; class Pinopsida; order Cupressales; family Cupressaceae; genus Cryptomeria; species Cryptomeria japonica. The sequence goes on from NC_081410.1 coordinate 119,322,605, forward strand.
ATGATTCCAGTCACTTGTAGGGCAAGCGTAGTGCAAAATCGATAAAATACAAATATTCATGTCAGAGGAAATAAAGGATGAGGGATCTGTAAATCCAGACAATCTAGTCAATCTTTTGACTTTAAGACTCTGATCTCTAAGAAAAGGCAACACGGCTAGATGAATAAAAGGCTTTATGCTTTACACTCTCTTCTTCCTAAAGTGGTCGCGACCCCTCGAAGGATATATAGATAGGGGGGGCGAGGTTACATCCCTTTTAATCGTGAGTATTTTTATTCAATATTTCATATTAAAAAAAAATCAATTTTGTTTTCCACATTCACCAGGAAGGTATTCCAAATTTTGGTTTTTCTTCCCCTTCTTAATAATTTTGGGTGAGGTTTTTTGTTTGTTTATTCTAAAATTGAAAGGTAGTTTTCTTTTTGCAACGTTTTTATTAGCATTGCAACTTAGAAAGCAACTGGCACAAAGTTCTACTAATTTAACATTAGACAAAGATAACCCACAAGATAGATAAGTTGGTTGTAGCCTATTTTATTTGACTAGAACTTTCAAGCGACAAATCAAATTATGCCTTTACATCTTTTAGTTTAGCTTTGCAATGCAGCCAGCTATTGCAACCAATAAAAACATTGGCATTCAGAATTTTTTTACCAACAAGTCATAAGTTTGATAAAAGTAATAGAAATTTTAATGTTTTTTACTTTTCCAGATTGTTTGGATGAAGAAGATTTTGGAGCCAGATGAAAATCATTTTAGTGCAAAGGTAATTACTTAAATTAGTCTCAATTCATTGCAAACTTGTACAACTGGCATACTAGGCATTGTAGAAAGTAAGTTCTTGTAACTATAACTATTATTTTGCTAGGCAATCTTAAACCACACACGCTAAACAATATATTTAAGTCTAAAGAATGTAAGTCAACTCTGAATGTTTAACACTTTTAAACCTAAAAATCAAAGCTTGATGTGTATGGTTTAATCCATCCATATTGATTTGATTGTTTCTCTTCGTTTACAGAGATAATAAAGATGATGTCATTTCTTTTGAGAGTGTGACGATAAATGTAAGGTGAGGTTGTCTTTAGTGGTGCAATCTCAGATGTAGGGGCACATCCCATAGTGCACGAAGCTGCTTAGCTCAACTTTCTGGACTTACCATGTGTTAGGTTAAACAAGAGGCCTCCAAGTTTCAGCTGGCCTTATTATATGGGAGGAAATCTGCAGGGTCTTTCCTTTTGTCAAGACAAAAATAGCCACTCTGAGGGCTATGTCGGTGTTGAAAAGCTCCAAATTTGAATGTTTGTACAAGTGGAATGTTTGAAGAAAGATAAAACCTGCAAAGATCTAGGAAAAACTGAAACGCGTCACCATTGAACTACAACTGAGAGACCTTATGCGCCAATGTTTCCTCTGAAAATGGCATATATTGAAACGATCCATTAATGATATGGAAGATGTTCTTTCGAGGATTTAAAATGTTTTCTGGTTGTTTTGTAAACTTTGATGGGAGGTCACTTCAGAGATAGGCTATCATACCATTCTATTCGAAACTTTCCCAGCATGGATACCACTAAATTAGCAATTTTCTCCACCCTACATTCTACTAGCTTGAATTATCTCCACATGCAAGGCATCCACCCTACCTTCTCTCCATCATCTCCCTTCTATGAAATTCTCCTCATGCAAGGCATCCACCCTACCTTCTCTCCATCATCTCCCTTCTATGAAATTCTAGGTTTTTTGTTATAGCTTGAACACTTTCATCTTCTATTCTCCTATCTTTTCGTCCATGTTATCCATTCTACCTTTCCTTCATCATCTCCCTTCTATGAAATTCTATGTTTTTTCTTATAGATTGAACACTTTTATCTTCCATCTCTTATAACAAAAACTATTCATTCCTCCCACTCTTCAATATTTTTGCATCACTTTGAAGTAGATGTTATTTACTATCATTAACGAAAAGATGTCATTCTAATATGCGCATTAGTGTTCATCTTCTATCTCTTATGAAAAAACTATTCATTCCTCCTACTCCTTAATACTCTTGCATCACTTTGAAGTCCATCATATACTATCACTAATACAAAGATATCACTCTAATATGTGCACTAGTGTTCATCTTCTATCTCTTATAAGGAAACTATTTGAATTCCTCCTCTTACTCCTTAATACTCTTGCATCACTTTGAGGCCCGTCGTATACTATCATTAAAACAAATATATCACTCTAATATGTGCACTAGTGTTAAGATGTTCTCGGGGAGATTTTGATCTTGGTCCTCAACATGAAAACCAAGTGATCCTAGCAATTGACCATAATCCTTTTGATGACTAAATTATTAGGTTTTACATTACTTTTTTACTTTTTTTTTGACAAATCATCATCACCAAAAGTAGTGCTTGATTCCATTCACACAAAAAAAGTAGTAAATTTATTTTGAATTTAAAAAAAAATTATTAAACTAAAAGAGAGAATCCATGTCAAGCTATCACATGCACACTCACACTCATCGAATTATTTGACATTATATTGATATGCTACATATTTTGAAAACATGTGACTTTAAACATTTAACAAAAATATTAAAATTAATTCTTCTTTCCACTAGAGGAAGAGTACCAGTAACCATTCATGTTCCAATAATCATTCACTCCTTGCACACCCAACCCCACAATTACTAACTTTAAAAAAACTCAAAACAAATAACTAAAAGCCCATTTATAAATTTCACATGTATCAATAGCCGCTCATTTTTTAGCATTTTTCGACCATAATTGGTGCATTTGTGCACCTTCTTTGGTACCCATAGCACACCACTACTTGGGCATTTGTGCATAAGTATTGTCAATTTTAAGTGCACATTTATTAAGGCATCTTTAAGCAAGTATCTAACGACACTTTGAAATGTGTACTTTTTGACCCTTTCGCGCATAATGGATCCCACGACGTGCATCATTACTACCCAGAAGCCAAAACAATAGTTATAAGCAATTAAGTTGCATCCAGACACAACCAAAAAAAATTGTCAAAATCTGATGTATCGTATAGAATCTATGGGCGCATGAAGTTAGTTGTAATGGCTACTAGTACAGTTCCCCTACACAAATTTTGGGTTCATACTGAATTTTTTTTGTTAAAAACAACTAGATGTCCCACCAACACCACTATGTAGATTTTTTAGCAAACAAATAGTAATTCTAGTTTTACAAATAAACTACACTAAATTATTATTTTTTAAATAGTCATGAACTACACTAAAATACCTACATTTCATTAGTTTAGTCTTTTAAAAATTGTTCAACAAATATATTAATATTAGGTAGCAGTTAAAAAGTTATACTTATGTTGCTCATTTTCTTTATAAAAGAATGACCCAACTTTTTGTTTAAGCAACATCAACATTGAGCATCAATGTAAATTGGTGAAAGTCCACCAGAATCTAAATTTGAATGCGTAAAGTTCATGTTTACCTCACGACCACAACCTAAGCGGTCGCAGCTATTCTGGCTCCAAAACGGACCTTTCATACAGCATGATAGCGACGTGTTAGTCAATCGCAGTCGTTTATTGCAAAATCGACGGTGTAAAACGCACGACTAACACGTGTCTTAGTCAATCTTTATTGTCGTTTTGGAGCCAGAATAGACGTGCCCCAACCTAACCTAGATCATGGGAGGTGAAAGGTATACGGAAATATGTGCATTTGTATGTATGAAATGTAAAGATAGGTAAAATGTATTGAGATATGTTTGCATATAGATAAGGTAAGTGGTGCATTTCCATAAATTTGTGTAATAGATAAGTAGGTGGACAGAACAAGGTATAGACGTTCACAAAAAATTACATCATTTGCCAATATTTAATGTATCAAGGAACTTTCCTCTTGAAACAAGTACAAAATCAAATGGGAACTAGCATTAGTATGCAAATTCCACCATTACATTTCTTTGATCTTTAGTGGCAATTTTTTATCAAATGATAAACTGTTCAAATCGAAGCCTCTACTTTTCAGGAATAGGACAACCTATAAAGAGAACTAATTTGTCATATTTGTACAAAAACAAAAAAAAAGTGCTAGTTAAATTATCCAAGTATTATTTTGTTAAATTTTTAATTAAATTTTTTCACCATAGTAAAAAATGCATGATTGAAGCCTAATCACCTAAATTTAATAATATTATTATAATTCTTAATCATATTTTCTATTAATATTATGTTCTTGCTTATTTTGGGGGCTATAGATATCACTATCACTACTAAATTTCAACTTGCTTTGGGGGTTATATTTACTTTGAAATGATCATTGGTGGGATTTGCCATTTTAGAAATATATAATTGATTTAAGATCATTAGTTATCCACATTCCATAGTAGTTAGATATTGTTGCTTTTGGTTTAGATTGTGTATTTTTTTTGCATCAATAAAAAAAAAAAAAAAAAAAAAAACATTTCGGATCACACTATGTGATCCATCATCAAGATGATAGAAATCTCATGGGGTAGAAAGATAGATTGTTGCAAATCTAAAGAGGCTAAAAAGAGGGTTAGTGGAGTGAGAAGATGTTGCACTACAAGTGAGAGAGACAAGAAGGAAAATTAATAAAATAAATATTGGGCAATAATTAATTTTTCAAGAATTGTGTTGTGACCCCTAGTGTTGGCTAAGTTATCGATAAACCTCATAGTCATGTGATATCAAAAAAATTGTTGAACAATGAACATGAATATATATGTCTCCTTTACTATCATGGCGTCTAAAAGTTAGCACATGCAAGGCCTCAGATCTAATGATTATCAAGAATATGATTATCTTAGATTTTGTGTACTAATATTATTTTTAAATTTTGAATAGATAAGAAATTGAGACCTTATATACAACATATGATAGGTATTTTCTTTATTAGACAATAGGCTTTATGTGTGGGGTTTTAAGTCCATAAAAACTCAATTTCCACTAGAAAATTGTCATCCTTTTATTGATGAAAAATTAAACTGTAATTCGAAGAAATAGAAATGGTAAATGTCAGATAACCATATATAAAACAAAACAAAAAACAAAGCCTTCTCATTCTCATGCATAGCCAGTAGTTGGGTAATTATTTTTTATTATTTTTTCTGCATGTGTTTGCTATGACCTAAAACCCCCATTGTGTTGTAAACAAATTTTGTTTGAATTAAAAACCACAAAATGTCAATAATCAAGGACTTGACATACCACATCCTTCATAACTGACCCAACTCTAAGAGGTAAGGTGATTGTGCCCTTGGATGAGTTTTCTTCATCATCATATGCTTTTATGGTGATTCCATGTGTAGAATTTATAACCTTTTCAAAATATCCTAATTTTTTAATAGTGCTAAATGTACAAATGTTCAGACCGGATCCTCCATCTAACAGAACTCATTTTATTTGGTTTTTATAGATAAAGGCTTCAATATGTAGAGGTTGATTATGAGACTGGGTTATGGAGGCATCATCGGCTTTTGTAAATGTGAGGGTATGTGGAATAGAAAGGTATCCCACCATGGCTTGAAACTAGTCCATGTTCATATCAGTGGGTACGGAAGTTTCTCTCAAAGTCTTATCAAGGATGGCCTTATGTGTGGGGGATATGCGTAAGAGCTCAAGGATGGAGATGAGGGCAGATGTCTTCCCTAACTGATCTACAAGGTCATACTCATTCTTTGTGGATGATGAGGTTGTGGTCTTGGATGGAACGCCTTGCAAGGTGAATTTACCTCGATGGGTTGTGACATTACATTCAAAGGTTTCATTTTTAGAAGATGAGGAAGATGGTCCAATTCCTTTTAAGACAACCTTACTCCTTTGGGTAGGACCTTCGGGAGTTTTATCCTTGATGATGATGGTTGAAACATGATTGTCCATTGAAATGTGATTGATAGTCGTGTTGACGACTGTTTTGACACCCCCACCAACAGTCAGGTGGCCAATGTGAACACTCACCACCTCTCCTGAAAAGTAACGAGTTTGGGAAAACTCACTACTCTAAGGTCTCTATAGTCGGGTCTCGACGATGATGAGCAGCCCAATGGTTGATATGGTTGTACCTGTCAAGGGGTCTGCTGGTAAGACTAGCTCTCGCTGATTATGGATAATTGCACTACCTTTCTTTTTGTATTTTTATGGTTTAAGATTCTCTTGGAAATAAAATGTGAAGCGTAAAGGGAAACAAGGAAATAACAATAAAGACCAATATAATAACAACTTAATGAACTACTCAATTAGTTCCCTGCAATCCAGGCAATTATCAAATATTATCCAAGTTAGCATTCAACAACGGACCTCCAAAAAACCTCCAAAATCATCAATTTCACAAATCTATGGAAATAAAATCATCAACAATATGGCATATCACAATAATTCGCATACACCACTAATGTGCGCAATATGATTCTTAAAGTGACAGAAAAAAATATTAAACCACATTGCTAACTCCAAATAATAGATGTTGCCAGATTACATAGAACAATTTGGTAGAATATGAATGTAGATCAAGCAATCTACGAGTTGCTTCCCATATTAATCTCAATGAATGTATAACAAAAATAACTCAAACTTCTTAACAATCTGCAAAATATTCTAAAATCTCTAAGTAGGCCACAAATCATCAATTTGGGACCCTTACAAATGAATACAACTTCTCAATTTATAGAAGTTCTCTACCCTATTATCTAGGAAATAAACCTACCCTAAATTAAGAACTAAAATTAGGAGTCACAGTTAACTTGCAAGTTTCTGCCTCGACACTCCACTTAATAACTACGAAACGGAGATTGCATGAGCACTACGAAGACCTTGCTGGGTGAGCCACGTTTTCGTAGCCATGCAGAATTTCTATCAAAATTGGAGCTTGAGTAGGAACTACAACTGAAAATACAAGTTTAAAGATCTATGAAAAAGCTTTGCTATTTTAAGCAATTGTGCCTTTATCCCTTATTCCTTGGCAAAAGATCTATAATTATCTATTATGCATGCAACTTCTTGAGCAGGAGGATCAGCTACATGTTTAACTCTAAATTTATATTTCTTCAAAAATTCATCTGCATGCTTCTTTCCTTCCTCTGACTCCTTCACCATGCCTGCCACCCCCTGACATTGAGTAATTAGATATGTATACCTATCCATGATGGCAACATCAAACTGGGTCAAAGGTCCAAGGTGTTGAGCCTCATATGCTTCCCATCAATCCAAAACTTTTGGTTGCTCCATTATTCCTATATCAGCTAAGCTAAGGCTAAAGGGTCCTAGCATATCTTTTACAAAGCTCTCATATGACAAAATTTCCTTGAGGGGGTCCCGAATCTCCATCATATCCTTGATATATTGCTGAAGCATTTCAATCTTCAGCTCCAACATGTACACATATGACTACAAGTTTTCGTAATTGTCACCCCCTAAAAGGTCTTCCTCCATTTCCGTCTCTTCCCCTAGTTGCAATATCTTCTTCAAAACTTGGAATTGTTTGGTGAAAATGTTTGACTTTTGTTCCCATTATGTGGAACAAGAAGCCAAAGCTCCACCTACCTGTACAACCTTACGATACATCTCCATAGTATCTCACAAAAATAATCTTATTTTGGCTGCTGCATTTACTTGGGCCCATGACTTGGCTGCAGCGGCCACCCGTCTCACCTCCATTAACGCTTTTACTTCTTCCTCTGGCAGAGATGAGGTAGATGGCAGGTCATCAGTTCTGCACGAGTCTGATGGTTTTCTCATTTCAAATAGCAGTTGCTCATATTGTCCTAGTTGTGCTTTGAGTTCCATGTTGGAAGTATGCTCCTTCTCTACACGTCCTCTGACGACGCTCATGGCTAACTCCAAAATATCTAGCTCCCCCCCACTTGATTTGTTTGCCCAAATTTATCTGGGATATTTGATATCTCAGAGAATCTTGTCCCTCTGCCTGGGATGGAACTGCCACATCTGCAATCACTTCACTGGAACTAGTTTTCAATAGGCGATGAACAGTTTTCAGCTTCTTAACCTTTGGTGGCTCCTCGGTGATTACTTGTTGTAGAGTGACCTTAGGGAGCTTTTCTTTTCTCTTTTTCTTCCGAAAGGTAAACTCCAGCAATTATGATATATTTTCATCCCTGTCACCTTGATGTGACACTATATCTACAGTCATGATATGGACCTCTGCTTGCTCCTCTACTTCGTCTCTTACTTCTTCTTTTGTTTGCCCAGGGTCTTGAGGTGGCATAATTTGACGAGCTAGATTGGTTTGGAGAGCTTTTTGCTTATGTAACTCTCCTAGCTTGCCACTAACCTCCTCATTAAATGCCATTTCTTCGTCACCTTCCTCTGTTTCCCCTTGCCCAACTACTATATCCTTAAGAAGGTCCTCTTGATCTTGAGGGGTTAGAATCAGTCTTTCATTCAATATGTCTTATGCCTCATCTCATTCTTTCTCACCTTCCAGCGATTGTTGTTGCTCAAGGTCTTCTTCCTCCTGATCTGAATTGGACTCGATGTTTCTAATTTTCATTCCTTCAGTGGTAGACCTGAAGCCTTGCACTTCGGGCTGTCCTACGAGTATATTGACTAGTGGTGGTACAGGGGCACTAGTGCTTGGAGCCTGTGTGGCATCTGTTGAAGGTGGCTGAGTGGGTATCTCCTCAATAATTTCTATATTTTATTCTTTCTCTTGGGTACCTTCTCCTTCAGTGTGCCTTATAGGAATCCTCGGTGGGAGAACTTGGCAAGTGGTGCCGCTCCCAATCCATCGGTCACTCCCAGGTCCGTTGCCTTCTTTAATAATTCAAACTCCCTCATCTTTTCTTGGAGTTTCTTGAGTAAGCCCTCAGTACTTTCTTGAGGTTTGTCTTCTTCTCCTGGATTGGTGGACATATTTTGCCTCGAGGCTGACCTTGTCTTTCAAGCGTACTCCATATGGCCCCTTGACTGAGGTACCTTTGAAGTGGATTCCTTCTATTTCACCTTTGAGACACTAGGCCTTACCCTATGGCCTAACCATTGCTTGGTCCTATTGACGACCACTTGGGAGACCTTTTCCATAGTTGTGTCTTCACTTGCAGACCATTTTATTGGGGAGAGGGGCCTTTTATCTATCCCTGGTTCCCTATAAAATGGATCAAGTAAGCCCCCATCATCCCTAAGGTCTTTAGGGAGGTTAGTCTCAATTCCGAAATCTCTTACCTGTAGCACAGATAACCTGTTATAGCTCTTCTCTCTAACCTCAAAATTGTCTTGCAAGTTGGCCCAAAAGTCCTCTAAGCTGGGCTTGTGCCCCTCATATGCCTTAGGCATAGCTTGTTTAAGTTTCCCGTAGGGATCATAAAATTCCCTAGGATGATCATATTCCTTCAAGTTTAAATCTTGAAGCTCTTGTTCTACCAATTTTGCTACTTGTATCTTATAACATGCAAAGTACCCAATAGATACTGAGAAATCGTTACCTACTTTATGTTTTGATGACAGAAGTGACTGGAGGCCTACAAGCTGCCTTACATATTCCAGCAAAATTCCTATCATTACAATATCGGGGCAGCAACATTAGGTTCCCTATGAATCCACTGACCCTGATGTAAGTAGAGCGTGGGTTTTAGATGAACCAACATGCCCACTCTCGGATGATGGCCATGGCCTCCGGGCTAATCTGATATCCTACATCTCCTGTTAATTTGAGTATTATTGGGAAAACGAAGGCATCATTAACTCTCTTGAAATGAGCCTTTGCATTGGCTAGAGTGAGTTGGGAATAATACTTCCATACCCTATTTTGTCCTTCCTCCTCCCCCAGTTGACCTTCTACCTGTAGCCCTAGAAACTTTCCATCTCTAGCACCTACCCAAATGACATATGATGTGAAAAAGAACTTTTGGGTATGTTGGACTTCTTTCATCTGTTTGCAGATATTGTCGGAGAGGATCTGTGGCCAATCAAAGTATTGTTTCCCTATTAAAATAGTGCTCATGAATTGGAACATCCAAGGATGAAAATGCTTGCAATCTGGCTTGCCAAAGGCCCTACTAAGCATAATGATTATGTCTCTTTGGGGTTCTTTGAAATCTTCCCTCGGGATCTTTGTTGCCTTGAGACCCGTCTTTCTTTCTTCTTTTAACTAGTTCATATTCATGTGCCTCTTACTTGCTGATATTTTGTCATTCCATGCCTTTAAAGCCTCTTCTTGGGTTAATAAAAATATCTCCTCTCTGGTTGGGATGCCAAAAACCAACCCGAGCATGTCAGGAGACAAGTCTATGATTGTTTTTTCCTTGTGCATCCGTGCACTTTCTAGTCTCTGGGTTGTAAAATGGGGCAATGGTCATTATGAACTCTGGTGCTTGCAATGACTGTGGAAGGCAGTAGCTTCAACTAGGCCTAATCTCTTGATTCTCCTGTGGAGGGCCTCCAAACTAGGTTTATCTAATTGAGCCTTGATATCCTCAATTTCAATATGATTGATTTTGATATCCGTGACCCATCTGACTTGATCATCTAACTTTGAAACATAGACCTGTCCTTGGTAATGATATTTCATGGTGGGTGGGAGTCTATCAATCTCTTTGCCTCTTTTGCTGGAGGATGAGTCCATCTAACCACTCGAACCTGCAAGCAAAAGACAAATCCTCAGTCTTTGATATTAAGCATAAAAGTTGATTTACTTCGGGACTTCGGGGTTCTGGGCTAGGCATAAGTGAAGAAGGCTTGAAAATTCAGGGTTTCGGGGTTCTGAGGTCAGGTGTATGCAAACAAGAATCCCGGAACTCCTTGGTTCCGGGGTTCCGGGCTCACTTGAACATGAGCCACCTGGAACTCCAGGGTTTCGGGGTTCCAGGCTCGCTAAACAGGAGCCACTCAAAACTCTGGGGTTCCGGGTTCAATTGAATGGGAAAGACCCAGAACTCTGGGGTATCGAGGTCTTGAAACGGGAAAGGCCCGGAACTCCAGGGTTCCGGGGTAGGTTAAACCTACTACCCAGAACTTCGGGGGTCTGGGCTCAAAAACTAGGGCACGCGAAAACAAAACAAAAAAAACAACAAACACAAAAAAAAATGAGGAAAGAAAATCTAATCTAGAAACCATCAACAAGGGCAAGAAAATTCACCAACCTGGTGAATCGAGATTCCCGAAAATTCCAAGGGAAGCTCGGAGGTCCGAAAGTTCACGACTTGGAGCTAGGGAGGAGGAGCTCTGAATGCACAAAATGAACTTTATAAGTCCATCATCTCTATTTATAGCTCCCCCAAGCTCATCCATACAAAATCCTTAAACACGACCTCGGGACTCCAGGGTCCCAAGGCTCAGAGCTTGACAAAAGAAAAAGAACACCCCACCCCGGAACTCCAGGGGTCCAGGGTTCCAAAGAAAGAAAAAGGAGGCTCCACCTCGAGACTCTGGGACTCCGGAGTTCCGAGGCAGAAGACGCAAAAACCTCGGGGCTCTGGGATCCTGGAGTTCCAAGGTCAAAACCAAAAAAGAACAAAGAGACCTCGGGACTCCAGGACTCCAGAGTTCCGAGCTCAAAACCAAAAGAACAAAGAGACCTTGGGACTCCGAAATTCCGAGGTCAAAAGGCAGAAATAAAGAAAGATGAAACAAAACAAAGGGGACCCAAATTTCGACGCAAGGAGACTAATGGGGACATAGATATGCAAGGCATAACAAATGGCGACTATCTGGGAAAAATGACTATAGGCAATTTAGAACTTCAGAATCTCTGGTTAACCTGACACCTAAGGCTATTATCATTCAAAAGGATGTATAGGAGTAAAAGATGAGTGAAGCAATGAACAAACAACCAAGAAGAAAAATAGACATGATTAACTCTTAAGTGTGTTCGTATAATTTGTTACTCCATCATTTCAATAATGCAGATAATCGGAGGAAACTAGGCACAAGCTACATAGATGAAGTCATTAACCGTGTTTCGTGCAAGGTCATCCTGGGCATAGCTTTCCTGCCAATCAGGCATCTATAGCCCCAACAGAGATACCTCTGGTTCCCGTCAAATAGTGCTCCACTGCCAACCAGGCGTCCATAGCCCCGGTGGAGGTTACTTGAAACACCCATTTGAGTTGCTTAAGAGGATCATTTCTTCTCTCTCTCTCTCTCTCTCTCTCTCTCTCTCTCTCTCTCTCTCTCTCTCTCTCTCTCTCTCTCTCTCTCTCTCTCTCTCTCTCTCTCTCTCTCTCTCTCTCTCTTTTTGAAAGCATTATAGGATATAGAGAATGACTTCTTTCTTCAATAACCTTTTAAGCAACTTTCAAACATTGAAGTTCTAAAACTGGGTTGGGAGCCACGATGGATAATATGAAACACCTTGACTTCGTATTTTTCACTTGAAAACTAGTTTATCTGATATCTTACAAAACTTTTTGATGTACCTTAATGTGATGTTAGTGTTGAGTTTATCAAGCTAGCCTTTTCCAATTGAAAGTCAAAACTCAAATCATATTTAAACGATTATATACCACTTTGAGCGAGTATAGACAAAAGTTTCAAAATTAACCAAATGACAATGAAGTCGTAAATAGCAGAGAGTCGAAGTCTCTCAGAATTTTGCAAGATTTTATGCAAAGGATACCTTCCTTTCAGAATCTTTGGGAACAAAATATGTATATCCCGACTCAACGAACAAAAACAAACAAACAAGAAAAAACAAAAGGGAAACAAGCAACAACGCCCAAAAAAATGAAGCAAAATAAAAAGAAAACAACTAACTACTATATACAACAAGTCAAGCTTCATTGAGGATTTAATCAAAGTAATGCTTGAGGAACTGACCATTGACGAGCAATGGTACCAATTCTCCAGTCAAAGAGCTTAACCTAAAAGTGTTCTCGCGTAAAATTTCAGCTATTTGGTAAGGACCTAACCACAACCTTTCAAACTTGTGATGATCACCTTTCTTCTCCCTGGCCTTGTCCCATAGCAGACTAGATCAGAGATCCGAAAAGATTTCACCTTGGCCCTTTTATCAAACCATTGCTTAACAATGGCTTGGTGCTTGGCAAAGTGTTGTAGAGTATTAATCCTTTTTTCATCAAGTCTTAATAAATGTAAGAGGCAAACCTCTACCTGATCCTCAATTTCAAGTTCTTTCATTAATTGGTGGACCGGTATTTGTAAGTTGATTGGGAAGACAGGGGTCTGGTTGTAGGCAAGGTAATATGGAGAAGTTCCCAAGGTGGCTTTTACTCTGGTTCGATCAGCCCATAAGGCGTATCTCAATTGATTATGCCAATCCCTGGGGTTTTTCTCAAGTAGCTTCTGGATGACATCTAGAATGTTCTTGTTCATGGATTCAGCTACTCCATTACCTTGCGGGTAATAGTTGGATGAAAATTTTAATATCACTTTATACTCGTATGACCATTGCATCAACTGTGCAGAAGTAAAAGCGGGACCATTGTCACATACAAGAGCGAACGGCATATTGAACCTGGTGATGATATGCTCTTCAATAAATTTCAAGACCACCTTAGTAGTAGCATTCCGGCATGCAATGGCTTATGTCCACCGAGTACAATAATCCGTCACAGTAAGAATAAACTTATGTCCTACAAATGAGTTAGGATTAATAATACCTACGAAATCTAGTGCCCATTGAGCAAAAGGTCTTACCTCGAACACTGGTTGGAGAGGCATAGTGGGATTTCTTTCTCTAGAGGTTGCAATTTGGCACGTATGGCAGTGACGAACATGCTCATGAGTATCCTTAAATATGCTAGGCCAATAATATCCAACCTTCAAGATTTGATGTGTAGTGGCATTCGCTAACCCATGACCTGTACCATATTTCCTGTGAAATTCCTCAATCATATTATGCACCGAAGGTAGATACCTTCATAATTTTTTCTATGGAGTGTCAAATTATTGATCATATAATTGGCACTTTTGAGCCTTGATGCTCATCTTTGCGTGGTTATCAACCCCTCAGGACACCTATTATTCAGTAATATAAATACCAAATCCATGTACCAGGGGTCCTGAGTGAATGACTTCAACGTATATTGTTGGCATTGGATTTGAGGGATGTCGGTCGCCATGGCCTGAGACAATCCTTGGCCTCGGACTAACTTCATTGGATGCATCTCTAAGTCAAATTCTTGCAATATTGCCATCCATTTCCCTCGACATTCTCCTAGTTCAGACTGCATGAGTAGTGACTTCACTGCTTGGTCAGGGACAATCACATAAATTTTACTCCCCAAGATGTAATGCCTAAACTTCTTGACTACTCTTACCAATGCAAAGGCATGTTTTTCAAGAGAAGAATATCTAACCTCAACACTTTTGAAAGGAGAGCTCATAAATGCAATAGGCTTCTCATCCCCTACTTGCCTCTGCATCAAAACAGTCGCTCCTCAGTGTAGCGAAGCAAAAAAATATATGTAAAATGACAACATGTAATCAGGGCTAGTTAGCACAAGAGCTTCGGTGATGGATTTCTTGATCTGGGCAAAAGCCTCTTTTGCTTCAGTTGTCCATTCGACCTTAGCATCCTTCTTCATCATTTCATTCAATGGCTTGACTATTTCTGCAAACCCAGTAATAAACTTTCTAACAAAATTGATCTTCCCAAAGAAAGATCTCATCTCCTTTTTATTGTCGGGCATTTGTAACTTCAATAATGCTTCTACCCGATCTGGGTCTATAAATATCCCCCTCTCAGAGATTACGTGGCCAAGTAGCTTTCCTTCAGCCACTCCAAACACACATTTCTTGGGGTTAAGGGAAATCCCATATCTCCGACATCTCTCCAATACCTTTTGAAGGTGGTTTGGGTGGTCTTCTCTGACCTTGGAAAATGTCGTCAAATCGTCCATATAAATAATGATGCATTTTCCAATCAGTTCCTTAAAACCCGTATCCATCGCTCGTTGGAAGGTTGCCCCAGCATTAATCAACCCGAATGGCATTCTTTTGTATGCATATGTTCCCCATTTCATTGTAAACGCTATCTTCATATGATCCTCATAGTTCACCAATACCTGGTTATATCCTGAATAACCATCTAAAAATGACATCATTTGCGAACCATTTACTATTTGTAGTACTTCATCCAAAGAAGGGAGCACGTAATTATCTTTCTCGGAGGCTTTGTTGAGATTGCAAAAGTCCACACAAAGCTATATTTCTCCATTTTTTTTCCACACTGGTACCAAATTAGCAACCCAAGTAGAATGTCATACCGGAAATATAATCTTAGTGGAAAGTAACTTTTGTACTTCCTTGAAAATCAAGGGTTCTATTAGCGCATTGACTGGACGTTGTTTTTGTCGGAACGACTTTATGTTAGTTTTTAGGGGAATCACATGGGTGATCATTTTTGCATCGAATGTCTTTAAATCTTCATACCCCCATGCTATTACATCAATGAACTCTTTCAAGATCTGTATCAGTTTTTCTCTTTCATTTTGAGTGCAAATCTTCCCAATATAGACAATATTATGGGGTTCATACTTTCTGACATCTGAATATGTTGTTAGTCTCTCCTTTACTCTAGGGTCTGAATCAAAAAGTCTCTCCAGGGTGACCATCCCTTTAGGAATAACATTAGTTGGTAAATCCAAAATATCAACATTACCTTCGATATTAAGATCATCCGATTTGTCTTCCTCATCAATAATTTGATCTTCAAAAGCTCTTGAATTGGCAAGAAAGGCTAGAATGTGGGTATCATCCTGAAAGACTTGGAAGTGTTTGATATTATTAGGTGCAATAGGTATAGAGATTAATTCCACATAGAACTTCTTTAAAGGGGATTGGCTTACTGGTTCTAATGTACCGGCAGCTACGGCTAGCGCATCAGGTATTCCGTTTACTTTCCTAGGTACCAGTTGAATATCGAAAGCATCAAAATCCTCAATCAGATCCCACACTCTATTCCAATACGTTGCTAACCTTTTATCATGGTACGCATATTGGCTTCTCACTTGTTTAACCACCAGCTCAGAATCTCCTTGCACCTTCAAACACTTTGCCCCCTTCTTATGAGCAAACAATAATCCTCTAACTAGGGCCTTGTACTCTGTCATGTTATTAGTACAAGGGAATTGGAGTCGGTAAGAAGCTAAAAGGGTTTTCCCTTTTGGGTTCATTAACTCTATGCCTGCTCCACTGCCTTGCTTGGATCTTGACCCATCAAACTTTAAAAACCATATTTCATCTTTTGGTCTCTTCACATTTTTCACCTTTGGGTCAATGATCAGGTTAGCTTCCGGAGGGGATTGCTGCTTCTCAAACTCGAGGTCTTGTGACAATTGAGGTTGTTCAATTTTAGGTTGCATAAACACTTCAGTAGTGTTAGGAAAAACCTATTCCAATTGAAGTTGAAGTTGAGATTGTGTTTCTTCTTGGTGCTCAAGAGAAATATCTTCCTCTTCATTTTTAACAATCTCAATTGCAAGAATCTCATGGTTGTATTCTTTAGGTAAGGTAGTCTTCTCTACAGGGTCAATTGTTTGGGGCTCTAATCCTTCACAAATTAGACCTTGAACTTCCTCCATATTGATGGTATGATCATCTTCTTCGTATGGAACCAGACTCATCAACTTCGTAATCTCATTCTGACATGGGATACACGAAACTTCTGAGTGCTCCTCATGATGTATCTAACACCATTTCGGAAGCAACAACTCTTGTATCTTCATATTGTCTCCCAACAAACACATTCCTTGTTGTACTGCTGTAGCAAACTCTTTGACCCGCCTTCTATATGCGGTCTTGTCTGCTTGAAATAATTGAAGAGGAGCTGGTGCAGAGAAAGTAAGAATCTCATTGACCCTGTAAACTCTTGGACTTACTTCAGCAAACGCCACTTCATTGAGAGCACCATAATCTGTGACTAAGTTCTTCAATTTAGGCTCGCTATCAATTCGGATCTGGTTGCTTACTCCTTTCCATGGAAGCCATAAGTACGTAAAACAAGTTGAGAAATATCCTCCCAACATCTTGGAACAATCCCTACTAAGGAGCATCCCATAAACTTCTAGAATATCCACTGCTTGAATGTCAATATAACGAGATATTTGGGGATCATCACCTAATTGGATGTATACATCTTTCAATTCTTCGATGACATTAACCTCAATTTTGTCTAGTTGCACCACCTTACTATTTGCACGTATTGGTTGAAGTCTGAGTTGTTGACATATAGAGTAGGGCATTACGTTTCCTGAAGCTCCTGAATATACCAAACAGTTATGTAAATTCTTTCCACATATCCTCAAACTCAGTAAAAATGGTGGATTTTCTATTGCATCACTATTGGCATTAGCTTTGAATTCATTAAGGTCTATCATCTTAACCTCATTACTCTGTGTTTCTAATAATTCCAACTTTCTAAGGAGAGCCCTCTTCTGTTCAGGGAAATATCTCAATACTTCCATTAAGGACATAGTGGTGGCAGTCCTTTCCATCTCCTTAGTAATGTCAAATGATCCTTTCAGAACATAATATTGCCCTTGAACTTGTCTAGGGCGTGTTCCTTGGAAAACCTGAGGAGGGCGAGGATTGTTGCTTGCATTAGCGTCAAGAGGTACGAACCCACCCATCGGGGGAGGTGGCTCCGTTAATGGAGCTTTGCGTTGACTCCTAAGATTGTAATTATTCCTGGTCTGAAAGGCCTAAGCATCGTAGACACATGGTTCACCTTCAGCTTCAACCTGAAATTCTCTACACATGAAAGTACCGACCAACATGGTAGTATTAACCTTATCAGGTTCATCATTGGAACAACCTTTGGGATGAGAGTCAGCTTGAGCAATTCTTATGATTTTCTCGAACTGAGCATAATTAACCTCAGAATGCACAGCTATGTCATGCAACCTGCACCAATTTGTTAGCAAATTCATATCAGCAAGGTTAACACTTTGTGTGTGGTTTGGTTTATCTCATGCATCCGGGTGATCATGGTTCACCCCACCGTTATTCGGACCCGTATTCCACTCCCTATAATGTTTGTTGTTGTACCTTGGATTTTGATTCTTTTTATTGTAGTTCTGTTGATTATTATATGGTTGGGATTTATTATACCCTCCTAGAGGATTCATCTTTAGCTGGCTCAAGTCTAAAGTAACCTGTGAGATCATTTTCTTTAAGGCTTCTACTTTAGTGGAAATATGAGATCCTTTATTCTTGGGTGCCATAGTTGGAGGTTGGTTCCCTAAATTAGTATTGTCAAATTATTGATTTCTGACTTGCGCTTGACCAACATATTGTGTTTGAGTGGGGGCGGTATTGGTACCATTTTGCCAAGTCGATGCTTGAGCAGCAAACTGTTGATTCGCCTGAGGTTGGGGTGCATAGATTGTCATGGTATTCATTGTTGGGGCACCTACAGGTAGAGACAAGGGTACACCTGGGAGTTGATTGTAGTTTCCTTGATTCACCCCTATAAGTAAATTATATCTGATCCCTCCCGGGGTTTGATTCAACACATGATTCATGCTAATTGCTAATGTGAAGACTTTTGCCAAGGTGTCCCTTTGATCTTGAGGAACACTCTTCTTAATAAACATAGCAAACCAAGGGTCAATAGATCTTAGATATGATTTGATGGCTATGTTAGGCGCTACCTGGTAAGGGGCTTGTAGCCTCTTGAATGCCCTTTGGAAGCTAGCATTAAAAGTTGTTAATGGCTCATTTGGCGATTTCTTAAGAGAAGCGAACTAGTGGTATAATGTCTCGGGGTCTACGTACACTCGGAATTGATCAAAGAAGGCCTTCTCCAAGAGGTACCAACCTGTGATAGAATTTGTAGGTAAGGTTAAGTACCAATTGTATTCATTCTCCCCAAGTGAATATGGCAAGAGTCTACATACTACATCTTGGTGTTCAATATGATTACGAACAACTGCATCTTTGAATGCTTCAATATGTTCATCAGCTGTTCGTCCCCCTAAATAATAAAATTTGCTGCCAAATTTGTCCGAGTTTCTTGGTAGGTCATGTATACCCCCTAGTATGGTGCCTAGTGGTGTGGTGTCTTGGTTGAACTAGGCCATTGAAGGTGGTGTCGGTGGACGTTGAGTCACAAAAGGTGCAGCGATAGGCTGAGGACTAGGAATTAGTTGATCTCCTATGTTGAGTATGGATGACTATACTAGTGAGGTTGTTGAGGGTTGTTTCTTAGCTTTTTCTTCTTTCTCCTAGTGGCAGGTCCTAACTCTACTAAGTCAGATGATGAAGAACCACTCCTAAGGACTCAGTGGAATCTCTTGGGAGAGAAAGATGATATACGATCTAGCTTAGTACCTCAATTTTCTGGTTGAGGAGGTGGTTGTGGATTTTCTTGTGGGTTCACCTGAGGATTGAGTTGTCTTTGTATCTCTGCTTCTATACATATAGCCTTTTGTCTCTCGATGTCCAAGACTTGTCGCATTTGTAACCAATCATTATAATTTCTTGTGTTGTCCCAAGAAAAGTCGTATAGTTGGGTAAGAATGTCGTCTTGCTCGTTGTTGAGGTTAGGTTGGGTAAAGGGCATCAATTCGTCTCCTGGAAGTACCTTATGTGGTTAACCAATGAGGGGACTAGTCTAGGCCCTCCTTCTAGTGCCAGTTTCTATTGACGACTATTTTGACACACCCACCAACAGTCAGGTGGCCAATGTGAACACTCACCACCTCTCCTGAAAAGTAACAAGTTTGGGAAAAATCACTACTCCAAGGTCTCTATAGCCAGGTCTCAATGGTGATGGGCAGCCCAACAGTTGATATGGTTGTACCTGTCAACGGGCCTACTGGTAAGACTAGATCTCGCTGATTATGGATAACTGCACTTCCTTTCTTTTTGTATTTTTATGGTTTAAGATTCTCTAGGAAATAAAATGTGAAGCGTAAAGGGAAACAAGGAAATAACAATAAACACCAATATAATAACAACTTAATGAACTACTCAATTAGTTCCCTGCAATCCAAGCAATTATCAAATATTATCCAAGTTAGCATTCACCAATGAACCTCCAGAAAACCTGCAAAATCATCAATTTCGCAAATCTATGGAAATAAAATCATCAACAATATGGCCTATCACAATAATTCTCATACACCACTGACGTGCACAATATGATTCATAAAGTGATAGACAAAAAAATTAAACCATGTTGCTAACTCCAAATAATAGACGTTACCAAATTACACAGAACAATTTGGTAGAATATGAACGTAGATCAGGTAATCTACAAGCTACTTCTCATATTAATCTCAATGAATGTATAACAAAAATAACTCAAACTTCTTAACAATATGCAAAATATTCTAAAATCTCTAAGTAGGCCACAAATCATCAATTTGGGATCCTTACAAATGAATCCAACTTCTCAATTTATAGAAGTTCTCTACCCTATGATCTAGGAAATAAACCTACCCTAAATTAAGAACTAAAACTAGGAGTCGCAGTTAACTTGCAAGTTTTTGCCTCGAAACTCCACTTAGCAACTACGAAACAGAGACTGCATGAGCACTACGAAGACCATGTTGGGTGAGCCACGTTTTCATGGCCATACAAAATTTCTATCAAAATTGGAGCTTCAGTAGGAGCTGTAGCTGAAAATACAAGTTTAAAGATCTATGAAAAAGCTTTGCTATTTTAAGCAACTGTGCCTTTATCTCTTATTCCTTGGGAAAAGCTCTATAATTATCTATTATGCATGCAACTGCTTGAGCAAGAGGATCAGCTACATGTTTAACTCTAAATTTATATTTCTTCAAAAATTCATCTGCATGCTTCTTTCCTTCCTCTAACTCCTTCACCGTGCCTGCCACCCCTTGACATTGAGTAATTAGATATGTATACCTATCCATGATGGCAACATCAAACTGGGTCAAAGGTCCAAGGTGTTGCGCCTCATATGCATCCCATCAATCCAAAACTTTTGGTTGCTCCATTATTCATGTATCAGCTAATCTAAGGCTAAGGGGTCCTAACATATCTTTTACAAAGCTCTCATATGACAAAATTTCCCTGAGGAGGAGGTCCCGAATCTCTGTCATATCCTTGATATATTGCTGAAGAATTTCAATCTTCGGCTCCAACATGTACACATATGACTGCAAGTTTTCGTAACTGTCACCCCCTAAAAGGTCTTCCTCCATTACTATCTCTTCCCCTAGCTGCAATATCTTCTTCAAAACTTGGAATGTTTGGTGAAAATGTTCGACTTTCATTCCCATTGTGTGGAACAAGAAGCCAAAGCTCCACCTACTTGTACCGCCTTATGATACATCTCTATAGTATCTCGCAAAAATAATCTTATTTTGGCTGCTGCATTTACTTGGGCCCATGACTTGGCTGCAGTGGCCACCCGTCTCACCTCCATGAACGCTTTTACTTCTTCCTCTGGCAGGAATGAGGTAGATGGCAGGTCATCAGTTCTGCATGAGTCCAAGGGTTTTTTCATTTCAACTAGCAGCTTCTTATATTGTCCTAGTTGTGCTTTGAGTTCCACGTTGGAAGTATGCTCCTTCTCTACACGTCCTCTGATGACTCTCATGGCTAACTCCAAAGTATCTACCTCCCCCCACTTGGTTTGTTTGCCCAAATTTATCTGGGATATCTGATATCTAGGAGAATCTTGTCCCTTGGCCTGGGATGGAACTGCCACATCTGCAATCACTTCATCGGAACTACTTTTCGATAGGCGATGAACAGTTTTCAGCTTCTTAACCTTTGGTGGCTCCTCGATGATTACTTGTTGTAGAGTGACCTTAGGGAGCTTTGCTTTTCTCTTTTTCTTCTGAAAGGTAAACTCTAGCCATTATGGTATATTTTCATTCCTGTCACCTTGATGTGACACTATATCTGTAGTTATGATATGGACCTCTGCTTGCTCCTCTGCTTCATCTCTTACTTCTGCTTCCATTTGCCTGGGGTCTTGAGGTGGTATAATTTGACGAGCTAGATTAGTTTGGAGAGCTTGTTGCTTATGTAACTCTCCTAGCTTTCCACTAACCTCCTCATTAAATGCCATTTCTTCGTCACCTGCCTCTATTTCCCCTTACCCGACTGCTATATCCTTAAGAAGGTCCTCTTGATCTTGAGGGGTTCGAATCGGTCTTTCATTCAATATGTCTTCTGCCTCATCCTGTTCTTGCTCACCTTCCAACGGTCATTATTTCTCAAGGTCTTCTTCCTCCTGATCCAAATCCAACTCAATGTTTCTAACTTTCATTCCTTCAATGGTAGACCTGAAGCCTTGCACTCCAGGCTGCCCTACGAGTATATTGACTAGTGGTGGTACAGGGGCACTAGTTCCTGGAGCCTATGTGGCATCTATTGAAGGTGGCTGAGTGGGTATCTCCTCAGTAATTTATATATTTTCTTCTTTCTCTTGGGTACCTTCTCCTTCAGTGTGCCCTATAGATGTCCTCGGTGGGAGAACTTTGGCAAGTGGTACCGCTCCCAATCCATCGGTCACTCCCAGGTCCGTTGCCTTCTTTAATAATTCAAACTCACTCATCTTTTCCTAGAGTTTCTTGAGTAAGCCCTCAGTACTTTCTTGAGGTTTTACTTCTTCACCTGGATCGGTGGATGTATTTTGCCTCAAGGCTGACCTTGTCTTTCGAGCATACTCCTTATGGCCCCTTGACTAAGGTACCCCTGAAGTGGATTCCTTCTGTTTTTCC
Source organism: Cryptomeria japonica (assembly GCF_030272615.1). Taxonomy (NCBI): domain Eukaryota; kingdom Viridiplantae; phylum Streptophyta; class Pinopsida; order Cupressales; family Cupressaceae; genus Cryptomeria; species Cryptomeria japonica. The sequence goes on from NC_081410.1 coordinate 119,345,233, forward strand.
TTTGAGATGTTGGGCCTTACTCTATGGCGTAACCATTGCTTGGTCCTGTTGATGACCACTTGGGAGACCTTTTCCATATTTGTGTCTTCACTTGCAGACCATTTTATTGGGGAGAGGGGCCTTTTATCTATCCTTGATTCCCTATAAGCTAGATCAAGTAAGTCCCCATCATCCCTAAGGTCTTTAGGGAGGTTAGTCTCAATTCTGAAATCTCTTACCTGTGGCACAGATAACCTGTTATAGCTCTTCTCTCTAACCTCAAAACTGTCTTGCAGGTTGGCCCAAAAGTCCTCTAAGCTGGGCTTGTGCCCCTCATATGCCTTAGGCATAGCTTGTTTAACTTTCCCGTAGGGATCATAAAATTTCGTAGCATGATCATATTCCTTCAAGTTTAAATCTTGAAGCTTTTGTTCTGCCAATTTTACTACTTGTATCTTAGAATGTGCAAAGTTCTCAATAGGTACTGAGAAATCAATACCTACTTTATGTTTTGATGACAAAAGTGACTGGAGGCCTACAAGTTGCCTTACATATTCCTGCAAAATTATCCTATCATTACAATATTGGGGCAGCAACATTGGGTTCCCCGTGAATCCACTAACCCTGATGTAAGTAGAGTGTGGGTTTTGGATGAACCAACATGCCCACTCTCGGACGATGGCCATGGCCTCCAGGCTAATCCGATATCCTGTGTCTCCTATTAATTTGATTATTATTAGGAAAATGAAGGCATCATTAACTCTCTTGAAATGAGCATTTTCATTGGCTAGAGTGAGTTGGGAATAATACTCCCATACCCTCTTTTGTCCTTCCTCGTCCCCCAGTTGACCTTCTACCTGTAGCCATGGAAATTTTCCAGCTCTAGCAGCTACCCAAATAACATATGATGTGAAAAAGAACTTTTGGGTATGCTGGACTTCTTTTATCTGTTTGCAGATATTATCAGAGAGGATATGTGGCCAATCAAAGTATTGTTTCCCTATTAAAATAGTGCTCATGAATTGGAACATCCAGGGATGAAAATGCTTGCAATCTGGCTTGATAAAGGCCCTACTAAGCATAATGATTATGTCTCTTTGGGGTTCTTTGAAATCTGCCCTCAGGATCTCCCACTAATACATTTGGACTAGATTTCCAACTGAGGTTTTCGATGGAGAAGGTATATTATGGCCAAATTTGATTTTTTTTGAAAAAATGCCCGCATTCATCGTAATTCTGATGAAAATTTCCCATTTGGTTTCGACGAAGAAGGCATTAGCAATGAGAATTTTCTTTTTTTCAAAAAAGTGCTCGAGTTCACCGTAATTCCGACGACAATGACCATTACTTAAAAAAAAGAAGAGGGGAATTCATTTGTGTATTGCAATCTCGTGTAGGCGTCTATGGCGACTTCAACCCCCAAGAACATCAAACCCGCGCCGAAGGCATTTGTGGCATTGCTTGCAATCTCGCACAGGAGGTAGATTCAAATTGCCCTAGTTTTTAATTTCATGTTGCAAAAAATATACATGTGGTTGTTAATTGCCCTAGTTTAATCTCGTAAAACCATAGAACTGTGATTGAGGAGTGAGCGTTCAATTTTGTAGAAGCAATCCCTTCCTCCCATATATGTGCATGTTGATTGTTCACATGAGATCACATCTCTTTGCAGCATCGATCAAACAATTCATGAGCCTTGTCCATGTTTCCACATTTTGCATTCATGTCAAGCAGGGCATTTGCAAGTACAACACCTAACAAAATTCCTCTATCCGTTATGCTTTGATGGATGTCCATACCCTGTTCCAAAGCTCCCATTTTTGCACAGGCAGGGAGGATGCTGGAAAAGGTTGTGGAATTTGGCTTTATGCCTTCCAATTTCATTTGCTTGAAAGTGTCTAAAGCCTTTTCGACAAATCCATTTTATGCATATCCAGTAATCGTTGCAGTCCACGAGACAACATTTCTTTCAGGCATTCTATCAAATAGTTCACGTGTCTTGTCTATGCTTCCACATTTTGCATACATGTCTACCAGGGCAGTTGCAACTACAACATCTGACAAAATTCCTCTATCCTTTATGCTTCGATGAATGTCCATACCCTGTTCCAAATCTCCCATTTTGGCACAAGCAGGGAGGATAGTAGCAATGGTCGTGGAATTTGGCTTTACACCTACTGATTGCATTTGCTTGAAAGTTTCTAAAGCCTTCTCAACAAATCTATTTTGTGCATATCCGACAATCATTGCAGTCTAGGAAACCACATTTCTTTGAGGCAATCCATCAAACAGTTCTCGTGCCTTGTCTATGCTTCCACATTTTGCATACATGCTAATAGAGCAGTTGCAACTACATCTGACAAAATTCCTCTATCTTTTATGCTTTGATGGATGTCCATACCCTGTTCCAAAGCTCCTATTTTAGCACAGGCTGGGAGTACACTGGCAAACATAACTAAAGAAATGCAATGATCAGCTCCAAAGACATCAAACCACTACTAACAAAATTGAGAGTCTAAAATATGATAGGGAATAGTGTGAGTTGTCTTGAAATAAAATATTTTATTTTCAATTTCAATTAAAACATAATTACTCAGCCATTTAATGTTATTAATAAGTGTTTAATTTTTGAAAGAGATAAATGGTTGGCCACAAGTACATGAGTTATTAAATGCACACAAATAAGTGAATTTTATATTCAAAACTATCTACAATGAATTCAATTCTTGTCCATTAGTCATTTATGTTTGCAATAAGCATCTTTCTTTTTTTTTCTTAATATTTATTCATAGTTATGTGCATATTTCACATTCTATAACTAGGATATCAATTGCTATGGCTGAACACTAGCATGATGTTTGTGTTGTGGTATAGATGTGTGGAAACATAATTATGGGATTGTTATATTATAGAGATCATAAATCTAGATATCACATATTAGTTCTAGCTCTTCTTGGATTGAGTCTAAAGTTGGCATACAGTCATAAAGCCATTATTAGCAGATCTATCCATTTCTAGTAAAGACAATTGAGAAAGTCATTTTGATATTGAGAGTTTCTTATCTGTTTACCTATTGATCATTATTAAGCCATAATATTTAGGTCTATTTATCTCTCTTGCAAAACCTCTGTAAGTGTCCTAGATTGTCCCTACTACTCACTCTTCAATGAAATAGTGGAGTTCTAAAGATTTGTTGCAAAAGATGGTGTTGAATGTATCAACAAGGCTAGCATGGAAGGCATGTTCAATCTTCCACTTATACAACTTACAACAAACGATTTGTTGATAGAAGAAATTCTTGAAATAGGGATACACTCGAAAGACATGTAAGTACATACAAACCTCCTCAGTTGAAAGTAAAATCTGTGTATAAAAAGAGTACATTGAATCCCAATCCATAAACACAATAGAGATACTGATGGAGACTTAATTGGATGTAGCATGCCGCACCAAAGTTGTTAGAGTATGCTAAGCTAGTACACAATGTTTCCTATGCTAAGCTAGTACATAATGTTTCCTAAAGCCACATTAATATTTTACCCAGATCATTATCTACCAAAACTAACTATAGTAATCTTTTTGAGGATTCATTTCATGGTGCTAGATCTTCATTTAGTTCCACTTCTTATTGGAGAAAAGAAAAATTATTTCTTGAGGTAGAAGAATATCCCATCAACAAAGGACAAGACCCTTTCTAGAATATAACGAATTCTACTCCAACAAAAGATCATGGGGGTTTCACTAGAGATATTGAATAAGAGATAGACTTCTACTGCTGCATTAAAAGCATTGGCATGTTCTTCATTTATTGATGTAAACTCTCTGTGACGCCACCACAACCAACAAAGGTGTAAAAAATTGTTTGCAATGCATGGATTTTTAGGATTGTCCTTTGAGAAAGCAGAATTAAAGTATGGAAGCGGGATCTGCCAGCTCCTGAGGGAATCTTGATGAAAAATAACTGTAAAATATTTGGGCGAGCTTATATGCAAAAACTCATGCTTCTTGATGGGTTTATGTACAGAAATAAGCATGAATTAAGTGGTAAAGGGGCTTGTGGAAACAAGAGGGACAAAGAGGCAGTGGAAGTGAAAACTTCTGGTGTTGTGTCTGCTCCATCTCAAAATGGGAATGGCAAAGGTGTTGTAAGAGGAGCTGAGAAGGGTGTTGGAAGAAGTGGGGGTGTTTACATTCCCCCATTTAAGTTGGCTCAAATGATGAAAGATGTGGAAGACAAGAGCAATGTGGAATACCAGCGCATGACATGGGATGCCCTTCGGAAGAGTATCAATGGGTTAGTAAACAAGGTAAATGCATCTAACATCAAGAACATCATTCCAGAGTTGTTTGCAGAGAATCTCATCCGTGGGAGGGGTCTATTTTGTAGGTCTTGTATGAAATCCCAAATGACATCCCCTGGATTTATAGATGTTTTTGCTGCGTTGGTTGTTGTGGTAAATACAAAATTTCCTAAAGTTGGCAATCTGCTTTTGCGAAGAATTATTTTGCAGCTTAAGAGGGCATACAAACACAATGAAAAGCACATGTTGATAACAACAGCCAAATTCATAGCTCATTTAGTGAATCAACAAGTTGCACATGAGATCATTGCCTTGGAACTTCTCACCCTTTTACTAGAGAACCCCACAGATGACAGTGTAGAGGTTGTTGTTGGGTTTGTGAAAGAATGTGGTTCTTTGTTGCAAGACCTTTCACCCAAAGGTCTCTATGGGATTTTTGAAAGATTTAGAGGTATTCTCCATGAGGGGGAAATTAACAAACGAGTACAGTTTCTAATTGAAGCCCTTTTTGCAATTCGCAAAGCTAAGTTTAAGGGTCGTCCAGCTGTGCGTCCAGATCAGTTAACACATGAAGTTTTCCTAGAAGATGAACTTGATCAAGAAGTTGGTTTGGATGTTTTCAAGCCAGATCCTAATTTCTTAGAGCATGAGGCAACCTATGAAAAATTGAAGAAAGATATCCTTGGAGATGCTTCTTCAGATAAAGCAGAAGGGGAGAATGATTCAGGTGATGATTCAGATGATGATGATGATGATGATGATGAGGAAGGTGAGGAAGCACTGAGAATACAGGATGAGACAGAGACAAACTTGGTCAATTTAAGATGTTCAATTTATTTGACAATCATGTCAAGTGCTGATTTTGAGGAAGCTGGTCATAAGCTACTAAAGATCAAGCTTGAAACTGGTCAAGAGAGAACATACCTTCGTTATTATGGTCTTCTTGGGCAAAGATTCTGTATGATCAATAAAATTTATGAGGAATTTTTTGATAAGTGTTTTGTACAACAATATTCTATGATACACAGACTGGAAACAAATAAACTGCGTAATGTTGCAAAGTTTTTGGCCCACTTACTTGGCATAGATGCTCTTCCATGGCATTGTCTTGCTTATATACATCTGACAGAGGAAGATACTACTTCCTCTTCCCGTATTTTTATAAAGACTCTCTTGCAGGAGCTGGCAGAGCAGCTTGGTATATTGTTGCTTAATGAAAGGTTGAATGATCCAACAATGCAGGAGTCTTTTGATTCAATTTCTCCAAAGGAAAATCCCAAAAATTCACGATTTGCTATCAATTTCTTTACTTCTATTGGTCTTGGTGGTATCACTGAGAGTTTATGTGAGTATTTGAAGAATATGCCAAGGCTTGTAATGCAGCATCAAAAGTCTATTCCTAATTCAGATGAATCTACCTCTAATGATGATTCTTCTAGTTCATCAGGTTCGTCAAATTCTGAGAGTGAAGCTAATAGTGAGAGTAGTAAGGAGTCACCAAGAAAGAAAAATAATTCAAAGCATGACAATGAGTATGAAAAAACAAGAAGAAAAGAAAAGGGAGTGGGCATCTAACTCGGAGGATGGAAGTGACAGTGAAAAAATCAGAAGGAAAAAGAAAATGAATTAAAAATCTTTCTAGTCAGTTATTCAAGGCTCCAGTAGACACCGTTTTCCTGGATTGTGACAAACAAAAGAATCACTCCCAAGTGCTTTGGTTTTATAACAGATGATTATAAGATGCTATAAATGTTGTCTTATGTATTTTAATAGCCATAGGTTTTAGAGTTCTGTACTTGACAGGTAATGGATAAACAGTGTTAGGAGGAGAAAATATTGAAGGCCAAGTGCAGATTGTGATAATACTAGATCAATGAATCCTGTTATTTATTGAGTATTTCTTGTTTTCCATGTTGTGTGATGTACCATAAGCAAACTAGAAATCTAAATTCAATAAGATGTTTTTTTCAATGATGATAATTTCTATTTTCTTGCCTATGAAGAAAGACCATGTTAGACAATATCAACAAACAACAAAATAAGGAGACAATTGCTAGATTGTGGTCTAACTTGAAAAGAAAAGGTAATGGAAAATGTTATTGTCCATGCAAAATTTGTAAAGGGTTAAAGACTAGAAGACTTCTAATCAAAACAACGAAGAAACTTTGTAGGCTACATGGTCACATTGAAGGTGGACATGATTATCATCCATTGGTAATTTTTTCATTATATCGTTTTGACAATTTATATACATAATAAATCACGTGATGATGAGATCATGATCACAATTTATTTATGTTTATCAATTTTATATAGGTCGAGCACCCCAGAGCACATGGTATGGATCAACACAACCCTAAGAATATGGTTTTCGAAGTGGACGAACATGGAGGTGTGAATATCAAAGATGAAGATAATGATCCCATGGAAGATGACGATCATGAGCCAGAAAACACAATTGAAGATGATGGTACAAATAAATTGATCCATGACTCATTTAGTACTCGCGCAGCTGATCATGATGATGAAGATGACCTTGATGTTTTTCATGATATCCCTCTACTTGAGAAGGCATCTGAGGCCCTTTACGAAGGCTCGTATTCAACTCTTCTCTCCGTTGTATTGTTGTTGGTGAACTTGAAGGTTATGAATGGTTTATCCAACATAACAATGTCATGTATGTTAAGGTATGTCATATATGTCATAATAAACTGTGAATCATGTTGTACCATTAATATTCTTTATTATAACAAATTATATTTTTTTGTTGTAGATTGATAGGTGAGTTTTTGTTACCACCATCAAATATTCTACCTCGCTCATATTGAGAATTATCTGTCGTTATGAAAGATATTGGAATGGAGTATCAAGCAATAGATGCTTGTCCCAATGATCATATTATATATCACAAACAACATGAATTTCGAACTGAATGTCCTGAATGTCATATCAGTAGATATTGAACAAATCAAATAACAAAACAGGTTCCTCGCAAGGTTCTTCGCTATATTCCCATTATTCCACGTGTGCAACAATTATTCAAGTGCACTAGCTTGGCACAATTTATGGATTACCATGGACGCAATAGAAGTCGAGATGACATTATTCGAATGCCTACGGATGGTTCAACATTTATGGACATAGAGGAAAAGTGGCCACACTTTAAAGAAGAACCTCATAATCTCAGGGTTTCATTGGCAGCGGACGGTGTCAATCCATTTGGAGAGATGAGATCTGTTTACTCAGTGTGGCATGTTTTTGTTATCAACAATAACATTCCTCCATGGATGTCAATAAAGAGGGAGCACATAATGTTGGCAATGATTGTTCCAAGTATTTTATCATTTAAATATAGTCGTCTAAATTTAATTATAAATATTGCAGTAAAATGGTCATAATAATTATGTAATGTTTTTGTTCATTCGATTAGGTAAGTACCAAGTTAAAGATATGAATGTATATATTGAGCCTCTTATCGATGAGTTGTTGGAGTTATGGAATGGTGTCACTATGTATGACGTCTCTAGACCAATAGGACAAAGACAATTTCAATTCCATGCAATGCTTCTATGGACAATACACGATGCCCTGGGGCTAACACATTTTTGTGGTATGTTATAGTGTTTAAGTTGTGCACGAACATTATAATTCAAAAAATTATCATATTTAATCCAATTATACATTATCTTGTAGGTCTTCAAACAAAGGGAAAATTTGCATGTCCTGTTTGTGGTCCAAAGATGAAATCTCGTCATTCAAAAAGTTTAGGAAAGCAGGTGTTTGATGAGTATAGGCACTTTCTCCACAAAAATCATAAGTATCAAAATACTAAAAAACATCTTTTCAATGGGAAAGAAGAGAATACATCAAAGCCACGAAGAATGACACCTCACCTGTGGAAGTTGGAATATAATAGAATTAATCGTCAAGGTAATGCCATTCCATCTATTGGTTTGTCATAAAACATCTTTTCTATTTTGTTTTGTTTATTGATGATGTGATTGATGATCATGAAGGTCGTGAAGGCATAAATGACCACCTTCCTAAGTGACTAAAAAGTTATCCCCGACAATTTAGTAGGTTGCCCTACTACGAGCAGTTACAAATTTTTCATTTGTTTGATAGTATGCATATTGGAAAGAATATAACAGAGTCATTATGGAAAATATTGGATGGAAGGCGTGACAAAGAAAAAATTGTCAAAATATGTAGTGACATTCAGGATTCCAATCATGCAATGATAAATGTCATTCAATCAAATAGCCAGGGAGACCAGATTAATATAAGTGAGCTTCCTTGGTTATTAATGGACCAGCAAAGCAATGCTATAAAAGAAGTCATACGAAAAATTCGATTTCCCATAGGATTTGTTGCGAACATAAACAATCTCATATCAAAGAAAAGTGAATTTGGGCCAGGGATGAAAACACATGATTGGCATACCTTCATTAAGGTAATTCATGTTCTTGTGTTTTTAGTATGTATTTAAGTATTGCGCGTACGTGTACTTTTCATTATGTTACAAAAAAATGAAAAGATAATTTTATAATTGTTGCAGTACGTTCTACCTCTATCTCTCCCAGGCGACTTCGACAATAATGTCAAGCAAGTCATATATGATCTTGGAAAATACATGAGGTAAGTAGTGATATTTGTTTAGTTCGTTGTATAGATATTATTTTTGCGATTTGTTTTACATGTTATGTAATATATTTTTTTTCATCTTGAATACCTTGTAGGTGGTTGTCATGTAAACAAATCCATAAAGACGATATAAAATATTGGAAGAGAAAAATTCCTCATTTAATGTGTGAAATGCAAAAGTGTCTACCTCCAGCTTTTTTCAATGCACAAGAACGCTACCTCATACACCAAGTTGAGGAGATTGAATTGTGTGGACCTGTACACACTAGGTCAATGTGGATGGTTGAGAGGCACTTGAAATTTTTGAAGGCTTTGGTTCAACAAAGAGCACATCCTGAGGGTTCTATGGTGGAGGGATATATGGTATACCAGACTATAGTGTACATTTCTAAATATCTTCCTAAGTTTGCAACAAAGATCCACGTGGACCGTATTTGGGATCCCAACACCATTAACAAATTCGAAGGGGAGCACTTGATGGGGAAAGGTAGATTGATGAAAGTGAGAGGTAATTATAAGATGTTATTATAGTTAATTAATTCTTAATCTTCAAAATAAATCGATTGTAAGATGTCTATTTATTTTTTGTACAGTATTTCACTCAAAGGTTCCACATAAACCAGGTTGGTCATTTGTTGTTAGACACGATTCAAGAGGAAGGCCGATAAAGTATAATGTGATGGAGGAAGAAGATACCAAAGAAGAAGATACTGAAGAAGTAGAAGATGAAGTGGATGATGATCACGATCGACAGTTTCTCAATGACAATGAAGAAGAACAAGAAGAAGAAGAAGAAGACGATGATGATGGTGATGGTGATGGTGATGGTGATGGTGATGGTGATGGTGATGGTGATGGTGATGGTGGTGATGATGATGGCGAAGATGTTGATGATGATGATGATGATGAAGACGACGACGACGACGACGACGACGACGACGACGACGACGACGACGACGACGATGACGATGATGATGATGATGATGATGATGATGATGATGATGACCTTGATGTTCATGATGATGAAGAATGAAATGTATGAGGTATGCGATTAGTATATTATCTATTTAATATTGACTTCTTGATAGAATTTTTTTTACATAATTAATTCATGATGTTTTGAATTCTAATGCCATTACATAATTAATTCATGATGCACCTTTTAATATGGAGATGGAGATAGGGAGAGTGACTATTTATGTGACAATTTTTAAACTGTGTTTATTTATGGAAATTGGATTGTTTATTAGCTATGTGATGGATGTTGATTTAAAATACATATGTGATGGATCACATGTTTATGATGATGCATCTGACATTTTTTGAACTTTGTGTTTATTTATAGAACGTGGATTTTTTATTACCTATGTGATGGATGGTGATTTATGATACATATGTGATGGATTACATTTTTATGATGACACATGATATGTGATGCTAATTGTGATGCTCAATTACATATATGATGACACATCATGTGATGCTTCTGATGCTTATGATACGTATGTATTTATTGTTTATCAACTTACAATTGTAGTAATGTTTATGATGCTCAATTGATGGTGTTGATTTCAGGTATAGTCCTTGTGTGATGTTGTCACCCTTGGTGCGAACAGGTCGTTGACTACAAACATCGTCAACCATTTAGTTGAGGATCCTGCATAGTCTACATCGTACAAGACCCTGAACCCCTTTGACGAGGATTCTGCACAGTCTCATGGATGGACAGGTATAACTAGTCAATACACCCTATAGAAACAGTTTATTTTTTAAAAATTACTTGGAAAACAAACTTCCTCATTTTTTCAAACCTTGACATTAGCAGCAAATCTAATACAATTATCAACACTTGAGGCCCCGGTTGGACTTATTCCAATTTTCATCCCAAAATCAACTTTAGGGCTGACTTCTTCATCAACATTACCCTCATTTGCAAAATTTCTCTCTCATTAGCAATTAACTCTCTCATTTCATGGAGTGCAGGTACCCCCAAATAGGTATTTGTCAGATCTGTCTTTGTTGAGTGAGGAAAATGAAGTAATAGAAAATGAAAGTGACACATGTAGTAGGTCTACAATAGGGAGATCAACAAGAGGTCAAAAGATTAGAAGAAAATTCAATAAACGCATGAAATTTGTCCTTGCTCAAGGGGGGTCATGTTCTTATGATGATGAGACCAAAGGTGACATTGAGGTGCCACTGAGGTATAGACATCTACAGAAACAATGGGTGCCCAAGGAACTTCCTCCAATAAACACGGATTTTTGTGTTAATGATAGGATATATTGCATAGCACCTTCGTCGTTACATGGTTTAGGCTTACTTTCCATGGATGGCATAAAGGTCTGTTACAATAGAGTTGTAGAATTGATGGAGTTTGTTAGACCTTGTTACAATTACAAACATTGGATGCAGATTGTTAAATATATAAAAAGTATGCGTAGGTATGCACTGTCAACAAATTATATACAACAAAAATATAATGATCAAAGTAAATGAGTGGCTATATACATTGATGGTCGACCAAAAGCAACAGGGAATATTGCAGGTTTTATAAATAGTACGTGACCTGGGTCAACTAATAAACAACCCAATTGCATATTTGAGGCACGCGAGGGTAATCATGTATTTGTATGTGTGATAAAATCAATAAGTGCAGGCGAAGAGCTTCTAATCGATTACAGTTTGAATCGTATAGATAGAAACAAAGTTAATATCATGGGGGTGGTACGTACTATATACCATGTAAATTAACCAACCTCCAATTAATGAATCCAATATACCATTTTATTATGAAGTTTTTTTGCTAAGTCTATTGGTTTAATTTCGCTAACGTTTTTTATATTTTTTCTTTGTCACAGGCCAACATGGATCCATCACATATCACAGATAGAGATGTATCTTGCGACACTTCTATAGAGCAGGTAAACCTCATTGTAATTGTACAAATTAGATAGAAGCAAACTGTTACATTATTATGTTCTTTTTTTAGTGATTTATACTAATTTTGTAATTGTTAATGATATTCTTGACACAGATGGATGTTCGGGGAAAGGGAAAGGGAGTTGCAGTACCTGAGCACCTTTCTAGGGATGTGGAATCATTAGGGTTAAGCGATGATGACCCTAAAGATCCCATAGACCTTATGAAATTCTTTAAAATGCCTCTTATAAAAATTAAAAGGAGATTATTGCTTTGGCAGTCGTGCAACCTATCACTGATGAGATACGAGAGAGGGTGGCATTATTGATTCGGACAGCAGAAAACTTGCAAGTAAGCAGTAATGAACGCTTTAATTATAACAAAAGTTCAATAATGGTTTATATTTTATTCTCTTTTATGTCATTAACTAAAATATGTACGTATTGTTTTTACAGCAATTTATCTGCCCTCATCAAAGTCGTTCCCACAATCAGGGTGTTGCAGGATCTTTAGGTGATGACGATTTTCTTGTATTATCACTTGCTTGGCTTATCACTCTGAGTACCCAAAACACATCATACTTGATACGGTCAATTTTCAAAATAAAGGTTCATCCTTGTTTACAATTCTTGTACTTTTCATATATTTAATGTATTACTCTTTAGGTGTTGTCAATGTTACTGCACAAATGTTGTCGCCGCCTCATCAAAGGTCACCCTCACCTGTATTGCTGACTCCAATGTCGGCAACACGTAGCATGCAGACATCCTGTAGTGCACGTCATATTGGCCCGCCCACTGTTGGTAGATCCCTCTTTTGCTCTATCTTCTGTAATGTGTTTATTTCCCTTCAAGCATTCTTTCTTGAATTCTAATGCCATTTCATAGTGGATTCATTTTTTGCAGGAGGAGATGCACATGAGGATGTGCCAGAGGCGATTGCTGCTGATAACATACCATCATTTCCTAGATCTTCTTGTATTGCTAGTACGGGAACATTGCATGCCACATTGGTGGTGAGCGACGAAGAAATGATTCCCTTAAAGATACAAAAGGTTCCAGGTACTTTAAAATTATTATTATATATACTCTAATTGTAATTTACTTTATGATCACTCATTTTGGACTAATGATCCCATGAATTTTTTGCAGGCAATGATATTTTCTATAAACATCTTAGTGACATTGCATTGCAAATATTTGGGTCCACCATACGTAAAAAGTGGTACATCATATGTGAACTAACCCTAATCCACTTTTGATTTCATGTCATTGCTAGAATAGTTTTCCTTTGATCCATTTCTTGAAGTGTAATAAATGTAGCTTCAATTCATTTCTGAATCTAGCAGGATTGTTTTTGCTTTAAAAGGTGGAATGACCAAGAAAAAAGGTTAAAAGATGAATTAACAAACCAAATGGTTGAGTGGTTTGGAAATGACACCTTTGACAAAACCAAGTTCCTTGAAAAAGTTGGCACATATCTAAAGTTTGTGAGGGACCAATACAGGACCCATTTGGAGAGGAACCTAAAGTACGAGTGTCCCCCCATGATTCTAGAGAGGGAGTGGAAGGACCTGATTTTGGATGCCAAGGAGAAAATTGAAAGGAAAAAAGGAAATACACCACTAGATGCCAGAAGAAGGTATGGGATACTATTAAGAATGTAATTATGTACTAATTAATTACTCTTTATATTTATATAATCTAACATATTTCAAACTTTTTATAGACTGAGTGACACATCAAAGGCAACCAAGGCAAGGCAAGAAAAGCACGGGCAACACAAACTCGGCTATGGTGGTTACATGAAACTTGCTACACGAATTGTAAGTATCTCATGTAAACAAAATATTGCATCAAAATATTAATAAATTGCAAACGTTTTTTTTTATCAAACAATGCAAGCAAAATTCACGGTACCAAGCAAAAATGCGGGGCTCTGAATTCAATAGAGTGCCCACAGAAGATGACAAGAGAATTGCCTACCAGCAAGGCTATTCAGTTGTGGTTGATCGGCTATGAGAATTGAGTGGGCATACACAACATTCGAGTGCATTCGTCACACAGGTAAATATGCTAAATGGAAGTTGTTTCAAATTGAATACTTTACCAATAATCTAATAGATGTTGAGTTCCAACATAAAGTGACTATATTTGTTTTAAATAAGCAAGCAATGATAACAATGTGCATGTCATTGGAATGCAGCCTGCTAATTGTGAAACACCACCTGCACATGAAGGTCCGGATGTGCATCCCAGTAGTGGAGGTATTCATTTGCTATTCAAATTTATTTATTTAGCTATTAATACAATTAAACATCTTAATTTGTAATTAGAGTAGTAATTAATGTAACATTTTTTGTTAATATTTTAGAGCATGTAGTCAGTGGTGAGCAAGTGGAGCATGATCTGGGTACACAACATCAAGAACGTGATATTCCCCACTCAGGTAAAGAGGACCATTGTTATTGCTTTAAACAAATATAATTGCAATTGGTGTTCAGCATTAATGTAACCTTTAGTATTTCAACTCCAGATAATCTAGAGGGTGTTTATCATGTTGAGGTTGAGGCTACACAAAAAGATGTGGCCCCATCAGGTAAAGAGCACAACAATTATGTTCTCTAAATTAATGAAATACTTGTAACAGTATTTTTTTTTTAAAAAAATTTAAACCCATTTCTTTGTTATTGTAGAGGACCCCCCTTCGCTTTAGCATCCTCGTCCTTAGTATAGGACTAGGCATACATCAAAATCATGAGTAGTTGGCAAAACATCTACAGAGGGGGGAAATGATAAAGAAACCGATGTTCCGCTTAGTCTTTTCATAGCTTCAAAGAAAAAACAAAAAAACAAATGATTGTAATCTAACTTATTTGATAATGACTGATTTTTATGTGTTAGTGAATGTAATTATGTGCTAATTAATAGTTATGGACAATATGTGTTAATTAATATTGATGAATGTTGCATGTTAATTAATGTTAATCAATGTTATGTGTTAATGAATGTTATGTGATATTAATGAATGAATGATATATGTTATTAATGGTAGAAAGAAATAATGAATGAATGTTATAAGATGTTAACGACGAATTTAGAGTGATGTTAAGGGGGGGGAGGGGCCAAATGAGCTTCCACCTTCACGTGGTTGGCCTTGTTAAGTAGAGAATATTAAACTATTCTTGAAACCAAGCGAAGTTCAACAAGATAACACACTTTTCAATAATTCATTATGTTGCACAGTTAATCTTGTTGAATAATGTATATTGAATCTTAATTGCAGGGTCCAATAGAGCCAACACGAACAACAACACCACAAGTTTCTGGGTATAATGAACTCCCATATTGTCTTGTCTGTACACGAACAATATGAGTTGCTTCTAGTGTTGATATCCAAGGCGGGACTACAAAAGTTATGAATATGCCTCATCCTTGTAAGTTTTTTTATTACTTGTAAGTAATGAATATGCCTCATCCTTGTAAGTTTTTTTATTACTTGTAAGTCATGAATATTTCTCTTTAGTTGATTAAAATTAAATAAAAATATTTAATGAATACACAAAACTATATACATATGCAGGCGCACCATGGTTGAGATGGTCCAACTCCCTAGTCTCACTCTACGACTAAGCTCATGCCATATCTAAATCAAAGACATCTTAAATACATCGTTGGTGGAAAGCTACAAAATGCTATTTTCATACATAAGCAAGACATACACAATTGGGCACAATCACCAAGAGAATGGTAAAAAGTGTGTTTGAGATTGTATCATGGATGCTTTTAAGGATTGTATCATGGATACAAAAAATCTCTTCATTAATCCTTTACTCATGATTGCTATAATACTTCTTTAGACTTCTCATGTCATTTGTTGCACTTCTTCACTATTTTGGATTGAGTTTCAACTATGTATTTGCCTTGACTTATGAATGTACCTAGCTTTGTCCTATCTTTGTAAGCTTCCTCTTTGAATTGTGGTTGTAGATTTGATAATACCTTTTTAATCTTGCACTATTTGTAAGGAGGACAACTCCTAATGCATGTTGCAAATTGTGTTCTAGTGACTGAGACTAACCTTTTTGTACTTGATGTTTTTGACTAGTTTTCATAACCTCTAACTTTGATGTTTGTGCCTTAATAGAACTAGATGTTTCTTGTATGCATACTTGGTCAAGGACTACATTATGATGCTATAGGGCTACAAACTAAGATTATTTATTGTATTGAGTTGCACATTTGACATGAGTTGCCCTATGACTGCTATGCCTCTTGAGGTTATAAGGTGTTGTTCTTGTCAAGTTTTGACAATGCTGCAACAATAACGTGTTATTTGTTGTTAAGGTTTGAAAAGACCTTTTAGAAACTTATACCCTACTCTTTTTCACTCAGTAGACTTGATTACTGTCATTTTATTTGGTACTAGGTATGACTGCCTACTAGCTTTACTATAGACTGCAATCTCTCTAGACTGTATTTTTTGAGTGTTGTTGTTCTGTACTTGACCATCTATTATGAAAACATAAATTGAAATGTCCAAAACAATTAATGAATGACTGCACTATCACCAATCTATCTTGAAGATTTGACTACTCTTTAGATTATGATTATGACTGTCATGATATTTCATGAGACTGCTCTATCCCCATATGAAACCCTTTGTTCCCACAAATCAATGCTTTGAACTTGACTGCAACTTTATAGTGATCACTGTCTTTGTACAGTAAGCTTGCTACTTTCTCAACTTTTGATATATTGGAGGCTCCTAGGATGGTTTCTATCTTATAGTCACAATACCTTACTATAATTTGCATTTCAGATCACTGCTCAATGATCATATGATGTCTTTGTCTTTTGAATTTGACTCTCGAGGTGAACACTAACAACTCATAGGTGCTTGCAATGTTAAAACCTTGGCCAAGATGGTGATTATCTAAGTGATTGTTAGATCACATGAACTAGATACACCTACTAGTCATATGGACATAGTAGTTAGGGGTTACCTACAGTGTGTGTCTGACTAGTTGCGTTAGGTTTTGAACACCAAGATCAGATGGCCAGATGTAAAAGAGACCCAATCCTTAGAATGCACCCTCATGAAGGGTTGGGTCTCTTCCAATTGGAAGGGGCATGGGAGACTGGCAAGTCTACGATTGAATGGAGAAGCCCTTGATGATGCTCTCCCTATTCCAAACTATGTCGAGGCTTGATACAAAAAGTTTAAGTTGGAAAGTTAAATGAATTGTAACCTCTGAAGCTTTATCTCTTCCCTCAAAAATGAAACTTGCCATTTGAATTCCTTTCTCATATTGATTAGATTAATAATATTTGTTCAATGCTTTTTATCATTAAAAGATTACCTTCCTTTTAGATAAATTAGTTAGATTCTTATTATGTTGAAGACATTTAGTTAGTTTTCTCCTTCAACTGAAGTAGTTATGTTTTATTTTGAAATGCTCAATTTTTTATCTTAATATAGATCACAATTTATTTTCTTTTAGTATAGAATTAATGGAATATTACATATGGTATCAGAGCAACCAAGTTCGACATTGAACCTCAGGCTTTCCACCTATAAACAAAACTATATACATATGCAGGTGCACCATGGTTGAGATAATATGCAGGCGCACTATATACAAAATTATATTCGCAAGTAAATCTTTTATTCAAATCCACAATATGAAACATAGAGTTTTACTGGACGAACACAAGTAACCTTATCTCCTTTAGATAATATCACAAGCAACTGCCTATAGAAAGATGCAGTAATCCACAACATATACACAGAGGAAAGATGACTAATTATATTATATATGTTTGCAAAATGGTACAATAGTAAGCGTGAGGCTATATTCTACTTCTTCTCTAATGATCCTTATTGTTACAAAAGTTCCCACATTTATATGAGGGTATACATTGTCACCAAGCATCGTGGCTTTTCAGCACATAACTATTGATTAGCACTTTTGTTAACAAACTGGAAGATAAACAAGTTCAACATTCCTATGTGTTCAATGTACTTATCATCTTTATACATCAGAACATCATTTTTTAGTGTCCTCATGTCACATTTTGTCTGGAAATGATTGGATAGAATATGGTTAACACAAAGTGACAATTCTTTGTCCCGATCCAACTCTGCTACTGCTCGATTCTTCTCATCACTGAACTCTTGTTTCCACTGTTCCAACGATACTAACTCACCACTACTGTAAAAATAGGGCACCCTAGAGGTATTCCCATCGTCCAGCCTCTGAATCTCTTTCCTTAATTGATTTGCCAATTCATCATGGGACTTCAAGTAAGCCTCGTCTTCAATTTTCTCACCTGGATTCATCAGACTGTTGTCATTCATCATGCCTTCCAACCGAGACCTAAGCCTTTCATGCTCTTTCAAAGATTTGATTGTTCCAGTGTATGTCTTCCAATAGAATTCTGCAACCTGCACCATACTTTTGAATCTATGCTCAACGATCTCGAGAACTAACTTATCCATCTTTTGTTGTTCCTTTTTTACTTGCCGAGATGTCTTTTTGGCCTTGTTCCTCCAATACATAGCATCTATCAAGGCATCCATGGCATCTCTGTCAACACTGTATGTCATCCCTATTTGACTGGTACCTGTATCAATATGAAGCAATCTTGCTTGCAGCCTCTATTTTTCTTCATCGGTTTTCTCATATAGGCTTTTGTATGTAGAATTTTCTCGGACCAGAAACTCTATCTGATCTTGGTTCAGTTTAGCAACATCCAAATTTAGTTTGGCAGTTTTTCTAGGGTCAGTCTTTCCAACCTGTTGTACCATCAAATGCCCAAAAGCTTCTTCTGTATCAACCGATATAGGTCTTTTATCTTTGGGATAGATAGCCCACTCTAGAAGAGCCTTCTGATATGGATCATATCCCAATCCTGTAAAGAGTTTTATCAATCTCTTTTGGCATCATTTGCTTACTTGGGTCATGTTTCTAGAGGAATCCATCAAACAACAAGGCAGAGTTCATGTCCCATCCAAAGTATAATAGCACACCAGCTTCCTTAAGCAACTGTCTTCCCTTCTCAGGTGTCATTTCTCTCATCACGAGATCCATCTCCTCTTGTAACTTTTGAAGCTGCTGCTCTTCTTCACTATTTCTCATGTTATTCCTAATTTGAGATCCTTTATGTTGATAGAGGAATGCGGTGAACTCCTTGGAAGCAATGAAGTCACTATCAGCAATGAAATCCTCATGCTCCAAGAATCTGATGTCAGCCACTTCTTGGACATTCAGTTGTCCTATTGCCAAGTCTATCGGTGTATCCTCTGCATAACCAGGGGATAATCCTCTCGAGGAGTGAATGGAACGATGCCAGATGTGGAAGCAGGAGACATATGAGCCAAAGGCTTTGTATTTCTAATAGTATCAATGTAATCCCTAAAAACATGAGGGGGGACTCCCTCAAGTATTTCCAATTCATGCTCCATAATTTTGTTGGCCAAATCCAAGGAGTCTTCAATCTTTTGTAGCACGTTCTCATTCATTTTCCTTCTAAAAAGCTTCCATTTATAAGCCTGCATTGCTTTCTCAAGCTTTATTCACTTCACTCTGGCCTCTTCTCTGCCAATGTTCTTAATGAGGTCATCTGGTAGGTAATATTTATGCTCTCCAGCCTTTAGATTTTGTGATGACCGGGCTATCCTTATGTATCCTTCAGGATCAAAATTGGGCCTTGGATCCTCCATAGCCGTGCCATAATAATCCAATTTTGTCTACAGCAGGCCATAACTCTTTGAAATTTTCACAATAAAATATGAAAATACTAACAACCTAGGTACAATTGATTGTTTCCTATGGCTTGTCAGATATTCTGTACTCACTATTGACAGTTGCCTCAGAATTTCCAGACAAGCCACTCTGTTAGGGATTGTAAGTGGTAGTAATTATGGTCTCCCTTCAAACCCGTATACCCTAACTTGTGTGTAGTCTGAAAAACAATACCAATCTCCCCAATTGCGTTCAATTGAGGGATCTTCAACGAAATCTTTTGGTCTTAGGAATCTTTGAACCTCTGGTGCAAGGGCATGATCGCATGGGCATCCCAACAGTCTATATAATGGCTTGACAAAGAACTCCTCAAAATGCCAATATTGATTATTCACATACCTCTGGTCCCATGAAGAAACCCATAGTTGCACTGGTTTTCTAATCCCAACATTGTCATGTGTCCTGACACATAACTCTTCTAGCCATAACCCTTCATCTTGGCCCACATACAATAGCATATGCATAAGTATGGAATAATGCTTGAAATGAACATTGATGACATCCCCCTTTAACTTTTCTAACCCATGATTCAAAACCTCAACCAAATAAGCAGAAAAATCAAAGAAGCGGAGGTCCTTAGACTGTAAATCGGCACAAATGACCATGGCTGCAATATCCATCAAAGGATGGGATTTTATCCCTAGCACTTGGGCAACACAACAATAGGTATACTTGAAATATGGATGGAAAGAGTTGACATCATAGGGAGATTTGTCATCCTGACCTAGTGGCACTAAGGACCCTACATTCCTAGGTCTATGTATAGGGAGTCTCCACATTTTGTAAATGTTCTCTACGTTAAAATATTCACTTGTTAACTTCTTGAGGTCAATCAATTCTTCAAATCCCCAATCCAACTCAAATACGGTGTCAATAACCTCCTTTGTGATTGCAAGAATTGGCTCACCCATGTAGTTATATATGGTCCTGGTTTTAGGGTCATAATTGTTTGCCAATGCCTTCATGAGCTCCACATTCATGAATACATTAGCCACAACTAACCTTCCTAAGTTCAATCACCATAAATTATTGATAGGTTGAGGGGAAACTCTTCTATTGTACCCATATATGAATAATGCATACCCTCTCAATTTTGTCCATATGTCTCCAAGATCCTCAAACTGGTCCTCCAGGCCTTCCTCATCAGCTCTAATCTTCTTGGACCTCAAACTAGATAATGGCCACTGGTCAATCAGGTCCTATGCCAAAGAACGCCCTTCCCTTTTCTGTCTTTTAGGTTTTTCTTCTGCAGCGATAGGTTCTTTTCCCTTTCTAGTCTTATTAATTTTAGATGATGATTCCATTTGAATTTTAAAAAAGAGGCCTGTGTGCAAACAACTTACTTGGAATTACTAAGCTTTATATGTGAATTCGCCCAATTCTGGCTTTCAGTTCGTCGCATGTGAATTCCTTAATGTTGTGTCCTTTGATGTTGATCCACTACTTATGGCGTATTTAATCAATTAGTAATGGCGGTTTGGACAACGGTCACTCGGGCACACGTTTGAATTTAATGGCGATGTGACCTTCCCTGGGATTTTTTTTTATTTTCATGGCAATCAATAATCATTTCGATGAGGATATGTCTTTTGATCATTTGTTTCTTTAGTCCACCGATCTCTTTGTTTCTATTGACAATACTTTTGTTTCAATTATTACTTCAATCAAGTATTTTTTCCCTTCATCAAAATACTGTATTCGGTCAGTATGGTTGTCTCCTCATCGAAACATATCCGATATCCATCGGGTCTTATGTCGAAGAAACCTTGGGCTTTGGTGTCCTCCTTTATTTTTCCATCGAAATACTTCTTTCATCGATATCACTATGCCCCGTCGATGAATGAGTCTATTATCTCACCGAAGCTTTTCTTTATTTTCCCTTATCGTTCTTCACCGATAAAGTTACATCGGCAAAACCACACATATCGAGAACATGCCTTTTAACCTTCTCGAAACCTATATCCTCATCGATATCTTTTATCGATGTAGCTTCCTTTTGTCTGATCGATATTATTCTTTCGATGAAAATGCTCCTTTTGGTGGGTCCTTTTTATGTTGCACCGATAGTATTATTTCCTTGAGAACTTTTCCCGTCGATGAAGACCCTCTCTTCTTTCTTCAATATCTTTTGTTGATGAAGTTATTATCTTCGGTGAGTCCTTTCTGGAATGCATCGACGTTTCCTTCATTCGATGGCTCTTTTATATCGATGAGACATCGCTAGGTCTCATCGATACCTTTTGAATTCGGATCGATATTATTCTTTCGATGAAAATGCTCCTTTCGGTGGGTCCTTTTTATGTTGCACCGATGGTATTATTTCCTCCAGAACTTTTCCCATTGATGAAGACCCTCTTTGCTTTCTTCGATATCTTTTGTCAATGAAGTTATTATCTTCAGTGAGTCCTTTCTGGAATTCATCGGCCTTTCCTTCCTTCGATGGCTCTTTTATATCGATGAGACATTGTTGGGTCTCATCAATACCTTTTGAATTCGTATCGATATTATTCTTTCGATGAAAATGCTCCTTTCGGTGGGTCCTTTTTATGTTGCACCGATAGTATTATTTCCTCGAGAACTTTTCCCATCGATGAAGACCCTCTCTACTTTCTTTGATATCTTTTGTCGATGCAGTTATTATCTTCGGTGAGTCCTTTCTGGAATTCATCGACATTTCCTTCCTTCGATGGCTCTTTTATATTAATGAGACATCACTGGGTCTCATCGATACCTTTTGAATTCGGATCGATATTATTCTTTCGATGAAAACGCTCCTTTCGGTGGGTCCTTTTTATGTTGCACCGATAGTATTATTTCCTCGAGAACTTTTCCCATCGATGAAGACCCTCTCTACTTTCTTCGATACCTTTTGTCGATGAAGTTATTATCTTTGGTGAGTCCTTTCTGTAATTCATTGGTGTTTCCTTCCTTCGATGGCTCTATTATATCGATGAGACATCGCTGGGTCTCATCGATAATATTTTTATTTTTTTTGATAAAAATTATCATCGTCAGAGTTACGAAAAATACCAAGCTTTTGACCGACGATGTAATCGGTGGACATACAACATTCTCGTCAGTGAAATGTTTTGGAGTCATCGCACTTCTGACTCAAACGACACAAACATCCGACGAGGAAGCTGTACGTGCGAAAACACTTCGTAGTCGGACGGTCGTCAATGTCTCTGAATGGACCAACGACACAAGCATCAGATTAAGAGTATCACCGTCGGTACGAAGTTCCAAATTGTCGTCATCTTTGCGACAAAATCTACTGATTCCAATGACTTCTTTGACCATTGGCAGAGTCCATTGGATTGTCGTATTTTCGACGGGCATGGCATCGTCAACCAATCTGATGCCGAGTTTTCGATGGTTGATTTTGTCAGCACTCCGACAAAAATTCGTCGCAAATCCGACAAATGGCCGTCGAAAATTAGGTCCAAATGTACTAGTGTTCGTTGCCTTGAGACCCGTCTTTCTTTCTTCTTCTAACCAGTTCGTATTCATGTGCCTCTTACTAGCTGATATTTTGTCATTCCATGCCTTTAGGGCCTCTTCTTTAGTTAATAAAAATATCTCCTCTCTGGTTGGGATGCCAAAAACCAACCCGAGCATGTCAGGAGACAAGTCTATGACTATTTTTCCTTGTGCATCCGTGCACTTTCTAGTCTCTAGGTTGTAAAATGGGGCAATGGTCATTATGAACTCTGGTGCTTGCAATGACTGTGGGAAGGCAGTAGCTTCAACTAGGCTCGATCTCTTGATTCTCCCGTGGAGGGCCTCCAAACTAGGTTTATCTAATTGAGCCTTGATATCCTCAATTTCAATATGGTCGATTTTGGTATCCATGACCCATCTGACTTGATCGTCTAAATTCGAAACATAGACCTGTCCTTGGTAATGATATTTCATGGTGGTTGGGAGTCTATCAATCTCTTTGCCTCTTTTTTTGGAGGATGAGTCCATCTAACCACTCGAACCTGCAAGTAGAAGACAAATCCTCAGTCTTTGATATTAAGCATAAAAGTTGATTTACTTCGAGACTTCAAGGTTTCGGGGTCCCGGGCTAGGCATAAGTGAAGAAGGCTTGGAACTCCAGTGTTTCAGGGTTCCGGGATTGCTAAACAGGAGCCACCCGAAACTTCGGGGTTCTGGGCTCAATTGAATGGGAAAGACCTGGAACTCCGAGGCTTCGGGGTCTTGAAACGGGAAAGGCCCAAAACTCCGGGGTTAGGTCAAATCAACTACCTGGAACTCTGGGGGTCCGGGCTAAAAAACTAGGGCACGCAAAAACAAAACAAAAAACACAAAAAAAATGAGGAAAGAAAATATAATCTAGAAACCATCAACAAGGGCAAGAAAATTCACCAACCTGGTGAATCGAGATTCCAGGAAAACACCAAGGAAAGCTCGGAGGTCTGAAATTTCACAACTTGGAGCTAGGGAGGAGGAGCTCTGAATGCACAAAATGAACTTTATAAGTCCATCATCTCTATTTATGCTCCCCCAAGCCTGTCCATACTAAAGCCTTAAACATGACCTCGGGACTCTGGGGTCCCAAGGTTCCGACATCGACAAAAGAAAAAGAACACCCCACCCCGGAACTTCGAGGGTCCGGGGTTCCGAAGCAAGAAAAAGGAGGCTCCGCCTTGGGACTCCGAGACTTTGGAGTTCCGAGGCAGAAGACGCAAAAACCTCAGGGCTCCAGGATCCCGAAGTTCCGAGGTCAAAACCAAAAAAAGATTAAAGAGACCTCGGGACTCTAGGACTCCGGAGTTCCGAGGTCAAAACCAAAAGAACACGGAGACCTTGGGACTCCGGGACCCCGAAGTCCTGAGGTCAAAAGGCAAAAAGAAAGAAAGACGAAACAAAACAAAGGGGACCCAAATTTCGATGCAAGGAGACTAATGGGGACATAGATATGCAAGGCATAACAAGTTGAATCATAGGGCGTCTTGGTATAATTAGCTTGATTATCTATAGTTTTTGCTTTTCCCTTGTCATGTTTAGGAAATGTCTCCTTGAACATCGCATTCTCTTCATTGGAGGTGTTACCATCCACTTCTATGTCACCTCTGTCAATGAGATCATGTATGATATTCTTCAATTTGTGGCAATTTATAGTCGCAATATTCATCATCATTCCACCAATTTTGTTTTACCTTTGGCTCATATGGTGGATTATCTGGTAGTGTTATGAGCTTGTTTGCCACTAACTTCTTGAATGCGGTTTCATTTGGTTCTCCCAATGGGGTGTATTTTCTTTGAGGTTTTGATGGCCTTTGATTGTTCACTTGATTGTTCGTATTGGAAGAACTTGCACTAAGGAAGGTTATTTTTGGTTTCACGACATTTTTATCTACTACCGTGTCATTGAATGTGTTCTTATTCTTGTTCCAAAAGAACAGTTTGTCTTTCCCATTTGATTCCTCTTTGTTCTCTTTATATATCTTGATGATACCTTGTTCAATAATGACTTTTTCTATCACCATTCCTTTCTCAATGACCTCTTTGAAGGTAGACAAACAAGATTTTCTTAGCTCATATCCGATATCCTTGTTGACATTTTGAGTGAACATTTCTATCATTTATTTTTGTGGTATATCACAAGAGCATTGGCTAGCAAGACCTCTCCATCACTGTAAAAATGAAGAGAAGGATTCCCCATGTTTCTGCGTAGTATTGCATAAGGTAGCTATTGACACATCGGTTTCAATGTTGTATGAGAAATGTTGTATCAAAGCCTATGCTAAATCACCCAATGACTTAATTCTAGGTGGAAGTTGGGAGAACCATTCCATAGCTTGTTCGCCTAAGCTTTGTGGAAACAATCTCATCAAGTATGTTTCTTTTGTTGCTACCTCAATGCAAGCTGTAAAAAACTATCTTATGTGTGCCTTAGGATCCCCTTTGCCTTTGTATTTATCAAACTTTGGTGTTACAAAAAGTGGAGGGAATGGAGGCATTGGAATGCTTCTATCAAATGGGTAAGGACATATGTCCTTCATTGTGTAGTGTTGCTTTGGTGTATTCATGTCTGCCATTTGCCTTTGTAAGTCCTTTATCTGTTGTTGTAAGTCATTCTTGGGTGGTGTCTTTTCTCTTTGAGCTAGTCTCATGCCTGAGCCAATGAGTGGAGGAGGAGGAATATAATGCATATATGGATGTCATTTGATCATAGATGTGTTCATATGGAGGAGGGATATAATTATAGCTTGCATATGGACCACTTGGTATGGTATTATAGTAAGGAGCACTAGGTTTAGGTAGATACATGTCATGAGCATGGGGATAGGAGGTGTCATAAGAATGATCTTGGATATTACCCCCAAATCTGACACAGGGTCTCCTCATGTCATGATTTTGAATGTTCGATTGAGTGTAATTGTACGCATTGGTATTATCTTGGGTATCATCATGAGCATGTGTGGTGGTAGTTCTTCTCCATGGGAAAGGATGATTGTGGGGTTGTTCATGAGAGGTTCTATCATAATTGGCACGAGAGTGAGTGTATGTTTTTGGAATCTTGAGTTTTTGAAATAGGGATGAAGGTGACTCAAGCACGAAACGCTCTTTCTTACCACCACTATTGGGCCTCCTTTGTCTTGCGTTAACTTGATTTGCTTGATTTGGATCATCCTCCAAAAATTTTGACATATCAAGTCCATGAGGTATTCTTGTTCCACTTTGTGCCATGACTTGTAGGAAATATTGTCTATCCCTTTTCATGGTCTCTTGAACCAATCTGCTAAAATGGGGATCCATGATAGTTTCCTCAACTTCTGCAGAATCCACAGATGTATTGCCATTGTCATCATCATTTCCATTGTTGTTGTCATTGTCTAGTATATTACTATGGTTTTCAAATGGATTGTAGAATTTGTCTCCATCAAATTCATAGGTACTCATGTTTAAACACCATAAAGCTTCTTTGGCTTCCCTTCTAGACCTTCATGAACAAGTTTCAACCATGGACAAAAGTCTTGACCAAAATGAATGGTAGGATGAAAATGCAAAGACTATGGAAGACCAAGAGGTGTATGAAGTGTAGATGAATCTAGGGTAAACTTGCAATGTCCAAAAGTGTAATACCAAAGTATGTATGTTTTTAGAGTAAGGTGTGGCTTCCAAACAGATGATGGATCTCTTGATGAGGTAAGTTGACCTTGACTCCAGATATGTATGTTTGAGAGCAAAGTGTCGATTCCAAAGAGATGATGAATATCTTGATGAGGTCATTTGACCTTGACTCAAGAAGACCAAATGAGACCCTAAGATGATGGATCTTGATACGGGACTCGCCTAGTGTTGTGTTGTAGTATGTTTGCAAAGTTTGATGAGGACAAGTAAAGTAACCTTTTGACTCAAATTTGGAGAATATGTATGAGGGCAATGCAAGTGAAGGAAAATAATTGACTATTTATGAGCAAGACAGGTTGACTGAAGAATGAAGCCCTATAGGAAGCAACCTTAGAATCTCTTTAGATCTGAAAACTTAAGTCCTTATTGTTCTCAAAAGTTTTCTTGTAATTTTTCAACTGTGAATGAAGAAGCAATTTTAACAAACCCAGACATGATTTTGAAAATATTTTGTAATTTTGTCCAATTGTAAATTTGTTGAATGTGACCAAATCTTAATCTTTTGACTTTTTAGTGGCAAGAAGACACAATAACAATGAAGACTCAATGTTTGAAGGTGTTTTGTCTTAAGGATCCAAAATGTTTCAAAATGTGAAGTATAATATGAAATGTTTTTGCATACACTTGAAAACATAGTAGACACAATGTTTATTTGTTTTGTTTGAAAATGTTTGAGTGTTTTGATCATGCAAGCACGAATCCTAGGGCTGGTCGGGACAATAGTTGTTGAATCTCACTTGGGGGTTACCCCGAGCTACGCAATTCAAAGTGGATACTTAGGTGCTTGACACTATTCGCTCCGCCCTCGACACTCACTTCTCCGAGGCAGCCAAGCACCAGTCCCCATGAAACTCCTCATGGCAAACTTTGTATCTCTACTAAGAACAATAACAATGTGAGCCACTTCAGAGGTCCGACCTCCTGCACCAATAACTAGAAGGTTTTTGGCTTCTAACACAAAAGGTGTCTATTAAGGGCATATGTTCGAGTGGCCATACATGCGGCGGTGTATGCTCTATTAAGGAAGGCTCCCAACCTATAGAGGTTGCGCTCTATAGGGTTTATGGGGAGACATGTCGTCAGTATGAACTAATCAGCATCCGTTGCTTGCAACTTTCATCACAAACACATTTATTTATAGTGGCTTGGAAGAGCTTGGATTTATCTTTTTACCACTTGGTTCATTCCCTATTACTTGGACTTATGGGCTACTCGAGAGGTAGGCCCTCTAAAAGGAAACACAAAAGGAGCCTATTGCTCAAGACACAAAAGACACTTGTTCATTTTAGAGAACCAATTGAAGTGCTTTTCTAGACTAAAGAAGACAGAGCGAGAAATTTTAAAATCAAATCTTTTCCAAAGTTCCTGCACCAAGATTATTAGTAGTTTTGAAATAATACCCCTCTTGCAAGCACACAAGTTAGGTAAATTTTAGATCCAAATGACTTTGTGAAATAGGGGCCTTCGACAAGACGTTTTTTGATAGATTCAAAGATCTAATTTTTCATGACTTATTTTGCATCATAAAAAACAAAACACTTATAAAATTTCAAGACATTTCCAGAAATGTAAGAAAATCCAAAAAAATTGCTAATTTGCTTCAAAAATGGTTTTTCATAAATATTAATACAAAATTCAAACTTGATCCAAAAAATCTGAATATTTTACTGGAAACTCCCGATACGCTTCCAAACTTGTATAAAAAGATTCTTGCAAAATTTCCAAGCAGTTTGTGAGATATGATAAAAATATTGCAAAACCCTAATGTTTAGAGATCTGATTTTTCATGAATTATATTGCATCAAAATTAAAATCACAAAGAACAGATCTTATGTATAATTCTGATTACTTTCCAAAAATATAAGAAAATCCTAAAAATTTGCTAATTTTCTCTCAAAATTAATTGTTTATGTAAATTCATAAAAAATTAATAGAAAATTCAAATATACTCCAAAAAATATGAAATTTTTATTGAGCACTTTTGATACTATTCTCGGCCTGCCAAAAAAGTGTGATGAAAAACTTCCAAGTCGTTTATCAGATCTGATCAAAACAATGAAAACCCTAATTTTTAAATCTCTGATTTTTCACGAATTATTTTGCACCCAAATTTAAATCACAAAAAATAGACCCCCTGTAGAATTCTGAGAACTTTCCAAAAATGTAAGAAATCTGAAAAATTCGCTAATTTGCTTCAAATATTAATATATTTGCTCTCAGATTTTATGTGTGCACAAGAGCTCAACAAAGAATGGTAGCTTGGTTACAAGATGGCTTGATTGCATAGGATTGATTTAGGTATCCGATTAGGGTTGATTAGAATGCTCATTAGATAATTAGGGTTGATAATGAAGGAGAGTATCCTCTTATATAGAAGACATTGTAGGAAATGGAGGGATAAGATTAAGAGGTGTAAAGATAAATGGTCAGCTAGGATTAAAGGGTAGGTAGAGAAAATAATTAAATGATAAATGGGGTAGGTAGGAGAAGAATTAAGAGATAAATAACATGTGTCATTGAAAGAAAAGGCTAATGAATTAATTAAATAAATAAATATTTATTTAATTAATAGAGGAAGTGGGATAATTAAATAAATAAAATATTTATTTAATATAGGAAAAGGACAATTTAAATAAATAAAAGTATTTATTTAAATGAAGAAAGGCTTAGAAGAGGATTAATGAATTAATTAAATAAATAAATAATACTTATTTAATTAGACAGGAAAATTTTAGGTATCTACAGTAGCAAATGCATTTTTGAGACCAAATGGCATAACTTGGTAACAAAACATTTCCCATAGAGTTGTGAATGTTATTTTGTGTTGGTATTCTTCTGCAATTTTTATCTGGTTATATCCTAAATAGTCATCCATGAGGGAAAGCATTTCATGTCCTACTGTTAAATAAACAAGGATGTCAATGTTAGGATATTGAAAGTCATCCTCAAGACATGCTTTGATGAGATCTTGAAATTTTGTACACACTCTGATATCCCCATTGGGTTTGGATACAAGTACCATGTTGGAGATCCATTCTGAAAAATCAATTGACCTGATGAACTTGACTTCTAATAATTATTCCAACTCTACTTTGACCAGTTATGTGATCTTGGGATTCATCTTTCGGAGCTGCTACTTAATAGGTGTAGCATCTAGATCAATAGCCAAAGGATGTACTACAAGCTCGGGGTCTAATATGGGCATATATGCATAGTACTAAGAAAATTTGATAGGCCACTTGTGAAGGATTCGAGAAAAGACCTAGAACTCTTCATCAGATAGAGAGATAGCCACATTAGTGATATGCAAAGCATTTGTGTTACCCAAGTTGATTTCTCTTGTCTCATATATGAGGATTGGTGATGTGTCTCTAGAATCTACATGTCAATAAGGGGAAGAGGGGAATCCTCATCTTTTGGCGCCTCGGAGGGGTTTTCACTAGAAGATATACCCTTTATTTTTACTATTTTATGGTCTATATGTGCCTTAAAAAAATTTTTACCTTTAGACTCTTGATCTTTTAATTCTTTTTTTATTTTTATGGTTAAGGACCCCCTCCTCCCCAAAGTAGCCTTGCGGATCCAACTTGTATACTATGGTATGGTCTAGATTATAATATGGTGCACATTCGACTACCCTCGGGAATTCAAGGAGTTCTATATCATTCTGGAATTATCAAGGTGTGCAACAGTTTGGCCCCAATCCATGAGCTTAGGATGCCTAAGGGGGAGGTCAATAAAGAGAATGGATGTGTCAAAAATCATGGAAGTGCCAAAGTTAGTGGAGTTATGTATATTGTCGTACGCTTGTTTCACAACCTCCTTGGGTATGTCTTCGATATCGACCAAAACGCTCTCATCATTTTTAGAAGTGCTTGTTGAAGTTGAGGCTTCATGGGAAGGACGTCCAAACCAAGCCCTTGATGGAATAGATTAGGAGATGGATCAATAGGTCTTTGGATTCCTTGTTCTCCTTGCCCCAATCCTCCACCTTGATAATCCCATTACTTAGTAGCCAATTCATGGGTTGCTGGATACTTTTCTTTAAAGTAATTAAAGAAGGTAATATTATCCACAAGGATATCTCTAAAAAGTTACTAGTTAATATCTCCTTCAATAACCTCATGATTGAGTTCCCCATGAGATTAGAACATGGTGGAACCACACTTTCTAACAACAAGTTCTTTCTTCTTTTTCTCCTTGGTGGGTTTTCCGTAGGCATGAGGATCTAGGGGTAGATCACCCACTATGAAGGTTCCTTGTAGATCATATTCGCCACAATCAGTGTTGTTGATCTTGAGCTGGGAAAAGGAGGAAGAGATGGAATTTTTCTCCTTATCAACAATGAGTATAGAATCAGGATCAACATATGAGGATGATGAGACAGAATGAGGGGTTCCCATGTTGATGAGACAGAATGAGGGGTTCCCATGATGGTGTGAATAGGGTGAAGAGGCCTCAAGAGTGCAGTGGTACTCGAATGGTTGAGCATCACCACAAATGGTAATTTCGCAACCTTGATATGGAAATTTGAGGCACTAATGCTAAGTGGATGGGATGACCTACATGGCATGGATCTATGGGCGACCAAGGAGGATATTGAATGGCAGTTCAAGATCAACAACATGGCAGAACGTGTTTTGTGTTATTGGGCCAACCTAAATAGGGATATTGATCATCCCCACTGAGCTTCTCTCAAGGTTAACATATTCTTTGATGGTGATGCATTGATTATGTATATCCATGATAGTGTACCTCACTTGCGTAACAAATTTCAGAATGCAAATATTTAGGGCAGAACCATTATTGATCAAGACTCGCTTTACCTTGTATCATTTGACAATGGCTTCGATATTGAGCAGGCGGATATGATTGGGATTGGAAACCATAGCATTTGATTGGGTGAAATTAAGGTGGTACATTGAATATAGGTACACTACCATGGCTTGGAACTATGTAGGGTCTATGTTTCTAGGAGCGCAAGACTCTTGTAGAGTATAGGTAAGAATCTCCTGATGAGTGGGTGAAGCTTTAAGAAAATCCAGGATTGAGATTTGTGTGGGGGTCTTCCCTAAGTGCTCAAGAATGTTATACTACGTAGATATAGGTGCTTGAGTTTTGGTAGGGGTTGCAGCCCCAAGAACTATCATATGAGCCCTCCTAGTAGTTGTTTCACATTTAGTATCAATCCCTTTGACACAAATCATATTGACATGATCCTCTACATGGGTAATGCAACCTATCATACTACCATAATAGAATGGAACATTTTTGTAACTAATATTGTTGGTAGTATGAGACTGACCAACGTTAGACGTGCTAGCCTTTCCTGGTGTTAGGGAAGAGTGTCTTTATACATGTCTAGGTTAGCATTGGGTGACTTTCTCATGATGAGGCCAACATCAATTTTCCCCTAATCAATGACATCTTGGACTAGGTGCTTGAGCTTCATGCATTTGTTCGTAGTGTGACCCTTTATGCGATCTAATAAGAACAATACTCGTTATCCTTATACCAATCAGGATTAAGTTTGGAGTCATCAAATGGTTATGTTTGTGGATAAACAACCAGATTATGTTGCTCCATGAGTTTAAAAATCACGTCCAGTGGTTCTCCCCTAGGTGTAAATTGATGTCTCAACTTGTTATGACTCGTTTGTCGTGGAGGAGCTTGAGAAACGGTGATGGCATTTATCTTATTTGCTTTTACATTTTGTGCTTGCGCCTAAGGATTATGATAAGTCATAGGTAGCAAATTAACATGCATTATTTATGAGGGATTGGCGTATGATTGTTGTGGGGGGATAACATTTGTTTGTAGAGATGGTGGCTTTGCAACCATGATCATTTGAATTGTCTTGGAGTTGGTGACCCCATCTCCCATAGTGTTCTTATTCTTGTTCCAATACCTCTAATAATTATTATTCAACAAGAAAAAGTACTCTTTCTAGAGTTTGATGATTCCCTCATCAATCAAAGCCTTTTCTATCGACGGTCCTTTGGACATGATATCTCAGAATGTGCTTGCATAATTTGATCATATATGATATGCAAGCTTTAGCTAGAGATTACTAATGAATATTGGGATAAACTAAGTATCCAACATTATGCACAAAAGGTCTAGTCAATAAGCACTCTCCATCTTTGAATGCAATCCAAGAGACTTTCACACCCTTTCTGTTTGGTTTGATAGAGGTCAAGCATGGATACGTAATTTTCCATGTTATAATGGTAATGATCAACAAACCTCTTCGATAAGTCTATGAACATAGTGATCGGGTCGAAGTGAAACTTGGAAAACCATTCTAGGGATGGTCTACTGAGAATTTTAGCAAACATCTACATAAGAGATAGTTGTCACAATATGCCATCTTTTGACGAGTCATATAAAACTTTGATGTGATGTCATGGATCACCCTTCCCTTTGTATTTATCGAGCTTGGGAGTTTCAAAATGTTTAGCGAATGGCATCACCATTATTGAATTATTGAAAGGATAAGGGAAAAGCTCATAAAATTTAAAAACTTGTTTCAAGTTGTTTTATTGTAAGGTTTTGAGAGTTGCCTTTATTTCCTCCCACTTGGTATTAACCGAAAACAGATTGTGAGACAATGTAGCAAATTGATAATTTGGCATTTGATATGCCACTTGATGTGAATGGATGTTTTATTATTGCAATAAGTATTGTAGCTTGTTGTATTCTGATAAATAGACACATGTTGTTGGACAAGTGGTATTTGTTGATATTGAGGTGGTTGCGAGTAAGTTGTAGCATTATGTGGTGGAGCGATTTGTTATTGTTGATACTACATATTTTGGGGCAGTTTGACTTGATGAGTACCACCATAAAGATGACTACCCCCAGTATATTTATGATGAGGCATATTTGATTGCACATTATACAATGGGGGATTTCGATTTGTGCCACTTGGCAGTTGATAAGTGTTTGTAACAACATAGGATGAAGGCAACACTTGCAAGTAACTAAATCAGGGTTAAAAAATGACAAGTTGTGAAGTTACTTGTGATTCATATTGGGGAGTGTTGACAACTTACACCATGGACTACATAGGTGGGGATATGGTTGATGTTGGCACAAAGTAACGCTTGCCTCCTATCACAACCTACATGATAGGTGGTGGTGAATAGTCAGGAATTCTCATAGTCCAAGCTAATGTTTGTGGGAGAACTAAATTCAATGGTCATGTGACCGAATTACTTAAAGGAGTGATATGAATCACACTGGAGATCATTTTCATTTGAGTCAACATGGGGACTAAAGTGATAAGTTATGTGGATGGTGCAGCAATCTATGCGTTATAAATAACTTCCCTTGAAGATGGAGGTGGTGCAAGCCCTGACTTGTTGGCATAAAAAGGATAGTAATGTCTTCCAAGCATGTCAATAGGCACTCCCATTTATGATAATTAGGTAATCTACTATGGTGGCAACAAGTTGAAGTTTGGACTTGTTGAACAAGGAATGATGGTAATGGGATTTGTTGTGGAGGCGCTTGCTATTGGGTAGATTCCTCTGGACTAATAGTCATAAGTGTAGCATATGATGCAATAGTCATGCCTTGAGCAACCATATTCACAAATATGGGATTCTTGTGGATTTCAATAATTTCATCCATCATTTGAGCATTATCAAGATTTAGTAGGAGCCAATCAACGAGATTAACTTGAATATCTATTTCATCAAGTTGATTAACCATAGACTCCTCTAAAACAGTTGGATTAAATGGATCAAAACTTGAAATGTTTCCTAACATAATAGGAATGAGGCCCACATCGGGATTATGTTGTGTGTCAAAAAATTCTACTCCAAATTGGGGAGGTTGGTGTTCCATTGCTTGCTTAGACTTGGACCAA
Organism: Cryptomeria japonica; assembly: GCF_030272615.1. Classification (NCBI taxonomy): domain Eukaryota; kingdom Viridiplantae; phylum Streptophyta; class Pinopsida; order Cupressales; family Cupressaceae; genus Cryptomeria; species Cryptomeria japonica. The sequence continues at coordinate 119,379,902 of NC_081410.1, forward strand.
GTAGTGACGAGCATGAACCGTGAAGTGAAAGGAGATGATGATGAAATGCAAGGCTAAAGTCAAGGATTAGAATTGATGATTGGTTTGGTTGAATTGATGAAAGATAAGGAAAAAGACTGAACCAAAGAGAGATTGATTGGAAAATCGGTACTCAAATTGCAGCTTGATAAGTCTAATTGGGTGATGTGACACAAAAGTTACTTAGGAGGATGCACTCAAGCAACAAGATGAATCAATATGAGCTAAACATATGGCTCGAGGTAATAAAGCCACAATCACATAAAATACCAAACTCTAGACATGATATAGTCAAAGAGTTAGTGAGAAAGGTTGCTAAAAATGTAAGCTATTTTGCAATTTTTGGATACGAGACCAAATATAGGAAGAAGGATTAATTTTTTGATTTGATTAATCCTATGGATTAGATGATGAATAGGATGAAAGATTGAATGATTGATTGATTGGTTTGATGAGAAGAAAAATTGAAGGATTGATTGACTTGATTTAGTTATACTTGATTGATTCAAGAACAAATTGGCATTTGATAGATTGATTGACAACACAATTGATTTGATTGAAAGATTGATCCTTGACTTAGGAAAATATGCAATGATAACGAAACTTTGGAGACACGAGGTGATGATGGATGAAGATTGACGATAATGATGACACAAGATTGAACAATGAGGACCAAGATGACGACTCAAAAATTGAGATGAAAAAAATGATAATGCAAATCAAAACCCTTCTAGATGATAATGATGACACAGTGGATTAAAACCTTATTTGGGTAAGTAACAAACCTGCTAGACTAAGTAAACAAACTTGAGACTAGGAAAAATTGGGTTGAATAATGAGGCAAATGGCGCTCCCGTCATTTCTAGGTGCAAAACTGACATTATAGAAGGTGATTTTGCAGTTTCCAATAGTGAACCCATGGTTTTTGACAGACTAATAAACTAAATATGGTGAAACAATATTTCCACCATTTTTGGGTGCAAACCTGCTATTTCTGGACGATAAAATAATTGTGGACAAACCAATGTTCTCACTATTTTGAGACTTGGCAAGTGACACGGTGAAAGAACAACATTCCTGTTGTATTAGGGTGCAAACCTGCTATTTTGAGGACTAGGTAAAATACCTCTGCTAAATGGCATACCCACCATTTCAGGGTGCAATCCTGTAGTTTCATGACATTGAACTTGTGGTTTTCTAACTAAGAAGAAAATACTAAAGTTTTGGGACCACAAACTCGTTGGTTTTTAGCAAATTTGGACTTGAATTTTGGTAAAATATTACATGACACAAAAGCACATCAAAATACAAGCAAAATAGCTAACTCAACTGAAAGATGAGGGCCTAGATTAGCTAAGTGATAACATTACTTGGTGTGAACATGAAAAAAGATCGTGTAGTTTACAACTTAAGGCTAGAAAGAGGATACAAATCACTAAAGCCTTTCACTATAAATAGCAATACCTTAGACAACATGGATATGTAGAGATCTGGTGACATTGGCTCCCCCACAATGGCATGGGCATACCAGATCTCATTCTCTGAAACTAAAGAATTTCATACATCACAATGAAGGATACATGAAGGTTAACTTAGGGATACGATATGCATTCCTTGAATTAGTGTGTATGGATATTTGGCCACTAAAAAGAGGTGTTTAGTCAGAATCTAGGGAAAGCCAACACCTTGTGTGTTCCTAACAAACCTTAGAGTATAAAGCCATTTTCAAATTGACAAGAATGGCGGAAGCTAATACCAATAGGTTGTGACTTTCGTCTCACCCTTTTTTATATAGTGGACTGGATTAAAGTATTGATTGAGTCATTCCCTCTCACGGTGTAAAGCACCGGGAGACATGCTCACTAAGGAAACATAATGGTTTCTCTTGCTCCCAACAAAGGGTAGAGGATACCTTCATGATAATTTCAAGTTTTAAGATGCTAACATAAAAAAGGTAGGTTTGGCTTTTTAGTCACCCAATCTTGCGCAATGGGAGAGCATACACCTACTACCTTGAAATCACGACAAAGCAAGATATATTCCTTCAAAAATCGAAGTGTTTTCTCACTACTCAAAAGGTACATTGTAAATTTTAAAACCCGAAGTTTTTTTTTTTAATGTACCTCTCTCTGGTGGTCCTACAACAAATGAGTTAGTAGTTTAAAGATTTTGAGGTCTTCTACTATCGAATCTCCACAAATGTTAGTAAAAAACCATCAAATAGAGGCAAGTTAGCAGATTAATCCAAATAAATCAAAATCCGCATTCAAAAAAATACAAAAAATGAAAAACAAAGTATTCTTGCCATTTCATAATTCATTCCTGTTGTTTCTAACTAGCTACCCACAAACCCATTAATACACAGTGCAAACCCTCCACTTTACCATTAAATGTAAATTTTAACAAAAAATACAAATAAAAAAACATAGATAGATATGCAATCTCACAACTTCTACACGCAAACCTCCTTATTTCTACCTTCAAACCCGATATTTCTACTATCAACCATGTTATTTTATTGTTAAAAACTGGCAAAAAAATAGAAAACCGAGAGCAAAAAATTTAAAATTATACCATCCGTATGAAAACGAGAGTACATTCTTGTTGTTTCTTTTGTCAAACCCACCATTTCAGAGCATGAACCCACCATTTCTCCAAATTGACCTGGAGCTAAAACTGACTTCTATCGAGGTGAAAATCAACTTGTACTCCCACGTTTTTGCCTGCAAGTGTCGAAAATCTACATAAAACAACAAAAAATATGAGAAATGACCCGTGAAGTGGGTCCCATGAGGCGTGCCAGAAATGTGAGTACAAAACCAAAGAGATTGAACTAACTAGTTAACAACCTAAGCAAACACAAATTAACCAAACACTCAAGATTGGATGCTAAAAAGGAAATAAAGAAAGCAAATTAATAAACCATAAAGTAGAAAACTCTCCTGTTTTCCTTGATTCGATTGTCCTTTAGTTTGATGTGTGCTCAATTTATACTTCTAAGGGTGCTAGCATATGCTCCATGATGGTGAATATGCAAAATTATACTAAAATGGATGCAATGATGGTGAGATGTTAGTAATCAAAACAACATTATGATGATATGATTGTATGAAAGTGAATGAATTGCAAAGGAAAATGAGGGGCTTAAAAAGGATTTGATGGGAGGAGGGAGATGCTTGAGGATGTGCCACTTGTCTCAATTGAGGACAAGTGGCAATGCAAGGAATGACAAGTGTCGTTGAGAAGGGCAAGTGTCACCAAGGACACGTGTCCATTTGTGAGAGAAACACCCAAAAAATAGTTCATTTTTCTAATATTTAAGAAATTAGGAATGTGCACACGTGTGACAAAGGAGATTAGAAGGATAAGGTTGGTTAGGAGCCAAGTTTAGTTAGTTGGCTAGGCTACAGTAATGGTTAAACTGAGGGTTAAGGTTAGGAGACATGTGACTCAATTATATTATTTGAATTTTATAAAAAATCAAATAAAGGTAGGAAAGGGTGACATGAACTAAATAGAATAACTAAATTATTTTATTTAGTAGAAGAAGGACAAGGGACATTAATTAAAACATTAATCAATTAATTGGGCATGGCCTTATTAAATTAAATTAATTTAGCCAAAGGGATGCTCTTTTTAATTAAATAATATTGATTATTAATTAATACAAAGGACTAAGGGAATTACATTTGATTAAATTAATTAACCAAATTTAAGTGCCTATAAGAATTAATTGTGATATTAGTTGAATTAATTAATTATTCCATGTTGTATAATAGTTAGTCTGTGAAGTAACACAACACTCTGAGCCTTACTAGGCTAAGTGATGTTGCAAACAATCAAACAAATTTTAAACACATTATGCAAAAAAATTAAATCACAAAATGAAGCCTTCCAAATTTGATTGAAATAGTCAAGGTTATTTACAATGCCTATAATAAATTTATACACTTCTACATTCAACTTCTATGAAAGACTAGTGACCAATTTGTATTCACTACTCATGCTCACAATCATTTGGAACATTGAAATTCATCTCCCACCTAAATTCCTATTAACCCATTTTGGTTTATTGCAATTATATTTCACTACATATGTATTTTCTTTCTTCTACACAGTAAATACTCTTTCTTTTACAAGCCTTCGGGAACCTCCATGCACCTACACTCTATTTATTCACATTTTAATATCAAGAATATAAGTTTTCTCCTCTTACACACTTATCCACATTTCCTTTTTACAACCCAAAACCTTAATTTATTTGATGTCCTACATAGGATTTCCTATCTTCCACGCAGTTATGTCTTTTGCTACCTATGCAATCCCTTCAACCTTTCCCATGCAGTCTTAACCTTTCACTTATATTCCCAATTACTTTACTTGACTATTTCTCTTTCTCACACCAAGTTGTCCTCTCTTGTGCAGCTAAGAATTCCCTCATTATCGTGCAACCACTTCTTATTTTCTTTGTTTACAAAATAAAAATAAAAAATTATTTGTTTACATAACCAACTACATAGTACGCTAATAGATTTAATTTTTTTTTGATAAAATTTGGACAAGTCTCACTATTCCCTAGATGAAATATAAACATAAACTAAAAACAAAACCAAACCAACCAACTTTGAGCATACCAAAAAAAAAAAAAAAAGTTTGTGTTGATGTGGATTGTGAGTCCACTCGAATGCTCTGACTTGAAACACCACAAGTATGTAAATGTTTCATGAGCATTCAACTCATGAATATTTTAGCATTGTTGGAACCAAGATCCTAAAATTTTCCAAATCTGAAGCATTGACCCAAGAGGTCGTATCGACTGCATGATTCTTCCAATGAACTAGATACTCCCAATATTCTTTTCTCCTTGTGTTATTAGCTATATGTGAATTGATGAATTGATCAATTTTTTCAAATTCCCTCTCTGAAAATTGGTGTACCCATTCTAGTGCATCTAGAAAATCTAAAAGTGTACTCTACTATCCACTTGATTCACCCTCATGATACTCATACAAATATGAAAGATTAAATATTGGAGAAATATCAACAACGGTTAGAAGCTCAACTTCTTATGCATTTAATGATAACTTTCACAAAACCTTGCACAAGCCAATCTTTTTCGACTTCAGCTTGTTGTAGGTTCCTTATGGAAGCCATTCTTTCCACAGATGTACCATCACCAAATCTTCAACCTAAAATTTTGGTATTCTCTTATGAACATCACCACGTTCTTTATATTTTATGGAATTCTTCTCCGAATTCTCCTTCAAGTCTTTGTGCAAATCATGAATGTACTCTAAAAAATCTTTTGTTACAACACTCTTTTCTACCCAAATTTGCATAATCCCTCAACTCATCAACAAACCTAAGGTTTTACCCATACACTACTCGGAATAAACTCTTTCCCATACTTCGATTAATGGAATTATCATATGCAAACTCTACTTGTGCCAATATCAAATCCCAATGAGTTGGTTTATCCCCAACAAAACATCTCAACAAATTACCCAAACTTCGATTTACAACTTCAATTTGACCATCATTTTGATGATGGTAGATTGAACTAAAATGCAATTTTGTCCCCATCTTCTTCCATAAATTATGCCAAAGATATCAACAGATTTGGTTTCCTGTTCTGAAACAATACTTTTTTGGCAATCCATACTATCATACTATTTCTTTGGAAAATAATGTAGCTATATGGGAAACATCACTACACTTGTGACATGGTAGAAAATGAGCCATTTTTAAAAATCCATCCACTACAACAAAAAAACATTATTACTTCTTTGTGTTTGTGTCAACCCTAAAACAAAGTCCATGTTAATTCATTCCCAAGGTCTCTCTAGTATTGGCAATGGCTAGTATAATCTAATGTTTTGCCTCACTCCCTTGGCATGTTGACATATCTGACAACCTTGCAACATTCTTTCTACATCTACACTCATCCCTGACCAATAGTAACTCTCATTTAGCTATGTTAATGTTTTGTCCACTCTAAAATATCCACTCAAACCCCCACCATGTTTCTCCTTCATCAACTTTTCCCTCACTGAACCTTAAGGTATGCATAACCTCTTCCCTTTGAATAACAAATTTTCCTGTATAAAATACTCCAACCATGGAGTTCTATTAGTCCCAATTGGACTCTTACAAGCTGCCCAAGATTTTTTTAAATTCACATCTTCATACAACTCTCTCGTACAATCAAAACCAGCAACACTTACTCTCCTCTCATTCAACAACAAACATCTCCTACTTAGTGCATCAACAACTCTATTTGATTTCCACTTCTATTCTTCAAAACAAATGAATAACTTTGAAGAAACTCTACCTGTTCCACATGTTTTTTACTCAAATTACCCTAGATACTGATGAATTTCAATACATGATGATCAACGGTACAACACAAAATCCTTCAGTAGCAAGTAGTGTATATATTTCTTGAGTCCTTGTACAATTGCATAAAATTCTTGATTATATAAGGAGTACTTTCTCTTTGCCTCATTTAGCTTCTCGTTGAAGTAAGATATTGGTTTTCCCTCTTCACTTATAAATCCCCCTATCATTGTCCCACTTGCATCACAATCAAATTGCAACTCTTTTCCAAAATCAAGAACTACTAACACGAGCTTCTCTATCACCTTTACCTTCAAAATATTGAAACTCCTCTCTATTGCAGCTATTCAAACAAATTGTTTTATATTTTCTTCCATTATCTTCGTAATTGGTGCACAAATCCCATTAAAATTTCAGATAAAATTCTTATAGAATCTTGCTAACCCATGGAATCTTCTCACTTCAAACATACTCTTCGGTGAAGGCCAATAAATAATTGATTTTACTTTTTTGGATCCATTTTCATACCACTACTAGAAACCACAAAACCCAAATACGCCAACTCTTCCTTCATGAAACTACACTTTTTCAAATTCACCATTAACTTCCCTTCTTTCATCCTTTGCAAGACAACTCTAACATGTTGCAAGTTCTCTTCTTTTTACCTACTAAATATCAAAATTTCATCTAAATACACAATCAAAATCTTACCAAGATATGGATTTAAAAATTCATTCATCAACCTGATGAAAGTGTTTTGTGCATTCATCAATCCAAACGGTATCACCAACCATTCATACAATCCATCTTTGGTTTTCAATATGGTCTTCCATTCATACCCTTCTCTTATCCTTATTTGATGATAACTACTATTCAAATCAATATTGGTGAAGTATTGACTCCACTCAAGCAATCCATCATATCATCCATTCTTGGCCATGGGAACCACTACTTGATTGTTATCATGTTTATTGCCCTCAAATCTGCACACATTTACCAATCTCCATCTGTCTTTGGTGCCAACACCACTAGATAACACATAGACTTAAATTTTCTCTAATTATTCCCTAATCAATAACCTCTTGCACTTTCCTATTTATTTTTTCATTCTATTTTGGTGGCATTCTATATGGTGCCTTGTTTGGCAAATTTTCACTGAGAATCAAATCCATACGATGAAAAACACTTCTCATAGGTGGCAATCCATTGAGCAACTCAATAAAAAATTTGCATACTCCTCCAAAATCTCTTGTATTTCATTTGCTATTTCATTCTCTTTCTTTGTTGCCCCAACTACTACAAGCTTTAGAACTATGGAAAAACATGCTTTCTCATCTTTTAATTCTCTAAACATACCTTTAATTTATCTTCAATCTCCTCTTATCTATTCTTTATTGGATTCAAGATATACTATTTTTCATCCTTCTTGATTTCATGTGTATTCATTTCACTATCATGAATAAATTTCCTATCAAATTGTCGTAGTCTATCCAAGAGAATGTGACACACATCCATTGGTATTATATCATACATGACTTCATCCTAGTAGTTTTTAATTTGAAAACTTATTAAACATTGTTCATTCACCAACAAGTGATGGTCCTTTTGCAACCATGAAATTATATATGGGATGGGATTCTTGATTCTTCTTAATTTCTGCTTCCTCATCATTTATTTACACACAATCTTATTGGTGCTACCACTATCCATAATTACTTTGCAACATTTTCTATTCACCTTACATCTCATTCGAAACAAATTTCGTCTTTGTATTGGTTTCGGTTTCTCCTTTTCTAAATTGAACAACACTCTTCATAACATCAATGATCTACATCTTTGAGATATTCTCCTTGCTTAGTGGTGACCTCCTTTTCATTTTCAACTTATGCTAGATGCACTCTTTCTATCTTTCCTCTACCTCCATCATGTTGGAATCGTGGGCATTTAATGCCCGGTGTTTTGTTTTCCTACATTGGAAACATGTATCGCTGAAATATCTTCATCTAGCTCTTCCAAATGACCCTCTTCCATGAGAGTAGACTCCTCTTCCTCTATGAAAGTATCCTCTTCCTTTACCTTCTTGTGTGCTTGTACTTGGTGTGTCTGCTTCTTATTTATTGCTTTAAGAGCTTCTACCACTATTTGTTTATCCGCTTCCATGTGAAAATTTTCCTTTACCCCGAGAGTTATTTGGTTTCTTCATATTGAGTTTCTCTTCCACCTTCGAGGCATATTGATATTCCTCCTCCATACTATGTATATTGATCAAACTTATTTAATCTTGGATGGATATATCTTGAAACTTTCTTAGTATCATCCTCTATATGACTAAAGTTCTTATGCTTAACTAGTAAAACTCTTTGGTGTACTCATCAATGCTACTCTCATTTTGTTTCAAATTTTGAAGTTTCCTGGACAAGTTGATATGATAGTTGGCTGGTAAAAACTTATATTTGATTTTGGTCACCATTTGATCCCATGACCCGATTTTATCCTTTTATCTTCCTTGTCTATCTATTTGCAAATGATCTCACCATAGGATGTGTGCCCATTCAATTTTGTTTGTGAATACTCAACCTTATAATATTTCTTTGTATTATTTTATTCAAAATATTTTCCCAAATCAGAAATCCAGTGTAGCAATTCCTATGCATTTAAACGCCCTTTGAAGTTTGAAGGATTAAATCAAGGCTTTGAATTAATTTTGGTGATAGCCTTGATGAATCTCTCCTCTCCTAGACCAATCCCTAGCTAACTCACTTCTTCACCTCCCTCAACAACCTGTTCTTCCTCATCTTCACTAATTTCTCTTTCATGGACTCATCTCCTTTGAGTTTTCTCCATTATGTCCAATTGCATTGTGAAGCCTCTAATTTCCTTTGCACTACTTCTGCAAGTTCAGGATCCATGCCTTTAGGTCCTCTTCCTCTTCAACCCCATCCTCTATATGCCATATTGGCTACATGTATATCTCCCTCTCACTCACATGAACTTTCTCTAATACAAATTGAAGCAATACAACACTCCAAGCCTTATCAAGCTGAGCAATATTCTAACCAATCAAACAAATTTTAAACACAATATGAAAAAAAAATCATCAATGCCAACAATGCATCAAATGAATCATCGATCCTAGCAATGTATCAAATAGATCAAAAGTCTCTTTTACTGTTACCACTTCAAAATACACCAATTATTTTATGTCATGGATATTCACCTCTATTGCACATATGAGTGTCTTGTTGTCATTGATGTTAAACCTATGTGGTTCAGATGCTAGTGATGTTTGTGTTGTTAGTCTAGATATGTATTTATATGTATATATCGCCATGTCTGTGTTGTGAATTGGAAGAAATGTTTAGTGGAAGTATGTGGTTCAATATGTTCATGTTCCTAATGATTGGATGCATCTGGTTGTTGTTCTAGATGGCTATTTCAATGATGCTAAGCTACAAAGTTGTTTGTGGATTCATGTTGTGTTTACTGGATGATTTGGGATGATGGTTTAAGGTATTTTTATAAGTTTAATGTTCCTTTCTTTGTCCGGAAGTGATGTTTTTATCTTTGATCACTACTCTAGTAAACTTTATTATGGTTTGGATTATGTGTTTGTACTAAATATGCTTCTAAAGATCATGTTGTCTATTGCAAAATTGTTCTCGCAGCTTGTCTTCATATTTCTAGATTGTTTGGATAGTTGTTTATGGACAATATCATTGTTCTGATATTGTTTTTAGGAGTGTGTGAAGGAATGCATTGCCTTCCTCATATTGACATTATTGTAAATCAATTGTTACTATTCCTAAGGTGTTATGGTTCTTTTGTGGTGGACCGATAATTTTGTTTTTGGGTCCGAATTAAGATACTTTGGATTAAGCAAATTTGTTTGTACTGTCTTATGGATATTGGTCTGAGCGGTTGCGTGCAAAGGTTTTTGATGATTATTGGAAGGTTTGTCAACTTGGTGTGAACCCTCACACATATCCTTTACCTTTCAAATGATATATTTTGGGTCGATGTTATTTACACATTACAATTTCCTTTTGGTCGACCTAGTAGAGATTATTGTTGATCCAATTGATATATAATAGATAGATCAATTGTGTGTGTGTGTGTGAGTGAGTGATAGAATATGGTGAATAGATATGCACTGGTGTTATGTATTCGAATATGCAAATTTGCAAAGAATTAGAGGTTCGAATGTATTACAGAGAAGATAGATGAGTATTATATTGTGAACTATTATCTGCATACTAATAGATGCTATTTTGTATACATTTCAGTTTATTGTTCCTATTATATTTGAACAATTTCTTTTTATCTTGCCCCGAAGAAGTGGCCTTCAATTTTGCAAGTCTTTATCTTGTTTCTTGCCTAAGGTTGTGTGCCTTAGTCTGCAAGGCTAGAGCAATGAGCTCTTTGGCTGGTGGCCTTAATCATTATAAAGAATTATTATATATTGTGAGATTCTCATTGTGGTTTTTCCTAGTTTGGGTTATCCATGTAAAAAATCTTGGTGTTCTTATGTTCATGTTTTTGATGGCTCAGTTGTTTACTTTCATGCATAAGTGTTTGGATGAATGTTATTGTTCAAGTAACTTAATGTGATCAAATTTTTGTACATGTTGATTCACCCCCCCACCCCTCTCAGCTTCTAGTAGTGTTCAACAACCTCAACATGTCTCTAAGTCCCCAAAGTTTTTATTCTGATTCCATTTGCTAGAGTAATGTTAAAAGGGGTTGGATCAAGTGTTGGTTTCCCCAAGTACTCCCATATTGTCCCTAGTAACAAATTCACATCTACTCCTAAGTTCACCATTACTCTACTAATCTTATTATGATGAATCCAAAGATCAATCATGATTGGCCTTGTCTTCCAATGTATCTAACTTAGGCTATTGTCTACTTGTTCCGGTACTTGCTAAATAACTTTAATTTTTCTAAGAGTTCATGTTGTCCTTCCATCTATGTCATTTATTTTAAAATCTTTACTTCATGACCAGTGAAGTAATTGATATATTCCTTCTTCCTGTTTTTCTTTTTCTCTATTATCCTCTTGGTTTTCTCAATGATCTAATCATTTTGCTTCTTGGTTGGACATAATTGTTCTTCCTCTTTGGAGATTTCTTCTTCAATTGTTAATATTGGTTGTGTATACATTGAAAATGGATAACAACAATGTTGAAAGACTAAATGAATTCAACCACAAAAACCTAGCCTAACAACAACAAAGTTCCACCATAACATATGAAGATTACCTAAGACAATGCTAATCAAATGAAATCACAAAGATTATACCATCACATGTCCAATAGGGTTTGGATCTCCATTCTTCCTATCTCCATTGATCTTGCTTGATATATTTGCTCTCAGATTTTATGTGCACAAGAGCTCAACAAAGAACGGAAATGTGGTTGCAAGTAGGATCGCATGTAAAAGTACAAAGGTGCAGTGTAGTCGAGTAATCAAGTAGTTAGAATGCATAGTGAGTATTTGATAATGAAGGAAGCATCTCCTTATATAGAAGACACTATAAGAAATGGAGGGATAAGATTGAGAGGTGTAAAAAGAGGTCGGCTATGATTAAAGGGTAGGTAAAGAAAATAAGAAAATAATAAACGGTAGGTAGTGTATGAATTAAGAGATGAATGACATGTGTCATGGGTAGAAAAGGCTAATGAATTAATTAAATAAATACAGATTTATTTAATTAATAGAAGAAGTGGGATCAATTAAATAAATAAAATATTTATTTAATTTAGAAAAAGGATAATTTAAATAAATAAATGTATTTATTTAAATGAGAAATAAGGCTAGAAAAGGATAAATGAATTAATTAAATAAATAAAGATTTATTTAATTAATAGAAGAATTAGGCTAAAGTAATTAAATAAATAAAATATTTATTTAATTAGACATGACAATTTTAGGTGTCTACATTTTGCCCCTCTTTGAGACAATGCAACTTGTCGCGTTGTTTCAAAGAAGATGATATGAACTGATACAAAGTTGCCCCAAGATGGGAATGATATGCCCCCTCGAGAGATTGGATGAAAATGTCTGAAAAGATCACAGACAATCTCTCAATAAGAAAGAATGGCTAGAAAGGATTGACCGGATAAAATAGAGTGACAGAGTCACAGGATAAAGAAGACCGACTTGGGAAACGAGGGCTAGGGAAGTCTATAAAATAGACCACGAGGGGAAAACATCCTCATTGTCATCCACACATCCAAGAGATCAGAGTGTAGAGAGAAAATAGAGCAGCAACAGTGAGTAGCGATGGCATTGGTGCATAGATTCCATCACGTTCGTCGATTTCAGAGGCCAACAGATGCAAGAGAGTCGGTAAGTACCACAAAACCTCCTTGTACTTTGTCACAATAAATGTTGTCATTAATGCATGCTAGGTAGCGTATTTAATGCGCTTTAGGTAATGTCAAAAAATATCAAAAATGTGTAGGCGCGTCTGCGTTGGTGCCAGGCGCGTCTATGTTGGCTAGGCACGTCTGTGTTGGTGCCAGATGCATCTATGCTGGGAAAAGTGTATGTGCCAGATGCGAGCGCGTTTGCGTTGTGCAGACGTGTTTGTGAAATGTGGGCACGTTTGTGCAGGACAGGCGCGTCTATGCAGAGCAGGCGCATTTGTGCAGTCTGTAAGCGCGTTTATGTCATGAAGGCGTGTTTATGTCTTCAAGGGCAAATCGACAGTTCTGTGATGAACATACGCTGTCGATTGGATAAGATGCTGAGAGGATACACTCAAGTAGGTCCTCTAGGGAAGACTAGGATACCAAATAGGGCTAGGATTGACAATTCTGTGATAGACATACGTTGCCAATTATGAAACTACTCAAGAGGATACACTCAAGCAGAGGCCCTAAGATAGGATAGATCGAGGCACTTTGTGATGAACAAGGAGTACCAAGACATAGTACTTTGTGATGAACAGGGAGTACCAAGACATAGTACTTTGTGATGAACAAGGAGTACCAATAGGAGCAGCACTTTGTGATGAATAGGGAGTGCAAATATGAGCAGCACTTTGTGATGAACAGGGAGTGCAAAAACACATAGTACTTTGTGATGAACAGGGAGTACCACTAGGATAAATAGCAACACTTTGTGATGAACAGTGAGTGTCACTAGGATAGATAGCAACACTTTGTGATGAATAGTGAGTGCCACTGGGATAGAAGCAACACTTTGTGATGAACAGTGAGTGTCACTAGGATAGATAGCAACACTTTGTGATGAATAGTGAGTGCCACTGGGATAGAAGCAACACTTTGTGATGAACAGTGAGTGTCACTTTGACTGACATGATTGATTTGCTTGACTGCAGGAGTATTTTCCTATGCTGGAGTCACGGGAGAGATTCCCATCAACTCAGAGGTTACGACCAGAGCTGACATTTGAGGACAGGGCTGCCATTGAGGTTAGGGTTTGAGATTCATTCTATATGTGCCTGAGTTTCGGGTGAACATGGGTTTGCTGACTGCTTTGGCCGAGAGATGGCATTCTGAGACATGCACTTTTCATTTGTCGATGGGTGAGATGACAGTCACCTTAGAGGATGTATACAGGATACTGAGGATACTGATCGACGGAGAGCTGATACCCTATGATTGAGATGGAGACAGGGAGGCCCTGAGACGAGTGTTCCAGAATCCAGGACTGGAGATGAGGGCTGGACACATGGCATGGGACACGATGACAGTGACAAGACTGGCACTACCAGCAGTGCTAGGAGGAGTGATCAGTGGGTTCCTGTGTCCAGACAGGGCGACACGGGGGTTGGCTATGGGCTGGGGGAGCACCTTGGAGACACTGGTTACACAACATACTAGATATGTTTGGGGACCGTGCATGCTGGCACACTTGTACTATGAGCTTCATCAGTTTGTATATCATGGATCCATAGGATTGGGCTACGGAGTTACATTGTTGCAGGTTTGGGCATATGAGCATCTACCGGTGACTCGACTGATTCATTTCAGAGGCAGGGGCCATGGACGTAGCTTTGTTCATCTATATGATATGATTACCTCGCAGCCACAGATTGGGAGACTGGAGCACTGGCGCAGGGTCATTGATGAGATTGACACTGTGGTATGGAGACCGTACTGAGAGTGTGAGGCATGGGAGGATGACGCAGTGGAGCTGCCATACACCTTTACGAGTAGGTATCTGATTGGGCGGATGCCCTATGTACTGGAGAGGCAGTTGGTTGACAGGGTATGCAGGCAGTTTGGCAAGATTCAGCGGATGCCACGAGGTTCCAGGATGTATGCTCGGACAGTCAGGGATCAGGCACACTTCAGGTCGTTGCTATCATATGATCAGGCATTGATGCAGCTGGTAGAGATGGTGCCCATGCCTTGGGATATGTGGCCAGAGATAGAGGATGCAGGGATGGATGCAGAGTATACTACATATTGGGCTGAGCATCCATTTCCATGACTGACTGACCTAGGGGAGCAGATAGATGGAGATGGTGGGGGGGATGAGGTTGATGATGGAGATGGTGGGGGGAGAGGTCAACGAAGGAGGCGGGGTGCAGTTGGAGAGAGGAGGGTGGCTCCGCAGAGAGAGGGTGGGGATGAGAGGTAGGCTCGGGTGGTGAGGGGTCGCAGTGGGTTGCCATGACAGGTGCCAACAGCACAGGTTCCTAGACAGGTGCAGGGACAGGGACAAAGGCGGGTACAGGTACAGGCATAGGCACAGGCACCAGTACAGGGGGAGCCACAGGCACAGGGGGCCGAGGAGGAGGAGGATGAGTTGCTTGAGCTGAGGGAGATCTGTCAGGGACAGGCAAATGAGATCCAGGATCTAGAGAGGGAGATAGCTAGGCTCAGGAGACAACTGAGGGATACTGAGCAGGAGTGGGATCAGGCTATCCAGCGTTATACTGAGGCTGAGATAGCACTAAGGGCTGGGAGGCAGGCGACAGAGGACATAGGGGCTAGATATACCTATGTTCTGCAGGCAGGGGAGGAGATAGGTTATTGGCGAGACCTATACTATGGGGTAGTGCCACCAGAGTAGCAGGATAGGAGCTTTTGCAGACCATCGTGGACAGCGACGGCTACGGGAGGGAGTCAGAGGAGATAGGTGTCCAGCGGTGGGGTTATGGGTCGTCCACCACCACCAGATAGAGGGGGCAGGTGAGATGATCCTGGGGTGGGTCCTTCTAGGGCTCAAACTTCGTCGAGGCCAGGCGGCTCCAAGGGAGGGAGTTCATCATAGCCATAGAGGGCTCCCTATGTATCAGTTTTGTACTATTTTGTATGATGATGTAGACACCTTCAGGTGATTGTAGCCATATGATTTTGACATCATTGTATCATGACACTTTTGATTATATATATATGAGATGATTCATCTTTGCGGAAACTATATGCATGTGTACCTATGTGATGAAATGTTTCTATGTGTTAATGCATGATATGGATTCAAATATGATACAATGCAATATTTTTTTTTTTAATGTTTTTAAATGTTATGCAAATACAAATGTGAATGTATGAATGCCAATGAATATGATAATGCAAATGACTATTTACATGATAAAAATGTAAGATGTGCTAACATGTGTTGTGTGCAGGATGTGATGCAATTGTGATATCTATATGTATGTATGAAATGCTTAATATGCGGTAATGCAGGTGCAAACTACATGAAATGCAAATGTTTTTGGCATGTCATTATACTCAGTCATGTGATAGCGAGCTACACGGACTCGAGAAGGATGATCGAAGTCAATCAAGAAAGAGGGATGGAAGGTAGAAGATATGAAAGTGAAAGAGCTTCTTGTGCGTTATCATCATTTTAGCTTTATTATGGCAAGTAGGTTATGACAATCAAGGTATATGTTCGACCTAGAAAGTCATTGTACTTGTTTGCATGGAGATAAGATAGTCACAAACAAGGAATGCCCCAGTTCATACTAGACTCTGAGTGTCCTCATATCCTTGGACAAGTCATAGCATTACTAAGAGACAATCCGCAGACAACAAAAGAAAAATAGGTGACGATACCCCATCCTCGCCTTTCTAGTCAAAGACATCCTGGAGATAGAATCTCTAGTCAGAGACATCCTGGAAAAGCTAAAAGACATGTCACCAGAAAATTAAAATAAAAAAAAAACCAAGACTCGACACCAACATCCACTGTAGTCCTCAAGTTTAGTGTCTCTTGTCACTTGTATAAGTCTTATTTGATTGTGGTCACAATGTTTACTTTCACAAAAAGGATAGATAACACTGAACCATAATGTTGTCTGAGTCTATTGAAAGATTTGATTTGTTGAAACCCATTGTTGTTGCTGTGTCTCATCTAAAACTAACTGAATCCATGCAACTGATCCTTTATTGTAGAGAAAGTGAAACTTTATTGCGGATTGTGCGCGGATAGACTGAAGAAGGTTGGAAGAGACTGTACTCCTCGAAACATGTGATGCTCTCAATTCCACACCCATTACTAGATGTAGGATTTGCCTTAGCCACAGATAGGAGCTGATTTATTATGGATGGAAAGGGATGAAAAGGGAGGTTTATTATGAATGGCTAACCAATCTTGGGTAGATCAATAACAAGCCATGATGGGAGTGGATAAGTTTATTATGAATGGATAGGTTGTGAGTGTGTGCAATGTGAAAGGATGAAATGGAATCCTGAAGGAGGGAGGAGCAATGTCTCTACGCATGGTGCTGGTGACCCAGTTCTCACCATGGTACTTGCCCAGGGCACCACCGAAGTGGTTTTCACCATTGGACAAAATGTTTTTCTTTACTTTTTTTTTATTTTTTATTTTTTTATTTTATGATTTTTTTGTATTTTGAAAATTTTAAATTTTTTTTGTATTTTTGAATTGGGATACTCTGAAGAGCTATGTGTAAAACCTACGAAGGTGCATGTTGTTGATAGGATCCTCCAAAGGCTCACCCTCTGTGGTTGAGAGCTGATATGCACCAGATCCATATGATGTTGTGATGATGTAAGGACCAAGCCAGTTCGGTTCGAACTTGCCCTTCTTCTCTCTGTCTTGTTGATTTTTAGGATTTTCTCTGAGGACCAAGTCACCTACCTCAAATGTGTGAGGCTTGACTTTATGATTGTAGCTGCGACTCATTCCTTGTTGATAAGCCTTGAGATGATTAAAAGAAGCTTGTCTTCGTTCATCCAATAGTTCAAGTTCATGCAAGCGAGAGAGCCTATAGTCTTCACCACTGATAATGTTTTGCAAAGAGACTCGTAAAGAGGGTAACTCGACCTCAATAGGAAAGATAGCTTCAATATTGTAGACAAGTGAATAGGGTGTAGCTCCTGTAGGTGTGCGAACGCTTGTGCGGTAAGCCCAAAGTGCGGGATTAAGTTGGATATGCCAATTACGGCTAGTGTCGTCGACTATCTTTTTCAATATTTTGAGGATTGTTTTATTAGACGCCTCGGCTTGACCGTTACCTTGGGGATAATAAGGTGTGGAAAAATGATGGGTAATATGGAAGCGGTTATAGAGTTCACGAACATCCTAATTTTTGAAGGGACGCCCGTTATCAGTGATGATGGAAACAGGAATACCGTATCGACAAATGATATAGTTGAGAATGAATGTAGCAATTTGTTTTCCAGTGACTTGTGTGAGAGGCATGACTTCGATCTATTTTGTGAAATACTCTGTGGCAGTGATGATGAATTTATGACCATTGGAAGATGGAGGGTGAATCTTGCCTATGAGATCGAGTCCCCACTGACAAAAGGGCCAAGGAGTCGCAATTGGTTGAAGTTCTTGTGCTGGCGCATGGATGAGGTCTCCATGAAGTTGACATTGCTTACATTTCTTGACAAATAGATATGAATCTTTTTCCATATTGGGCCAGTAATATCCAGTCCTGATGAGTTTCTTGGCTAAGGTAGGACCACTAGAATGTGGACCACATATCCCTTCATGTACTTCACGTAATGCAATATGAGCTTTGTCACTTTCTAAACATCTAAGAAGAGTGCCATCTAGACCTCGACGGTATAGGATATTGGCTAAAATGACATATCGAGAAGATTGGTGAATGAAAGTGCGATGTTGGTTATTGGATAGGTCAGGAGGAAGGGTATTGTCACGAAGGTATGCGAAAATGGAATCATATAACTAGGACTCAAGACCAACAACACATATCATCTTAGTAGGAGTGATTTCATATGAGGGAACCAAAAGGTTATCCATCAAGAACTCATAGCAGGTCTCATTCGGTGGTAGATCAATTAGTGAAGCAATTGTAGCCATGGCATCCGCAGCTCGATTCTGCTCTCTGGGTATCTGCTCAAATTCTATCTTCATGAACTGTTGTTTCAATTCATCCACCATTCTTTTATAGGGCATTAATTTATCGGCCTTTGTTTGGTAGTCATTAGTTGTTTGACAAATTACAAGTTGAGAGTCCCCCAAAGCACGAAGTTCCTGGATCTTCCACTGAACTGCAATCCATAATCCAATTGTTAATGCCTCATATTCCACTATGTTATTAGTGCAGGGAAATGATAATCGATATGATTTTGGTATAGAATCCCCTTGAGGAGTTATGAAGAGGATGCCAGCTCCTGCCCCATGCTATGTGTATGAGTCATCAAAGTATAGTTGCCAAGGCTTTGCATGTGACACTGTTAAAATGGATTCATCTGGAAATTCTGAAATTAGAGGAACATCATCTAACATGGGAGCATCTGCTAATTGATCTGTGATAGCTTGTCCTTTTATTGCTTTTCTGTCCACATACTCGATGTTGAATTCACTCAAGAGCATCACCCATTTGGCTAGTCACCCAGTAAGTGTTGCTTTATTGAGAAGCTATTTCAATGGATCGATCCTTGCAACCAACTTAGTCTTATGAGTTAGCATGTAATGTCATAATTTCTATAAAGCAAAGACCACAGCGAGACATGTACGCTCAATTGATGTGTAGTTTAGCTCATATCCCACCAATGTGCGACTGATATAGTATACTGCCTTTTCTTTGCCCTCAGCAACTTGTTGTGCTAAGACTGCCCCCAGTGTTGTTGAAGTAGTTGATATGTATAGTAATAGAGGTTGGTCCGGAACTGGTGGCATCAAAACTGGTGGATTCAGAAGATAATCTTTGAGTGTCTGGAAAGCTTGTTGACAATTATCATCCCATTTGAATTTGATGTTTTTATGTAGCAAGTGCTGAAAAGGATTACACTTATCTGCAAGTTGTGCTATGAATCTTCGTATGGACTGGAGTCTCCCTTGCAAAGATCAAAGTTGATTGATATTTCTTGGTGGTTGCATCTCTAGGATGGCCTTGACTTTTGCTAGATCGGCTTCGATTCCTCTTTTTGATATAATGAATCCTAGGAGGTTCCCGGAGGTTACTCCAAAGACACATTTCTTGGGGTTTAATCAGACTTTATACTTTTCCAACTGATCAAAGATGACTGAAAGTATGTCCAAATGTGTATCTTTGTCTATTGATTTACCCAAGAGGTCATCAACATAATCTTCCACAGTCACGTGCATGAGATCATGAAAGATAGTAGTCATGGCTCTTTGATACGTAGCGCCTGCATTTTTTAGTCCAAAGGGCATGACATTCCAACAGAAAGTTCCCCAAGGACAAGTGAATGTTGTTTTGTGCTGATCCTCGGATGTGATTTTTATTTGATTATAACCAGAGAATCCATCCATCAAAGATAACATCGCATGACCTGCTATGAGGTCGACAATCAAGTTAATATTTGGTAATGGAAAATCATCCTTAAGACAAGCTTTGTTGATGTCTCTGAAATCTATACATATTCTGATACTATGATCTGGTTTACTGACAGGCACTAAGTTGGAGATCCATTCAGGATAATCAATTGGGCGTATGAATTTGACATCCAATAATTTCTCAAGCTCCGCTTTGATTAATAATGCGACTTGTGGATGCATCTTCCTTAATTTCCGTTTCACTGGTTTTGCTCCCGGTTTAACTATCAAATGACGCATTACCAAACCTGGATCCAATCTAGGCATATCAGTGTATGACCATGCAAAGTTGATTTGTCGTTTTGTGAAGAAACTTATGAATTCTGACCTTTCTGACTCTATCAAAGATTGAGCCAGGAATATGTTGTGTGGAACTTCTTCTGTGCCAATGTTTGTTTTGATAGTCTCCTCTACCAACATGGATGACTTTTCCTCATATGATGCTAGGAGAATGTCGAGCCTTCCATCTTCGGGTGCCTCAGAGAGGTTTTCGCCCTCAGATACATCCTTTCTTTTTACTTTTTTGGGGTCAGACAACGCCACAATGTGGTTTTCGCCATAAGATCCTTGGTTTGTTTTTATTTTTATATTTTTGCGACTAGAAGGCCCGACACCCTCACCAAAATATGCCATGCTATTGAGTTCTATAGTGTATCCCGCTTTATGGTCCCCAGGGGGAAGATCATCTCGTATGCCAAGATAGTCAATAAAAGCTTCATCATTTTGGAATGTGTCAAACTGTGCAGGTCCTTCATGGTCCCAGTCAATGAGTTGGTGGTGAACAAGGGGAAGGCCTTTGATGTCTTTGAAGTTAGCGGGGCTAAGAGTGAAGATGTAGTTATATTCAGGTATGTTGAGGTAGTTATCAAGTTCATCGTTGGCACTCTCCTCATCAGTCTCGATCGTGAATGAATCTAAATTATCATCACTAGCAGCGGATTCTGGGACAGGTGTTCTCATTCTATATGATTTCAACTTAGGATCTAGAGGCAAGGACTGTATGGGATCCTCCGGGGTTGTTTCTTGACCAACTTTGAATTTTTCATAAAATTCCTCTTCTTCTATGGGTTCATTTGGCTCTTTGAATGTCTCGGTGAGCTTATAGTCACTGGCGGATTTGTCTGAACCCCATTCCCATTCATTGGAGTCTGTGGAATAGCGATTCTCTTGTCGAATTTTGGCAGCTTTGATTTGTAATGCTTCTTCTGTCCTTTGAGTGTGAACCTTGGAAGTCATGAAACCAAGTCCCTTCGAGCGTTCCTTTTTGAATGTCAATTCAGGTTGTAAAGGTTCAATGATGCCTTCCTATCTTAAGCCAAGAGGGCTTTTGCCATCATACCCAATTTTTTGTAGAATCTTGAACCCTTTGCCATACTTTTCACATGGTATGCTAATGTGATCTTGTGTATCATTTTCAAGGTCTTTGTAAAGCATTTTGTATAATTCTTCCTCTTCCAATTCACCCCATCTTTGAAAGATAGTAGGGTCCCATTTGAGTATAATGATAGATACCTGCTGTGGTCTTCCATATTCTTTTGGTGAACTCATGACTTGTTGTAAGTACATGGTTTGATTCAAAGTGTATTCACCCATGCTCTTGTCCTGGAATTTGCCTTTAAGCTCACCTTGTTTTGATGTCGAAGGTTTTAATGACTCAAGATCAATGTATGCAGAAGAAGAAACAGCTTCACGATTACTGGGAATGATCGTCTCAGTTTTCGGTCTCAAGTTATTGCAGTATATGAATGTATTAGGATCTCCATTAACTATTATTTCAACTCCATTGTGAGGAAACTTAATGCATTGGTGATATGTAGATGGGACTGCCCTCATTTCATGAATCCAAGGACGTCCTAGTAATATATTGTATGTGAGATCTAGGTCTAGGACTTGACAAACCACATCCTTTGTAACTGGCCCAACTCTGAGAGGTAAGGTGACTATGCCTTTAGATGAATGCTCTTCATCATCATATGCTTTGATGGTAATTTTGTTTGTAGAATTCACAGCTTTATCAGAGTATCCCAATTGTTTAATAGTGCTCAATGTACAAATGTTCAGACCTGGTCCTCCATCTATCAGGACTCGTTTTATTCGATGTTTGTGTATGAAGGCTTCAATGTGTAAAGGTGCGTTATGTGGTTGGCTCACGGAGGCATTGTCAGCTTCTGTAAATGTAAGGGAGTGTGGAATGGAAAGATATCCCACCATGGCTTGAAACTGGTCCACGTTCAGATTAGTAGGGACAGAAGTGTCTCTCAAGATTTTGTCAAGAATAGCTTTATGTGCGGGGGATATGCGTAAAAGCTCAAGGATGGATATGAGCGCGGGTGTCTTCCCTAACTATTCTACAAGGTCATACTTAGGCTTGGTTGATGAGGAAGTGATGTTTTTGGCTGGAGCACCTTGCAAATTGAATTTACCTTGACGAGTTCTAACATTACATTCAGAGGTAGGTTCGAAAGAAGATCCAATGCCTTTTAGGACAATCTTGGGTCTTTGGGTAGAATTCTCAGGCATTTTGTCCTTGATGATAATGGTAGAGACATAATTCTCCATCAAAATGTGATTAACAGTTGAATCATAGTTATAAGATGCTCTGGTATAGTTGGTTTGGTCATCTGTGGCTGTAGCTTTTCCCTTGTCATGCTTTGGTAATGGTTCCTTAAACATTTCATGTTCTTGATTGGATGAGTGTCCTTCAATCTCAATGTCACCTCTATCAATGAGATCTTCTATGATGTTCTTCAGCTGATGGTAATTTCCTATTTTATGTCCTTTACTCTTATGAAATTCACAATATTCATCATCATTCCACCAATTTGGTTTAACCTTTGGCTCATATGGAGGAAAATTTAGAATTGTGATTATCTTGTTTGCCACTAGCTTCTTGAAAACTGATTCTAGTGGTTCTCCCAATGAAGTGTACTTCCTTCATGACTTGGAAGTTATTTGAGTATTCACCTGATTGTTTGTAGAGCTTGATCCAGAAAAAATAATTTTGGGTCGCACTGTATTGGCATCATCAACACCATCATTGACTGTGTTCTTGTTTTTGTTCCAAAATCTTGGCTTATCTTTTCCTTTAAAGTCATCTTTGTTTTCATTGAATATCTTAATGACTCCTTGATCAATTAGGACCTTCTCTATTG
Source organism: Cryptomeria japonica (assembly GCF_030272615.1). NCBI lineage: Eukaryota > Viridiplantae > Streptophyta > Pinopsida > Cupressales > Cupressaceae > Cryptomeria > Cryptomeria japonica. The sequence continues at coordinate 119,403,172 of NC_081410.1, forward strand.
CTAAGCCTTTTTCAATGACGTCCTTGAAGGTGGACAAACAAGCTTTTCTTAGGTCATAACCAATGTATTTGTTAACATTCTGGGTGAACATTTCTACCATTTGTTTTTGTGGAATTTCACAAGAGCATCTACTGGCTAGATTCCTCCATCTTTGTAAAAATGATGAAAAAGACTCTCCCTCCCTTTGCTTGGTGCTGCACAAAGTGGTGACTGATATGTCTGTCTCTATGTTGTATGATAAATGTTGGATAAATGTCTCTGCTAAGTCACCCCATGACTTAATTCCAAGTGGGAGTTGAGAGAACCATTCCATAGCTTGATCTCCTAAGCTTTGTGGGAATAATCTCATCAAATATGTCTCTTCTGCTGCTACCTCAATGCAAGCTATGAAAAATTGTCTTATGTGTGCCTTAGGATCTCCTTTGCCTCTATACTTATCAAACTTAGGTGTCACAAAGTGTGTAGGAAATGGAGGCATTGGAATGCTTTTGTCAAATGGATAAGGACATATGTCTCTCATTGTGTATGTTGGCTTCGGTGTATTTATGTCCTCCATTTTCTTTTGTAAGTCTCTGATTTGTTGCTCCAAATTGTTCTTAGGTGGGGATCGACTTCTTGGACCATACCCCATGCCTGAAGCACCATGTGGAGGAGGAGCATGTTGCATATATGGATGATATTGATCATACACATGTTCATATGGAGGAGGTCTATAGTGATGTTGCGTATATGGACCACTTGGTATAGAGTCATGGTGAGGAATGGAATATCTTCTTTGTCCATGTATACCATACTCTATAGGCATGTCATGAGTTTGTTCTAGTGTGTTGCCCCCAAATTTGACATGGGGTTTCCTTGTGTCCAAATTTTGAGCATGCCTTTGGATATCCAATTGCTTTGGTGGTTGATCCTTAGCATTGGTATGTGATTGAGCATATTTTTCTGCATAAGACTTCCATAATGGTCTGCGAAGGTGAGTATCATATGCTTGACCATGTGTGTATGGGACCTCTGGTTTTTGAAACAAAGATGATGGTGATTTAGGTACAAGATGTGGTCCTCTATTGCCTCCACTATTTGGCCTCCTTTGATCCATGTTGGAGTGAGATTGTTGCAAAGGTCGATTTTCCATTATTTGAGACATATCAAAATCATGAGGGATCTTGGTTCCACTTTGTGCCATCACTTGTAGAAAGTATTGTCTATCTCTCCTCATTATTTCCTCAACCAATCTATTAAAACGGGGATCCATAATGGTGTCTTCCACTTCCGCTGAATGTAAAGAAAAGTTGTCCATATTGTCATTGTGTGTATCATTGTTGTTTGTAGTGTCCATGTGCTCAACATTTGGAATGTTTCTATAGGCATCCATGTCAGGTAATGTAGTATGATCAGAATTGAAAAAGATATCATTGTCATACTCATAGGAACTCATGTTTGCGGACTCTTGAGCCTCTTTAGTTTCTCTCCTAGATTTTTGGGAATGAGTTTCAACCATGAACTAGGTATTGACCAAGATGTGTGAGACTAGATGAAAATGGAAAGAGTATGGAAGACCAAGAGTTGGATGGAATGTAAATGAATCTGAGATGTACTTGCAATGTCCAAAGTGTAAGACCAAGTATGTATGTAATAGAGTAGGTGTGGCTTCCAAAGAGATGATAGTTTCTCTTGATGAGGTAAGTTGACCTTGACTCTAAGTAAGACCAAATGAGACCCAAAGGTGATAGACCTTGATGAGGGACCACTTAGAAAAATGTTGTATGTATGTAGTGTGTTGACAAAGTATGATGAGGACAAGCAAGTGACCTTTTGACTCAAGTTTAGACAAATGTGAATGTAATGTAAGGTGTAAAACAATGATGGACTTTGTGAGACCCAAAGACAGGTTGAATGCTAGATGAAAACCCCAAAGAGATAACCTAGGAAGCTCAATAAGTCTGAAACTGATTGTTCTTGTTTGCTGAATTATGAAAGTTTTCAATCCCGAACACAGACGTGCCTGTATACTTCACAGACGCGCTTAAAGGACACAAACGCTAGTCTGTCAGACACAGATGCACTTAACTGACACAGACATGGTTCTATCAGACATAGACGTGTTTCTGAGATGCTGCAATGTTGCTCAAAAGACACAAACGCGTTTTTGCCCTTCACAGACGCGGTTAGATGACACAAATGCTTTTCTGTTAGACACAGACGCGTTTCTGCAAACTTTGTGTAATTTTTCCAATCTCTGAAGTTGCTTGTTGTGACCAAATCTGAATGTTTGACAGTTTTTTGTGACAAGAGGACACAGTGTTGATGAGGACTCAATGTTTGCAAGTGTTTAGACTCAAAATGACTCAAAGACGAGTGTGATGTTTGATGTAAAATTGTTTTGCATACACTTGAAGACACAAAAGACACAATGTTTTGATATTTGGTCTTGAATGTTTGATTGTTCAAAATAAGTCAAACACAATTCTTATGGTTGGCGAAGACAATAGTTGTTGATCCCACATGGAGTTTCCCCCAAGGCTATGCTATTCAAAGCAGATACTTAGATGCTTGACCCCACTGGCTCCACCCTCGGCACTCACTTCTCGGAGCAGCCAAGCATTAGTCCCCATGAAAACTCCTCGTGGTGAACTTTGTATCTCTACTAAGAACCGTATGTGTGTGGGCCGCTACCAGAGGTCCGACCTCCTGCCCCAACGACTAGAAGGATTTTGGCTTCTAAAACAAAAAGGTGCTAGTAAGGGCATATGCTCGTGTGGCCATACATGCGGCACTTTCAGCTCTGTAAATATAGAAGGCTCCCAGCTGGTAGGGGTTATGCCCTACAACTGATCAAATAAATTTGATCAAACGGGTTTATGGGGAGACATAGTGTCAGTATGAACTAATCAGCACACGTTATCCATAGTTTTCACCATGGATACAGTTATTTATAGTGGTTTGGAAGAAGATGGCTTTTCTTTTGCTACCACTTGGGTCATTCTCTCCTCACTAGTAGTCCTAATGACCACACGGGGAGATAGGCCCTCTAAAGATTAAACAAAAAGAGCCTATTGCTCAAGACACATAAAACAATGGTTCAATTTTAGTGCACCAATTGAAGTGTTTGCTAATCTATGAAAACAAGGCACAAAATGAATATCACAAACCCTTGCTAAGGTCCTGCAACAAAGTTCTATTAGTAGTTTGGATTGTTTGAAATAATCACCCCTTCCTGCAAGCACACAAGTTAGGTAAATTTTAAATCCAAAAGACTTTGTGAAATAGGGGCCTTCAACAAAACGATTTTGCTTTCAAGACAAGCTACACCAATTTCGTTAGCTAGATCTGAAAATGTTAGCTCAATAATAAACCAGATCTGAAATCCAAATGACAAAAAACTGAATCAATGAAACCAAAAATGCAACAACTGAACACAAACGCAGTTGTCACAGACACAGACGCTGCGAGAACACATAGACGCGCCTAGATCTGACACAGACGCGGCTCCCGAACGCAGACGCGTTTCCCTAACACAGATGCGTCTGAAGACTTCATAGACACGACTACGGAACACAGACGCGTTTCCCAAAATCTACAAAAAATAAAATAAAATATTGTCGAAGACGCAGACGTGGTTTTCGATGTCACAAACGCGGTAGAAAATAAAAAACGTGATCCGAAAGTGCGCAGACGCAAAAATATCAAAATGTTGTCGAAAATGTCAGATTTGCAACTTCAAAACAAAATCTGCAACAAAAGATGTTAAATGCAAAAGGGACAAGAGTCCCATCAGGCATGCCAAAATGTATACGGTGAAAATGGATAACAACAATGTTGAAAGACTAAATGAATTCAACCACAAAACCCTAGCCTAACAACAACAAAGTTCCACCATAACATATGAAGATTACCTAAGACAATGCTAATCAAATGAAATCACAAAGATTATACCATCACATGTCCAATAGGGTTTGGATCTCCATTCTTCCTATCTCCATTGATCTTGCTTGATATATTTGCTCTCAGATTTTATGTGTACAAGAGCTCAACAAAGAACAGAAATGTGGTTGCAAGTAGGATCGCATGTAAAAGTACAAAGGCATAGTGTAGTCGAGTAATCAAGTAGTTAGAATGCATAGTGAGTATTTGATAATGAAGGAAGCATCTCCTTATATAGAAGACACTATAAGAAATGGAGGGATAAGATTGAGAGGTGTAAAAAGAGGTCGGCTATGATTAAAGGGTAGGTAAAGAAAATAAGAAAATAATGAAAGGGTAGGTAGTGTATGAATTAAGAGATGAATGACATGTGTCATGGGTAGAAAAGGCTAATGAATTAATTAAATAAATAAAGATTTATTTAATTAATAGAAGAAGTGGGATCAATTAAATAAATAAAATATTTATTTAATTTAGAAAAAGGATAATTTAAATAAATAAATGTATTTATTTAAATGAGAAATAAGGCTAGAAAAGGATAAATGAATTAATTAAATAAATAAAGATTTATTTAATTAATAGAAGAATTGGGCTAAAGTAATTAAATAAATAAAATATTTATTTAATTAGACATGACAATTTTAGGTGTCTACAGGTTGCTTCCTAGTGTTGGTCTCTTATCTAGTGAGCACTACGAATTGTACACTCTTGCCTAGTTCAGGGTCAATGCCGAATTCTTCTTGATTCTATATTTCTCTTATCAGAAGTATATCTAGCATCTCTTCCTGCCATGCGACATCTCCTTGTTTCTTCTTGAGGTGTCTTTGGTATTTTTTGGAGGATACTTGCCCCTTTTGTGTCTTAATTTTCACACACCTTTTTTAATCACTTATGCATCATATTGAATTTGATGTTGCCACAATATTCTTTTACCCATTTGTGTGTCATATTTCAATTATTCTAATAATTAAAGATCCCTTATTAACATATGAGGGGTATCATCACATAGTTATACTAATACCTCCCTGGTGCAATTGGAACCAACCTTCTACATTTATATCTAATCAACATTTGTGAGATTTTGGTACTTATGTAAAGTGTCATGAACACCTAGTAGTGCACTTAAATTACTTGTGTTTTTTGTACTTTTTTGTACTCCTTCATTACAGTAACATCTACATCTCCAAATTCATAGATTTTTTTTGTACTCCTTGTTTATAGTATATTTACTCTCTACATGTCTTGTGCTCATAGAAAACATTTTTTACATTTAGCAAATCCTATTTTACTCAGTCTCCATCATATTCGCCCACTTAGCAACTCACCTAGTTATCATGTGATATGACTCCTATTGGTTTTTTTTAATAAATACTCTTCTGATGCTCACATTTATTTATGAGTTTGTTTACATTGTAATTTTCCAATTTTGAAATATATTATTCTTACTTCACATATTATGTGTTTATTGTTCTTTGTTTATTGGAATAGTGCACTTTCTAAAGTATTTTTCTTCACATCTAGATTGTGGCTTGTGTGAATCTTTGAAGTGGGTTTAATAGAAAATACTATCCAATTGATAGTGTATAACTAGATTTACAAGAGTATGTAAATAAGGTAGAACTAGGTGTATAATAATATGCAACAATATGAATGAATAAAAATTTAATAAAATAAACCCGACTTACATCAAATTTTATTGTTGATAATTAAGATATTTTCTCAAAATAAATATATAAATAAAAAAAATAGCATAAAATATAAATAATAACTAGTAATAAAACATGAAAATTTCAATTATTATCCTATAAATCATTAATTAGCTTTTTTTTAAAATTACAACTATTTATCACCTTTTTAAAGATTAAAAAATAGAAAAACAAACCCCCACACAATTTGTTTTATATAAACACATTGATTACCTTTTAATAGAATATAAAATTGTCACCATTTGACTTATTAACCTATTTTCTATTTTTTATTGTCAAAACTATATTAATAAATCTTTCCCACTAAAAATGTACCATGTGCTTTAAGATTGATAAAATAATACAATATCTAAAATTGTGAAATGACATGTTATTTTGAAGCTTTTTTCAACATATGACATCAATCTTAGAGTTAAATAGTTTTTCTTTCTTCAAACTATTATTTTTGAAAGTTTCATGTCTTAAAAAGTGTGGGTTTTTTCCAACTTATCACGTCAATCTAACCAACCAAAAGTTGATTAATGAAGTGTAAAATGGTTTTTGTAATGTTCATTGTGGTTTTATATTTTCTAATAAATTTTTATTAATAATTGTCGTGTAAGATTAAATGAGCATGTTGATGGTATACTATGGATAATTATATATTATGGATAATTGTCGTGTAAGATTAAATGAGTATGTTGATGTGTGACGATGTTCTTTTGGCTTCTATTACCAATGATGACATAGATTTTTTTATCATTGACCTATCATATGGTATGAAACAAATGCTTGCATTCCTCTAAATTGTCTACGAGCATATCACTAGCACAAGGCCATTCTACCTTGGATCATCCTCCTTAGTTTGCATAAGATCTAATGTATCTTAAACAAACAAAGAGTGTTTCATATGAGATTCAATATTCTAATGAGAACTCATGTGATGATAATGACACCACTCATAACCTTGTTTCTTCCTCTTTTAGTTAGGCAACTTTGGTGTTTTTGATATTTGATTATTTGGCATTTGGTGTAAAGGACTTGTATTCTATATTTGTTTATGTGCAAGGGGATTCTTCATCTACATATAGGGGTTTGAAGTTGAATCCTACGTTAACTTTTTCTTTCATGAAGAAATCATCTACTTGAGCTTAGCCTTGGCTTCGATCTCGGTTGCATAAAGTGATAAAATATTGATGTATTTGATCATTTCATTTTATTTAGGGTATCCATATATATGATTAAATGAATTCTTCAATTGATCACTTCTTAAATTATTGTATTGGAACTTCGTATATACTCATCCTTATGGTGCTTAAGGAAGTAATACTCTTGTAAACCCTAAAAAAGTAATTATAAGTTTGAGTTGATCAATGATCCATCTCTCAGGTCCTATTTATTTTCTAATAGTGGAACATTAAATGGACATCTTTAATGTTGCATAGCAAATCTTATTTGAGCTTATGAAGTTGTTGGCAATGTAGTACGTATGTAGTTATCAATCTTAATTATCCAATGTAGTGCCCGTCAATTTTTCCTTCAAACATTGGGATATATAGATTGAGTTGTGCATACCATAAAAGAGCTTTGGTGTTACATGGGAGCATTTTTTTTGGTGTGTTGTGGCAATAAATTAAGTTGACATGTAATTTCACAAAATCACTCGAAGAGTTATTGGTGTTGCACCTTAATAACTACTTGAATAATCTTTTGAAACTCTACTAAAACCTTTGGTGTGTCTTCATCTATCATTTTTCTCTTCTTCTATGCTTTTCTTTGAAATACTCAAAATTCAAATTTATTGGTCACCATCCAATCCCATGACCTAATTTTATCCTTTTTACTTCCTTGTCTATCTATCTAAAATGATCTCACCATATGATGTGTGCCCCTTCAATTTCGTGTGCACACACTTGACCTTCTGTTCTTCCTTTGTATTTTTTTTTTGAAAAAGGGGTAAACATTTATTCAGAATAAAGCAGAAAGTACAAAAAGAGGAACCAAGGACCAAGCCAGAATAGGCAAGAAACAAAACCAAGCTTTGAAGGGAGCCCCAAGCAAGACCAACTACTCATGCTTGTCCTCACTAATTAACCTACTTAAGGTATCAGAATACTCTGGGGATAAAAGGCCCCAGTCATCCACATCCCAATTATTAAGATTTTCAAAAGCCCATTTATCCAAGAAGTTTGCCACACTATTCCATTCACAAGGAACATGACTAAATGAAATGAACTCCAAAGAAGAGCATAAATCCAAAATATGCTTAACCACCAAAGATAAATGTCAATTCGCACCACCTCACTGTTGAGCATTCAACATATCAACCACAATTTGTGAGTCGGACTCATAGGCAATCTTCTTCCAGTGAAGAGAACATCCCCTCTCAAGAGCATGAAAATAGCAAGAGCCTCCATGAGATTATTAGAATGATATCCCTTATAGGTAGAGAAAAAGAACACAACATTTCCATAGCTATCCCTACCAATGCCACCAGTACTTGCCTATCCCAAATTCCCCTCGGACGAACCATTTGTGTTAACCTTCAAAATTCCCTAAGGCGGTGGAATCCAACAACCTTGCCTATTGATTTTTTGTTTCCTTTGTATTATTGTATTCAAAATATTTTCCCATTTCAACAATCCAATCTAGTAATTCCTACGCATTTAAACGCCCTTTAAAGTTTGTAGGATTAAATCAAGGCTTTGAATTAATCCTGGTGATAGCCTTGATGAATCTCTCATCTCCTGGATCAAGCCCTTGTCGATTCATTTATTCACCTCCCACAACAACCCACTCTTCCTCATCTTCACTAATTTATTTTGCATGGACTCCTCTCCTCTAAGTTGTCTCCATTGTGTCCAATTGCATTGTGAGGCCTCTAATTGCCTTTGCACTACTTCTGCAAGTTCAGGATCCATGCCTCTAGGTCCTCTTCCTCTTCAACCCCATAATTTGTATGCCATATTGGCTACATCTATATCTCCCTCTCACTCTTATAAATTTTCTCTAATGCCAATTGAAGTTGTACAACACTCTAAACCTTCTCAAGCTAAGCGATATTGTAGCCAATCAAACAAATTTTAAACACAATATGAAAAAAAAATCATTAGTCCCACTAATGCATCAAATGAATCATCAATCCTAGCAATGCATCAAATAGATCAAAAGTCTCTTTTATTGTTACCACTTCAAAATCCACCAACTACTTTATGTCATGGACATTCACCTCAACATGTCTCTAGGTCCCCAAAGTTTTTATTCTAGTTTCATTTGCTAGACTGATGTTACAAGGGGTTGGATCAAGTGTTGGTTTCCCCAAGTACTCCCATATCATCCTTGGTAACAAATTTACATCTATTCCTTGGTCCACCGTTACTCTACTAATCTTTTCATGATGAATTTGAAGATCAATCATGATTGGCCTTGTCTTCCAATGTTTCTCAATGGATCTAACTTGTGGCATTGCCTTCTTGTTCCAGTGCTTGCTAAAATACTTTAATTTTTCTAAAAGGTCATGTTGTCCATCCATCTATGCCATTTGTTTTAGAATCTTCACTTCCTAACCAGTGAAGTAATTGATCTATTATTTCTCCCTATTTTGCTCTTGTTCTACTATCCTCCTAGTTTTCTCAATGATCAGATCATGTTGCTACTTGGTTGGGCATAATTGTTCTTCCTCTTTGGAGCTTCCTTCTTCAATTATTAATATTGATTGCTTCCTAGTCTTGGTCACTTATCTAGTGAGCATGCGGTTTTTCCATTCTTGTCTAGTTCAGGGTCCATGTCGGATTCTTCTTCTTTCATATTGCTCTCATCAAAAGTATATATGGCATCTCTTTCCATTCATGCGACATCTCCTTGTTTTTTCTTGAGGTATCTTTGGTATTTTCTAGAGGATCCTTGCCCCTTGTGTGTCTTAATTTTCACACACCCTTTTTAATCAATTGTACATCATATTGAACTTGATGTTTCCACAAAATTCTTTTACCCACTTGTGTGTCATATTTCTACTAATAAAAGATCCTTTATCGACATTATGAGGGGTACCATCACATGGTTATACTAACACCTCCTTGGTGCAGTTGGAACCAACCTTTTACATTTATATCTAATCAACATTTGTGATATTTTGGTACTCATGCAAAGTGGCATGAACATTTAGTAGTGCACTTCAAGTCACCCGTGCAAGTTCTTTTTGTACTTCTTCATTATAGTAACATCCACATCTCCAAATTCATAGATTTTTTTGTACTCCTTGTTTATAGTATATGTATTAACTACATGTCTTGTGCTCATAGAAAACATCTTTTACATTTAGCAAAACCTATTTTACTTGGTCTCCATCATATTTTCACACTTAGCAACTCACCTAGTTGTCATGTAATATGACTTCTCTTGGTTATTTCTTATAAATACTCTTCTCATGCTCACATTTATATATGAGTTGATTTACATTGTAATTTTTCAATTTTGAAATATATTATTCTTATTTCACATATTTATGTGTTTATTGCTCTTGTTTATTGGAATAGTGCATTTTCTAAAGTAATTTACTTCACATCTAAATTGTGGCTTTTGTGAGTCTTTGAAGTGGGTCCAATAGAAAATACTATCCAATTGATGACGTAAAACTAGATTTATAAGAGTATGCAAATAAGATAAAAATAGAAGTATAATCATTTGCAACTATATGAATGGATAAAAAAATAATAGAATAAACTCAATTTCACATAATATTTTACTGTTGATAATTAAGACATTTTTTAAAATTAAATATCTAACTTAAATAAAAATTAACATAAATAAAATAATAATTAATAATAAATCATACAAATCTCAATAATTATTCTATAAATCATTGATTACCTTTAAAAAAAAACACTTTACTAGCTATTTAACACCTTTTTAAAGATAAATAACTACAAAAGAACAAACCCCACACAATTTGTTTTATATAAACATATTGATTAACTTTAATAGATATTAAAATTGTCACCATTGACTTAATTTGTTTTATATAAACATATTGATTACCTTTAATAGATATTAAAATTGTCACCATTGATTTATCAACCTATTTTCTGTTTTTTATTGTCAAAACTATATTAATAAATCTTTCCCACTAAAATATGTACCATGTTTGCTAAGATTGATAAAATAATATAATATCTAAACTTGTGAAATGACATGTTATTTTGACACTATTTTGAGAAAGTTTTTCTAACATATGACATCAATCTTAGAGTTAAATACTTTTTTCTTTTTTAAACTACTATTATTAAAAGTTTCAAGTCTTAAGAAGTGTGGATTTTTTCCAACATATCAAATCAATATAACAAGCCAAATGCCCAAAGTTGATAAATGAAATGTAAAATCTTCTTAATTTTCGGCTTATAGTTAAAATTTGTGATTTTTTATTTTCATTAAAATTGTTTTCTTTCAATTTGTTTATGAAAATATATTTAAATAAACTAAAAATATAAAATAAGAAAATAAAATTGGATCAGAGTCACGTTTTGTTAAATTTATTTATTAAGTTTTAATTAAATATTGTAACAAATCAAGAAATTTGATGACAATTAAGTCAAGTAGTAGGATCATGTTGCATGACATCAAAGTTGTGGTTAAAAAGTCAAGATGTTGCATAACACATGAAACTTTCGACTTATTTTGAGGTTCTAATTATTTTATGAGTCGATTTTCAACCAAGTTGAGTTAGTATTTTTATAATTAAACGACATCATGTATGCCCATTTACTTGACAAGTAATCAATTTGAGTCAACGAGGGCAAAGGTGCAAGCAAATGTCTAGAAGAATCATTTTATGTTTACTATTGACAAATATTTCCTTATGGAGCCCTCCAAAAATATTCTTCCCTATTTTAATTATGGAAGTCAGCGATGAGTTTATTTTATGAGTCCAACCCTCATACACACAATAAACCCAAGTTTTGGATGTGCCTTGGTGGAGAGACCCAACTTCTTAACTATGTCATGTGAGATGATGTTCTTTTGGCATGTATTATCAATGATTACATAGATTTGTATATCACTGACCTAGCATATAGTGTGGAACAAATGCTTGCATTCCTCTAAAGTGTCTATGAGCACATCAGTAGCACATGGCCATTCTACCTTTGGATCACCCTCTTTAGTTTGCATAAGATCTAATGTGACTTGAACAACCAAAGAGTGTTTCATATGAGCTTCAATATTCTTATGAGAACTCATGTGATGGCATGACACCACTCGTAACCTTATTTCTTCCTATTTTAGTTAGGCAACTTTGATGTGAATGATGTTGATTATTTGGAATTTCGTGTAAAGGACTTGTATTCTATATTTGTTTATGCGCAAGGGGATTCTTCTTCTACATAGATGGGTTTGAAGTTGAATCCTATATTAGCTTTTTCTTTCATGAAGTTCATAAAGTGATAAAATATTGATTTATTTGATCATTTCATTTTATTTAAGGTCTCCACTTGTCAGATAAAATGAATTCTTCAAGTGATCACTTCTTAAATTGTTGTATTGGAACTTCATATATATTCATCCTTATGGTGCTTGAGGAGGTAATACTCTTGTAAACACTAAAAAGGTAATTATAGGATTGAGTTGGTCAATGACCCAGGGTGAACTCACAATAATGGTTCCCACTTTTTTGCCACTTTTGACACTGAGATGAACAATTTTAAAATAATCTTCAACTTCTGACAACTATAAATTTTAAACTATTAAGAATTTGAAGATGATGTAAATTAGTGATTTGTAGCATTTTGTTTTTAGATTATATATTTATTTTTTTCAATTTTTTTTTCAAGATTTTTTTTTAATTTTTCCATCTCCCTCGAAAAGTAGTTTTTTACAACAAACTACATTTTCTAAGAGTGATGTGCCTCCCGAAATGCATAACTTCTTTTCTATAAATGATAAAAACTCAATTCTTTCAAATTTTGGTTTGTAACATCAATATCCAGGGCTTGCAGTTGGTTTGATAGTGATATGTTCAATATTTTTCATTTTATTAAGTTTTGAAGTCCGACTAGTCATAATTCAGACATGGGTTTAAGTTTGAACACATAACTTGTTCTATATATATCGAAATTCAATTTTATTTTTTTGTTAGAAAGAAGACATCAATACCTAAGGCTTAGATATTTTTTAGAATTTTTTTGAATTAGTTTCGTATTTTTCCCATTGCGTTGAACAAAGAAGTTCATGTTCGGTGAAAAACCTATGTTTGGTAAAATTAAAAAACCAAGTTCATAATAAACTCAATATGTAATAAAATTATAGTCATTGGAAAGTTTTCTTCGAGGAATACAATACTACATTTTGGGTTGTCAAGATCATTCCATTTGTGCCTTCAACCAAAGGTTTCAAGGCCAAAAATTTGCAAAAAAATGTAGAAATCTTTAGAGAAGTGTTAAAAAAGGGGTTCAAATGAAGGGGGGTTTGAGCGAACCCCCCATTTTTAGGGGGGTTTGAATGAAAGGGGGTTCTATCGAACCCTCACGCTATAATTGAAAAATGACATAAACAAGCATTAAAGGTGCTTCGCTCGAAAGAGGGGTTTCAAGCAAAGTGGGGGCTTCGCTCGAACCCCAAAGGGTATTCCGTTCGAACACCCCCACTTCGCTCGAACCCCCCCCCCCCCCAAAAAAAAAAAAAAAAAATTCCCCACTTTCGACAATTTCCTTCGTTGGAAAAAGTGGGAACCATTAATGTGGGATAGCCCCCCATCTCACAAATCCTAATTATTTTCTAATAGTTGGCCATTAAATGGACATCTTTAATGTTGCAAAGGAAATCTTATTTGAGTTGATGAAGTTGTTGATAGTGTAGTATGTATCTAGTTGCCAATCTTAATTATCCAATGTTGTGGCATCAATTTTGCCTTCAAACATTGTGATATCTAGATTGATGTATGCATGCCATTAAAGGGCTTTGATGTTGCATGCTTGAGCATTTTTTTTGTGTGTTGTGGCAATAAATTAAGTTGATATGTAATATCACAAAATCACTCGAAGAGTTACTAGTGTTGCACCTCAATAGCTACTTGAATAATCTTTTAAACCTCTACTAAAACCATAGATATGTGTTCATCTATCATTTTTCTCTTGTTCTATAATTTTCATAGAAATACTCAAAAGTCAAATTGATTGGACAACCTTCTTTATAGAATTGTCAATACATTTATACTAGCACATGAAAAGCACTACTTTGATAGTGATTATTTGAAGCGATTATTTGAATATGAAGGGAAAAAAACCTATTGTAGGTTATGAACAAGAAAATAGAAACCATAGTTATATAATATATAACGAAAAGAGTACAAGAAATTGTTGACAATCATAAGCTATTTCTATTGAAACATAAATGAATAGCTTACAACAAATATTATAGATCGCAAGGTTGAGAAAGAAAATCCTCATTACCAAAACGGAGTGAACACATAAAACTAGCTTTTCTAGACTATATTCAATGTCCAACAATAAATGTTGTGAGAACCAAATGAATAATGTATAATATGAATTGTTGCAAATTGGTATAAGAAAAATGGGTTGCATTCCTAAACTTCTTACCTTCCCAACTTCCAACCATTGATAATTTAATCCTATAATGTAAATAAAAACATTACACGTGGATTTCATGTGTGTAGGGTTGTTAGTTGTGTGATGATTGCAAGCGGTCCATGAAAGAGTGTTGACATGTATGATGATGCACTAGCATTGAAGCTTACACTTTGACATGATAGATTGAATAGACTTTATGTGTTGATACAAAAGATCATAAAGAATTTGTGCAAAATTCATTGAAACTTAGACTACAATTTAATAAAATATTGTGACTAATTACCTTTGTCATAAGATTATAAATTATTTGAAATCCCAAACACAAAAGAAAAACTACTAGTAGAAGAGCGCCAGTATTCATTATAGCTAACTTCGCGACCCTAAGCTCCTAAGCAATACATCAAATTTTGATGATTTTTTTATTGTCTTTGTGTGTGACTTAATTGCTTATAGCTATTATTTTGGCTTTTGGGTAGTAAAGATGAACAATGTGCTATCCACCATGCACGCAAGACCCAAAAAGTGGTCATTTCAAAGTGTCATCTGAAACATATTCCCTATTGCCCCATTACCCGTTTGCTTTGACAACCAAAAAATTTACACAAGTGATCCAATACTTATACACAAATGCCACAATAATTATGCACTATTGGTACCAATAAAGTTACACAATTGATCTAATTACTAACTTTTTTTCTAGAAAATAGGTGACTATTGGCCCACTAGATGATCTTTTAGAGAGCTTATAATCAATAAAATCCAATGAATAGTAATTGGTGATCTTCCCCTACATACCAAAATGACCCTACATCACAAAGGCCTAAAGACCTAAGATCCTCTTGATCACTACATGCATACTTCTTACGTAAGCGAGTGCGTAGACTACACCAAATAGAATAGCCAACTTATCCTAAATGTCAAACAAAAAAAACAAAAAAAGTCATTGTCAATGCTGCTATTTAGTTTGCTACATACACAATTCCATACTGACAAATAATACCCAAACAAGATCCCCATGCCTACCCTCCTGACATTGAAATCAACTCCAACTAAACACCTTCCACCACCTATACAGACCTCAGTATACTGACAAATAATACCCAAACAAGATTCCCATGCCTACCCTCCTGACATTGAAATCAACTCCAATCAATCATCTTCCACCATCTATAAGGACCTCAGTGCCTGTAAATGTAAACCATTCAGTTTATGTGGGATAGGTAGCACCTCCCTTGTCACTGTTCTGAGTTCTCCTCATCTCTGTAATGCCCCACAATTCCATGACAGATCACTTTTCCTCTACAACACAAACCCAATCTTCTAATCCAGCTTGTCTGAATCATGCTGTGTCAGCCTGCTAAATACATTTCATTCATGTCACATCATTGTGGGCATCAAAGACTACAAAGACCTAAATAGAAAACACAATTATTCCAATAATCAGAAAACGAGATAAGTGCAAATCTGTACCCGTTCTAATAATCAGAAAACGAGATAAATGCAAGACTGTGGATACCTAAAGCATTCAGATCGTTCAGACCAGATGTACTGAATGAACTTCGAGTTAAGTAAAAGGAGATAAAGACAACACATGGTGTCATTGAAAGCACTTAAAGTCGTTCAGATAAATTTGTGACAGACTGGTCTTTAAAGCATTGAATGCATTAAGATACACAGTCAAATGCATACTCTATTCACCAGGCCAGCTAATTCAAGTCTCAGATTTTGCAGTTTAAGCCCACATGCATTAATTTGAGTTTTGCAGTATGACAAATACATTGGTCGGTGTATAATTGTCATTCTGTATTGATGGAAATTAATTGTACTATGACAAATAATTATGATTTATCATAGATTTTTGTTTTGATTGTGAGATTTTATCTCTTCCCTGGCTATCTCATTTGGTGATGGACCATGAAACTCACTATCTCATTCTGGCGATGGACCATGAAAAATCGATTAGAAAAATTTAGATAAAAAATTCACACAATCAAATCAAAATCTCTGTAATAAGTTGTTCTTATAGACTAGTTTTTTAAGAGCAGATAGCATAAATTTGACAATAGTTGACGAGCTCTACAGTATGAGAAATACATTGGTCAGTACTGATGAAAATTAATTGCATGATAAATACATATAATTTATTGTAGATTTTTTTATTTGATTGTGTAATTTTTTTATCATCAATGTTTGGATCAAATTTAATGATTTATCATTAGAATGAGATAGATCTAACATTTTTATCTTCTCTCACTATCTCATACTGATCATGGGCCATGGAATCTGTCGAATCTTGATTAGGGATTGTGAAATTTGATTTGAAATGTCGACATAAAATTTACACAATCAAATCAAAAATTCTGTGATAGGTTGTTCTTATAGACTATAAAAACTTTTTGCTTTTAAATGACTAATGATTCTTCCTCTAGTTATATTGGAATGTAAAAATTGGATGTGTTCAATAAATTTTTGTTAATTAAATGAAAGAATTTGACTACTTTAAGAGATCTATTTAGACATTATAATGCTAATTGTTGTTATTTCTAGATTAGACTGTGTATGATTAAATTATAAATGGTGGAATTTTGATATTATTAATTGCAAGGCTAGTTAATACCAGAGTAATTTATGAAAATTTTCAGGGACCTCAATATTTATATCTTGCTAAGAGTTTTTAAATTTACTTGTATAAAAATTACAGCATTTTGAATCTTGATGTTAGAACCACCATTAGAACAAAGAATTTTTCAATCAATTGTATCGATTTTTATGATAAAATTATAGATTATGAAAATCTGATATGATTAATTAAGAAATAGTTTATAACAAAATTATTTATAAAAAAATTCAGAAACCTCAATGTTTATTCTACTAAAAAAATTAAATTTACTTGTGTAAAATTGTCAATTACAGTATTTGGATTCTCCCTGCTAGAATCACCATTAGAGCAAAGAGTTTTCCAGCCAATGTTCCAGGCATGTCATCTCAAGCATTACCTTGAGGCATTTAGCACATATCATATACTTATCCCAATCAATGAGGTAAGTGAGATAATGTGAAATAAATTTTAATTCTTTTTCTTATTTGTTTATTTCTTTTTTTTTACTCAAAGCAGCATTATCTAGGTATATAATGTGAAAGGTTATAATTAGGGTATATATTTTATGTTTTGATTTATTGAAATAAATTATTTTTTAAATAAAAATTGATTGTAAGAGATTATAAGACAATGTTTCTAATGTAGGAATGGGAAAATTATATGTCTATAATAGTTTTCAGTTCTAATCTTAAAGTATAAAATGATACATTGAAGTATATAAGTGCTAGCACAAAGTATAACAAGTGCCACATAGTGGCTAGTAATTGCCTTGTTTTTAGTATAGTTTTAATAATAATTATGATTTAATTAATAAGGAAAAAGAATAAGTAACTCTTGAAATGAAATGTCTTCAGGAAGCTATATTTTTTTAATTTTTTTAAAGAATAAGTGATATATTTTTATATTTAATTTTTTCTAAAATAGTAATATAATAATAATAATTTTATACTAATTTTAAAATATTATAGTATTTTTTTATTAATAATGTTGTAATTTTAATTGTATAATAATATTGTAATTTTAATTATTAGAGTATTTTTTTATTATTATATTATCTTACATAATGTATTTTTGTTATTATTTTGAATAATTTATAATTTAAATTTTTTTAAAAGTATTATAATTCTATTTAATATTTTTTTAAGGAATGCTTCAATTTTAATTTTTGGGATAGAGGAAAGCATAATATATAAATTAAAATAAAAGATTATATATGATAAAATGTTTTAGATCCATGTGATAAAATTAAAAAATATTTTATTCCTATATAAACAACCTTTTTATTTATTAAATATTCATCTAATTTTAGTTTTTGAATTTTTAAAATTATTCAAGACTTTTATTATAGATGTTTCATTTGCTAAATAGTTAGTTTAAGTAAATAATTTTTTTTTTAAGAAAATAAAATAAAATAATTTTTAAGTGAGTAAAATAACTATAAATAATAGTAATTTTTAAGTGAGTAAAATAACTATAAATAATAGTAATTTTTAAGTGAGTAAAATAACTATAAATAATAGTAATTTTTGAGTAAACAATGTAAATAAATTAAAAATATTTTTCAAAAATTTGTTAACAAGGACAAAGTTAGAATTTGGATTACATTTAGATTTAGGGTTAGAATGCCATATCAATCCAAAAACATAATTTGATACCTTAGTTTTTTAAATTTTACAAATGAACCTTTGAATTCAAAATAAAATGTTACTAAACAGTATTAACATTATTGTTGTAATATATATATAGTTTCCTTTTATATGATTACATCAATTTACTATTCATGAAACAAAATCTATCATCTCTTCACTCTTTTTTGGTTGCTAAATGGGGCAGTTAATTTTTTTACCTTAAAAACAATTATATTATTAAAATATAATATTACATCTATTCTAGCAAGATTATCATTCTACCACAATATGAAACATTATTAACCTAATCCTATTAACATGAGGTTAATAGTATTATCATTATTGTTGGTTTTATTTTATATGACTACATCAATTCACTATTCAACAAACAAAATCTATCCTTGTTTAACCCTAAATACCTTAGAGATACCAACCCTATTACTCACATTTTAATAATTTTTTTTAATCATAAAATTTAATAATTAAAAGTTTGATAATAAAATAATGTTTTAAATGATATAATACTAATATGAATAATAATATATAAATAACAACAATATAATAATATAATACTAATATTTATTAATTCTATTACAATACTAAATCCGTAAGTACTGACCACTACTTATTATAATGGTTTTTTCCTTTAATGTAAAACTTAAAAAACATCATTTTACCTACAATAGCAATATTGTACATACCATACAACTCTTTAATGCTCTTGCATACTCCCGAGACCTTTACTACACTTTGAAAGAAAAAATTTGTTGGTAATAGTCCTTTACAACTAACTTTCTTATGGGACACCAAAGAATTGAAAGATTCCAATGCCCTCTTTTGTGGGTTCAATAATAAGAGATTTAAACTAGGCCAAAGAAGGAAGTTCAAATGTAATAGCAACCAAAAGGAATCTCTCGGACATAATTTATATCTCTCAAATCCCACATGCCCTATCTCTAGCAAATGTGGAACATGTTTGACCACACTCAAAATCTCTCTCCTAATATAGTTTTTAACAAGGACATTTATATTGTTATCAAACTACTTAGACATGCTTGACCACAGTCAAACCCTTTGAACCTTTCTTTCCCTATAAAACCAATTTCTAAGCCATATTTAGGTCTTTTAATTATTTCTTCACATATATTTTATGATCACCAACTTCTACAAGTTGACTTATGTGTTATTTTCTTAAACATGAATCTTCATGGTGTGCTAAGCATTAGTGGTTGTCTCTAACAAGAATATAAATGGGTAGCTATCTTACTTGATTAGTTCGATTGATCTAATTTGATTTCACACTTTTCAATTATAAGAATTTTGGTGTCTAAAATCTAGAACTCACTAGAAGAGATATGACTTCAGATACACTCAGATTCTTCATGGCCTAACCTCTATATATCAACCTACAATTTTTACCATAGTCCATCAACTTGCTATGATTGCCAATTAGCTTAAAGAGCGTCCTACAAAAGGTTCTAGACAAGTTAATAATATGAAAAAAAAAATGTTAAAATCAAAGATTTTGCATTACGATTCCTAGTAGAGATTAATTGTTCTCAAACATGGAAATACATCATTCATTTTCCATAAATAATAAATTATGACTTTTCTAATGGATTTAGAATTAACATTATCTTTGTTGCTAAATACCAATGGATTGTTCTTCTATAAAATGTTAAAGTTGGAAGCAAAAATTTCTAGTTTGGAACAAAAGCGACAAAGGATGGATTTGAACAAAATGGGCCATATTACTAAAAACTATGTTGAAGTGAAATAGTTTCCAAGCAAGGATTTGGGAATTGGCATCAAATCCAAATTATCATGGCCAAGTATTAAGTTAAGACCGAGGATCATTTTTAAATGAATGTGCATGTTTATAATTCTTCATGTTGGATCCTCTCCAAAACTTCATACCACAAGTTTCAAAAGTTGCCATAGTGTATTATATAGAACAATTAAGATCGTAAACAAGGATTTCATGATGTATCTTAGGATCTGTGTTGTCTCCATTTTTAAGAAGCATTTTTTTTCTAGAAGACAAAGTTTGTCATAACTAAGATAAAAATGTGAAGCACTTACATGTAGAATGTTAATTCCATTGTCATATTGCATCCATTCTTTTTGCATTCTTGATAGGAATGCAATTTATTCTTGTCATATTGATCTTCTCATTTCATTGTGCTTTCTATTAGGCCTCTAGATTTTGGGTGGCTATCTCTATAGCCAAATCTTACACAAAATAGGTTCAAAACTAAATAAGAATTGACAAGGATATACAAATGTCACTATCACAATATGTTTATATTTGTGGAGAGTAATACACTCTTAATAGATTTCTTATTTTAAAGATAATGCTAAAAAAATCATGGATAAATGTGATCAAAACAATGCAAAATATAAGACCAAAAATAATATTATTGTTTAATTTATTTTTGTTTTCTACTTTTCACAGTAAAAGATAATTAAACAAAAGACAAACTATAGAATAACAAATTTTGTCCTTCTAAACTTTTAAATTATTAATCTTTACTATTAGTTCTATGTTAAACTCTCCTATTTTGGCCAAACTTATCCTCTTTAAACAGCACTTACAAGAGAGTTGTTCCTAAAATACTCATATTAATCACTTAAAATATCATTAAACAATGCTGAAACTGTTTTGATCTTGACAAGATTATTACTCCCATATATGTGGTTGAAACTTCAAGGCCTCTTGTTTTGCAGGAAGTTAAACTACAGATGTTACTGAGCTAAGATCTAAGCAAAAAATAAAACTTTGTAATCACCATTTTTTTCAGACCTTTTATCACATGGGCTGTGCATCACGAGTTTTTAAGACACCCACTTCTTTGCTTTCACTAATACAGCTAAATAAGGATAAGCACCTCAGTACGTAGTACCAGAGCGCCTACATTTAAATGAACAATATTCTTGTCGGTTTTCTTTTGTCATATTCCTTGAAAGATTCAATAACTCTATCATGTTTAGGAAAATGTTAGATGTGTCACATGAGGAATTTAGAGAAAATAATGAATGGCTATTAATTTTATATCATAATCAGATCACGGGAAAAAATCTGATATCCTGAAGAATCTGGCAACCCAATACTAAGCTGTATTTACTGTGTTTTGAGCTATAAAATCTCTGCTTGTGAATTTGGTCTGGAGCAGAGTGTGAGAAAAATGGAAGAGCAGATGAAAGCCACAGAGGTTTCTGTGCAGAAACCTCTTAAGCATTGGCACAATGTTGCTCTCCTTAGCCACTTCAATTGCTTTGCTGTGTCACAAACAAGAAACAATGCAAAGGATGGTGCTGATATTGAAGTTGGATCCTCCAAGAAGAAAACAAGAGGAGGATGGAGAACCATGCCCTACATAATAGGTGAAACTCTGGTTTTTTCCTCCCTCTTAACTGAAATCTAATGCCCATTCAAAATGAATGGATGTCTATTCCTTAGTCCACTCACCAGCTTGCACTAGCACCTTTACATTATATGGTATGAATTTTGTGGGTTTAACCGTGTAGCTAGCTCAAATTTATATAGTCTACTTAGTATTCATTGTATCTGAGTCATTTTGATACTACTCTTCGGATTTAAGTATATAGCTAACTCAAATTTTATAAGTAGTGTTTATAAACAGTCTACTTAGTATTCATTATATTTAAGCGATGAAAGAATTGGTTATGAGAAGATCATTCATTTTGATACTACTCCCCAGATTTGTTTTATGAGCAGTCTTTGTACACAGTCTACTTAGTATTCATTGTAATTAAGCGAAGAAAGAAAATCATTGATTATGAGAAGATCATTCATTTTGATACTACTTTCTTGAGTTTAACTGTATAGCTAACTCAAATATTATGAGTAGTCTTGATACTTAGTTTCAATGTATTTAAGTGAGGAAAGAATTGATGAGGAGAAGGTTATTAGTTTTGATACTACTCCCCTTCAAATACATTTAGCCGTGCATTTTCTCTCAAAATTAAATCAACTTGTACCTCATTTGTAAAACCTTGAACAAGTATGAACTATTCATTACAGAGCTGCTTGATACTGATCAATATTTTGAAAGATCTCTAACACCTAAACCCAAATAAGTACTATTGAAGTTACTATATTGTGTTTTTATTAAAGGTGGTTAGAATATCACAAATGTTTTGAGATGGGTATTAATGGACATTGTTATTAGACAATTTGTTGTATAGATTCTACTGCAAGAAAAGGTTTTGCATAGTATTTTTAACTTTGTTCTATGATGGAACATTGTGTTCAGGAAATGAGAGCTGTGAGAAGCTAGCTTTGACGGGTTTGTCGGCTAACATGATTGTCTACCTAACAACGAAATACAATATGCAGAAAGTTGCAGCAACGAATGTACTTAATATCTGGTCTGGAACAACAAGCCTTGCAACCTTGCCCGGAGCTTTTGTGGCGGATTCCTATCTTGGCAAATTTCGAACCATAGTCATTGGTTGTGTTTCATATTTAGTGGTAATTACTTACACTTTTTGTTGGAAGAACATTTTGCTTTCTACTTTTTGTTAGAATAAAATGGTCTACTGAGAAAGGTCTTGGATTCAAGTTGTGAACAAGCCTTTTGAAAGCTTGATTGATAAAGTTAGGTTGAGCCTGTAGAACCAGAGGTTTGCAACTGAAAATTAAAACATTTTACTTAATTTAAGTATAAATAGTAATTTCTGACTGTTTCTGAAGTTTTTGTTTGATTAAAGTTGAACCCACAACATATCCCATTGTTTAAGCTCTTTCATAGAACAAGTGATTACAGAAGGGAATTAGAAGTTGTGAATTAGTGATATGTTGTTTGATTGGTAATGAGAAATTTGCTAATGAGTAATGATGTATTGTTATATGATTAATGTGCAGGGATTGTCTCTTCTGACTCTCACAGCAGTCATCCCTCAGTTCAGACCAACTCATTGCAGTGCCACCCAGAAAAAATTGAGAAAATGTGAGAGAGCATCCAAAACACAATGGGCTCTTCTTGTGTTGGTTTTCTTATTCAAATGTATTGGGTCTGCAGGGATAAAACCCTGTTCCATGGCATTTGGAGCAGATCAGTTCCAACAGGAAGGAGAAGTAAAAGATAAAGAAGAAAAATCCAAGGAGAAGAAAAGAATAGAGAGTTTCTTTAATTGGTATTACTTTTCAAGTTGTTTTGCTCTCGTTGTAGCCCTCACTGTTATTATTTATATTCAGAGCAATGTGAGCTGGAGTTTGGGGTTTGGCATCTGTACTCTGCTCATGCTAATATCCACGGTTATCTTCCTTGTTGGAGCTCCCATTTTCCTCCATGACATTCCACAAGGTAGTCCGTTCACTGGATTTGCACAGGTGATAGTGGCATCAATCAGGAAGTGGAATTTATCCCTGCCTTGTGATTCTGCAAAGCTTTATCATTGCCAAGGCAGCTCCAAGCCTCCTCTCACAGACAGATTCAGGTAAGTTTACTATAAGATTTTAGAGAGGAAGATTGTCGGAACATAAAAAAATTAATTTTCCTTTCGAATTAGTTTTTCTGATGCTAAGTTTTCCAAAGAGGATGGCGTACATCAAACATTAGCTTCTGCTTCTAGTTCTTTTAATTTTTTGTTTCAGTTGAAAATATTTTATAACATGATATAAGGGTTTATCTCTGCCAATAATATTAGAAAACAATTATACATGTTTGTAAGTTTAATCAGTTGCTTTGTAAGTTGTTTATTACTTTTTTGAAAGATAAAAAACACATTATTTATTGATCACAGATAGCAATGAATCATACACGTCCCTCTTTTTTCTATTCATTTCAAAAGACAAAAAGCTGCTACATAATTGAAACTATTAATATCTCCTATTGTTGTTGTTGTCCATGTTGAATAAGTGAGATTTATCAAAAGTTCGTTATATGAATTATGAGGTTTCTGATATATAAATTATAAAAATATTATATATTTAAATAGGTACGTAGGAAGTATTTTTTTCTTAGGTCAGAATTGGATTATAAAAATTTTGAGTCAAAGCATTCATCAAAAATGAGTAAATAAATTTGACTCAAAACTATTAATCTTTTTGAATTTTTGAGTCAAACCACTCATTATATATGAGTCAATAAATTTGACTTGATGACTATCCAGATGAATCTTGATATAAATATCATGATATTTCGAACTGCTATATCATTATCATTTAACAAAGGATGCAATGTAACAAAGTCTCTAGACAGTCAATTCCTTTCTGACGCCAATCATTCATCCTTACCACACTCAAAGCTCTAGTTTTGATGACAGGTTTTGTTCAAGCTGTCCAATCTCTGTTTATGAATGCTTCCCCTTGCTTAACCATCAATGACATTTTGGCTTAAACAGCACATTCTAAGTTTTGACTCATTTAGGTAGTTCATCTGAAATCACACTAATAGATAGATTCTAGTGAAGAAGCTGGTGTGATTCCATATGAACTGCTACCTAAACAAATCAAAGTTTAGAATATGTTACTTAAGCTAGCATATCAATGACTGCCCCCCAAATACCATGGAGACTATTTGATAAATCAGATCCCAGATTCAACCTGCAACCTAGTTTTCAGTGTCCAACAATTCATTTTCCTTCTACAGCAGCTCTGTCATCTTAATGATGGATCATGAAGTGTGATCTGAATCGTTGATGCAAATAAATCTTACACAACAGAATCCATAAACATAATACATTATTATTGTGTGTATCTTCTGGTAATGGCTGCTTGTGTTTATTTCCTCGATGTTTCCCATCAAATGATCCATCCTCATGAAGAAGAACAAGTAAAAAAAACAGAATAATTTGATTCAAAATATTGAAGAAATAAATATACAGCTATTACCAGAAAATACACTTGTGAAAATCTAATGTTTCTAGCTAAAATAAAAAAATACAACATACCCAGACCCTTAACTCTTCCATCAATGACAGTAAAAAATCAATATTTATTGAAAACCCTGTGTGTTTATATCTGTTCATGAACCCATTTCCAACAACAACAACAACAACAAAAAAAAAAAAAAAAAAAAATTCTAAAAATATTTGCCTCTGAACCCCAGGTTTCTGGACAAGGCGGCCATAATAACAGAAAAAGACATCCAAAGCGACGGATCAGTGGGCAACCGATGGAGACTCTCTTCGACGGCCCAAATCGAAGCCCTAAAATCCATAATTGCAACTCTCCCCATCTTCTCCTGCGGTATCGCGACCTCAATAACGAAGGCACAGCAGCACACATTTTCAGTACTACAAGCCCTAACCATGAACAGAAAGCTAGGGTCAACCAATTTCGAGATTCCAGCAGGATCCTTCTCAGTCTTCTCTCTACTAGTCCTCATAACGTGGCTCCCATTGTACGACCGACTCATCGTTCCAGCCACCCGCCGGATGACAAAAAATGGGCGAGGAATCACAGTATTTCAGAGAATGGGCATCGGCCTTGCAATTTCCGCAATCTCAATGCTGGTTGCGGGTTTTGTCGAAATAAAGAGACGAAACGCAGCGCGAAGTCACGGCCTGGCGGACGATCCCTCGGCCGTGGTTCCTATTTCGGCCTTCTGGCTCGTTCCACAGTTCTGTATTGCGGGTCTGGGAGAGGCATTTCATACAGTGGGTCACCTGGAGTTTTTCTATGACCAATTTCCGCCCACCATGCGCAGCACAGCCATTGCTCTGTCTTCCTGCACTTCTGCAATAGGGCATTACTTGAGCACCATTGTTGTTACAGTTGTTCATAACACCACGGGCGGCAATGGAAAACCAGATTGGCTTGATGACAATCTCAATCGTGGTTACCTTTTCTATTTCTACTGGCTTTTGTCTGCCATTGAAGCCCTCAACTTGGTATATTTCATCTTCTGTGCTTATATGTATAAGTACACAGTAGAACCTGTCCAAGATCCAGCTTTTGAATCGGGCGTCCAAGAGATGGAATGTAAGCAAATACAGGAGAATTAGCCCAGCTGTGTAATGGCTTCTGTAACTTCGGGCTTATTTGGAGGTGGGCTAAAAGAATGCCTTTTCCGCCTCTGTATCCTCTGCATGTAAAATTCAGCATGTAGGTAGTCTTTTAAGCTCTGATCTGTAGGTGGATAGTGAATGTCTGTAGTACTGTTGGGTTTTGTAACAAGTTATTATTATATTCCTTTTATGATTAAATATCATATTGAATTTAAAAATTTGAGTAACAATGTTATATTTTTAATTAATTTTTTTTTTTAAATAATTTCAAAATTATTATTTATCTATTGAGTGTTGTATTTTTTAAATGTATTTTTAAGTGAAAATTCAATTATATCAATAATGTTTTGTTGTTTTTCAATTTTATTAATGGTTTTTATAAATACATGCTCTTTGAGATAAGAATAAAGTAGAGATTTAGCATGCGGGGTTTGAATCTTGATGGCCACAACAATACCACCACCATTTAACCAACACGCTATGAGAAGAACCCTTTTTTTAAACTCTATTATTATTTTTTATTAATGCGTGTTTTTTGAGCTAACAATAAAGTGGAGATTTAAGTCTATCAATAATAATATTTTGTTTTTTTTAAGCTCTATCAATAATTCCTATAAATATATGTCCCCAATAATAACAATAACAATTAAATCGATCTAGTCTAGAAATTTTGAATAGATCATGCAAGCCAAATTTTGTCATTTGTTATTTATTTATTGTTATATACCTATCTTTGTCAGTCACGTCAATATGGCACGCCATAAAATCAATTAATCTCATCATCATTAATAGGTAACAAATATAATACTCAACCCAATCCATGAATAAGATATTTAATTTGAATTCATAGAATGACATTCTTTGATTAGGATTTCCTTCAGCCTAATAGGATATTGATTATAATTCATATGATTCCATTTGCTATGACATAGGGCTAGATTAGACATCTCATCTACAACTCTATTACTTTCCCTAAACACATGTAGCACTTTGGATTGAAGGAAACTCCCAAGTAAGGACTTACTTTCTTCCATCATTCTTTTGATTTTCCAAGAAGTAGCAGCTTCTCCATTTGAAATGGTAACAATTAATTTAGAATCACCTTGTACCTTTAACATTTTTAAACCTCACCAAGCTACAACAACTTATACCATATTATTTGAGCCCACTCCAAGATTACTGCCATGTCTTTCTATTAATCTCCCTTTGTTGTCCCTAATAACTCCTCCAACACCAGAGATACCAAAGTTTCCTTACTCTAAGATTACTACCATGCCTTTTTATTAATCTCCCTTTGTTGTCCCTAATAACTCCTCCAACACCGGAGATACCAGGGTTTCCTTTAGAGCATCCATCAAAGTTACATTTTACCCAACCTTCATCAAGGGGATGTCATCTACTCATCTTCCTATTTAAGATTTTAGTCCAAATTATTTCAGTCAACTCATGTTTAATTCCCCATATTTGCTTGATCCCAAGTTCCTTATAGCTCAACATTCTTTTAGAGTACCCATAGGAAGCAATATTAATATTATCTTGAATTTGTTGTTTGATGGTCATAAAGAGTTCCATATTATTCCCCACTTGGTCCTTGGAGATGTAGTTGTTTCTCTCCTTCCACAATCCCTAAGACACAAATGAGGGAATTTATCTCCATAGATCCTTAATAATAAATGAAACAACAACAAACTACATCAAGGAATCTTCATGTTATGTTTTATATATGACTTCATGGTGGATTTTATGTGATTTATCATATTATTGCATGAACACATGGAGGACTTATCATAAGAGCATTGCATCACTTATTGAAAGTATAATCTTCTACATTCAAATATTTCAATTTTGAATACATCCTTGCCCTCAAAAGACAAGATTTCTAATTCAATTCAAAATCAATTTCTACTTCAATTGTGGTTAATTCCAAACCTAGGGTTTGACCTAAGCAAACTTGTATCCACAACATTCTTTCTCTCCTTTTGTGTGTAGGTACAAGTTGTCAATGGAGACAGAGTTCAAGAGACCTTCAACAAACTAATATAGATCCCTTCTCATATTTTGGAAATGGTTTTCTGGTACGAAGGCACTTGGGGTGCCCTTATACTCTAGGTTTCCTTTTAGATTATGGAGGCAGCTTAGTCTCAACCTCGAAAAGTAGATCTCCAAAAACCAGCTATAGGGCAAAAGACCAGGGCATTCTAGGCATCCCAATCCCACATATTCAACTTTGAATCATGTTACAAGTGCACAGTCAAATTTCCTACCCATTTATGTACATGTTGTAGAATCTCTATTAGTTTATCAATTAATTGTGGCATTCTAAGTTCATACATGTACTTTCTTATCCTAGATTTGGCCTCCAATTCACACCTTGTTAATTACATCTTTAACTCGAACAAAAGGGAATTGAATTCAATTATCATTCAACCCTCTTCCTAATAGAATTGAGGTTGGATCTCTTGGGTTCATTCTCCCTTTTAATGTTTTATTTGCAAAATAGGTCATTTCCTAGTATACATAGCTTAACTTTTGAAACCATATTTTTATCCATTACGCATGTTATCCTCATCCCCAAGAAAGGATAATTTATTCTGCAAGAAATCAAATGCCATCTTAGAAGCTATTATGCAAGAAATAAGAAACCCTGCACTTTTCTAGAGCTTCATTGTCAGCGTCTACACACCTAGAAGGGTTGCTAGAGTGATTGAGAGAGGTTGGCTAAGTGGTTAACATTGAGGCAGGCTAAGGAGTTTGAACCCAAGCAGTGCAAACAACACCATCACTAGTCATGGGAACAACAGACTCCTTCCTCTGATCCAATAGCTGCAATTGTGGTTGTGGAGGCCCTGTGGCTACAAAGCAATGAAACCTTGCTACTTGAGAGAAGCCGAAGCAGAGGAATTATTTTCTTTATGAGCTACTATAGTCCAACTCTCCTCAGCCTTAGGGGCCTCACAAAAGCATGAAGGTGTAGACTCCTTGGGGGAAGTCTTAAAACCCGCAGAGTGGCCAAAGGGTAATCCTTAATATTGTGCTCAAAATACTGACACCGAAAACAAGTATTGGGAAAATTCAAATAGAGTACTTGTTGCAAATGGTAGAGACCTATCTGAATATCAATAGTCTATTTGAGATCTCAAGATAAATCAACTTCTACAAAGTCCCTCTTATGAGGATGAGCATGGTAAAATCAGCGAGGCTCAACACAAACAACCTTGTCGATGGATTAGGCAATGGTTTGCAAAAACGACCAACAAGGCAAATGGAGACTAGGAAATTCAATCTAAATTGGGACCTTGATCTTCTTGTCATTAGAGAAAGAGAAGTCTCTTGACCATGGTTGAAAAACAAGCAGAGATGACCAGACATACCAAGGCCCATGCTAGAGGATGGCTTGAACATGGTTAAACTCAGCAAAGCAAAACAAAAAAAGCCTTTGGTGAGATTATGGACGCCATTAAGACAGATCCCATGAGGGGCCCAGGACTTGGTAACCCAGTCATGAAGCATGCTTTCAAGTGGAACCCTCCCCACAAAATAAACTATCAAAGTAAATTGTCCAGGCCATTGGCATGCACTATCAAAATTTTGAACATGTGAAACAACATCAAGGGTACTATAAGAGGTACCTTATTAAAGACCTTGGGTACAAATTTTCTAGGATGTTTGTTTGGGGGAGCCATGGTTGTCAGACACCAAAACTCCAACACCAACATCAATTTATGGGCTAAGGCTAGCCAAGACCATTATAAACCTAAAGGCTCCTACAATAAATGTGATATGATGGTTGACACACTCAAAAAAATAGGTAGTAGACTAAAACAAGCAAAACCCTAGCAGAGTGCAAAACGATCATCAAAGCTCTCCTTGAAATCCCAATTCTATACAGTAGATTTAATTAGTGTCATTAATGAATTCATTTTCTATTATTCCTTGATGGAATTCTTACATATTTGAAAATATCTATTTTTAGTAGAAATTGTTGGAGTCTTGGTAAAGGCCATCGAGTATGGCTCTATACTGACCTATTGCACTTGCTTATAAATTTCTAAAAAAAATTACAAATTCGTTTTGTGCATATGTTGCGAATTGCATCACTAGGAATATTGTCTTTATTATTTAATACTTTGCACTAGGTTGATGTCCAACAAGCATTAAATGGGTTTTTATAGTATATTGTCATCATATCCCCTTTTGATAGATATGGCTTGATGGCATCCAAATAGGCCTGTGATGGATCTTGAGGACATATTTGATCTATCTTTCAATGTTTATAGAGACTATTTGTTAGGTGTGCATGTGTGTGTGTAAGAATGCTTAATGTTTGATAATAGGAAAATCTTCGGTTATTAAAATATATCATAATTATTGTTAAGTTGATATTATTAAACATCACATTACTAATATCCTATTGAGATTTTTTAGTTGCCAACACTGGAAGAATTAAGTAAGTTATTTTTAGATAATCTTTCATTTAATCAATAATGATGAAGGGGTGCTATTATGTGATGGTTGGGTTTAACATTTCTTTATAATTTAAATTATCAAGTTAATAAATGAATCCCATTATATGAAAGGGGTTACTAATAAATCAACAAACCTTTTTCTTGCTAAAAGTAAACCATGTTGGTACAATTAGTATATCTTTTGAAAGAAGGAATCTCTAGTTTTTCAAAAATAGGAATAATAAAATCTTATTTAAGGAACACAATGATATCAAATGTGAAGTAGTGAGTCGAGGAGGGAATAACTGAACCATTCTCTAGTCACTATCTAGTATTAGGCTATATTGTCTTTATTTTTAGAAAAATAAGGATTAGGTTTAACCAATTTATAATTCATTACTGTTGAAATTAAACCAATCTCGAGGCTTCGAACTAAAACATGTCAACTCTTTATTTACCTTAATAATGACTAGGTATTGATAATGGAAATAATTTTAGGTGAACCTATTTATTCTTCCTCATATTTGATATAAGGTTGCATTTTAAGAAATATCATATGTTTAATGTGAGGGTCTCATATCGTTATGAAAAATGCATCATTTACTAGAGTTAAATTTAGTTGTGCTTTAATTCTTTGGGAAAGAGAATATGCCTTATTGCAAGTATAATTTCCAAAGAGTGCTTAGTGTGTTTAATCTCATTGATCATAGATTAACATCTATAGTGTTTACTCTATAGTTCCTCTTATAGTGAACAATATAGTATTAAACCCTTATAAAGGACCATTGCACATACCTAGGAGCTCGATGAGTATAAGAGATTAAAGTCAATATTGATTATAGCAATGTCGATCTAGTTAAGAATATGTTAATTTATGAATTTGGTAACATGGCGATCTTTTGGTGTAAAATATTTTACGCATTGATACAATGTTGGATTCTCGTTACCTTTTTTATGGTATTTGACTAATGATTGTAGTCTTGTATGTATCTTTAAATTTGAGTGAATAGAATTATGGTTATGCTTGACTTTTAGATTAAGGGTAAGTGCACAAAGATGGTGGTCAAAAAGGGGGGTATAAGTGGACACTTTTTTTCTGAAATCAGGTGAACCTGAACTTAGAGGCAAAATTTGAAAGTCATCCACTCAAGATATGAAGATAATCAAAGATCAAATATTGTAGTACTCTGAATCTAGTTTCCAAACTACTAAACTTTTTCAAAATTGGATAAGATTAAGGGGGTCCAATCCTTCGCGCACGAAAAACTGACCCTATTTTTTTTTTTAAAACATAACATAGTGTCTGACGTGTGCATCAAAAAAGTCATAGTTAGATTTAGTATTTTGACAAATCCTTTGGCAGAAAGATAGTTAAGAGTGAGCATTAGAAGATGTGTATTTTTTTGTAAGTTTTGTTGAGTATTTTTTTTTTAATGATTTTTCCAATCGAGCACATCCTGAAAATTCAATACCTGTTCGTGCGCGAAGCATAAGTTGCACTAAACAAATTGAAAATACAATTTTATTTTTTTTTAATTGTAAAGAATCAAGTGCACTACAATAATATATAAAGTTTTTTAAATTTGGATACGTATATCAAAAGTTATTCAAAAAATGGTGCACCTATGTCTATGAGAACTATGGAGACACTAGTAAAAGAAATTCAATAATAATATGTTATTGTTGTTCAAATTGAAAAAAAATTATATGGTTAGAAAGCTCAGAAGATTGGTGAAAATATGGTGGCAATTTTAGAAATACCCACTTTATGAAGTGTAAACCTGATGATGACAAAGTCTATAAACCAAGTTGATAAAATAAAACACGTCAAAAATGAGAGAAATGGAGGGAAATCAAACTTCCAATCCATAGCTTTGTCATCCAGGCCTATTTCCAAGCCTAAAAAGTCAAAAGCACGTACGGGGTACGTATGGTTTAAAAAGCGCATATGGGATATTTATAGTGTAAGAAGCGCATACGCGCGTGTTTCCCATTAAACAACGCGTACGCGCTATCTTTACTATAAACAGCGTGTACGCGCTATTGTATAATATGATATTCTATGTATAATATGTGCATATTCATATAATATATGTAATATATAATATGTGTATAATATGACATTGTATATATAATATGTTTATATACATATAATATATTAAACATATATATACACATGTAAGTGTATCGATGCTCTCCCTCTCAACGCATACAAGGTCTCTCTCTCTCTGCTCTCGCGAGAGCGAGAGCGCGCTCTCCTCTCTCTCTCTCTCCCTCCTCTCTCTCTCTCTCTCTCTCTCTCTCTCCATAACCCATCCCTCTTCTTCTTCTCTCCCTCCATACCCCACTACAACTGTGTCTGCACTTCTATAGAAGTAAGGGAATTTGATTTCTTATCTACAACTTCCTCTTTGATTTTAGCATGTATTCTCTCCCTCCCTCTCCCCTCTCCTCTCCCTCTCCCACCTCTCTCTCTCTCTCATCTCTCTCTCTCCTCTCTCTCTCTCTCTCTCTCTCTCTCCTCTCTCTCTCTCTCTCTCTCTCTCTCTCTCCCTTCCCCCCATGTTCTCTCCCTCTCCCCTCTCCTCTCCCTCTCTCCCTCTCTTTCCTCTCCCCTCTCCTCTCTCTCTCTCTCTCTCTCTCCTCTCTCTCTCTCTCTCTCCCTCCCTCTCTCTCCCTTCCCTCCCCCCCTCTTCTCTCCCTCTCTCCCTCTCCCTTCCCCCCATGTTCTCTCCCTCTCTCTCCCTCTCCCCTCTCCCTCTCCCCTCTCCTCTCCCTCTCTCCCTCTCTTTCCCTCTCCCCTCTCCTCTCCCTCTCCTCTCCCACCCCCCCCTCGTCTCTCTCTCTCTCTCTCCCTCTCCCCTCTCCCTCTCCCCTCTCCTCTCCCTCTCTTTCCCTCTCCCCTCTCCTCTCCCTCTCTCTCCTCTCTCTCCCACCCCCCCTCGTCTCTCTCTCTCTCTCCTCTCTCTCTCTCTCTCTCTCTCTCTCTCTCTCTCTCTCCCCTCTCTTCTCTCCCCTCTCTTCTCTCCCTCTCTCCCTCCCTCTCTCCCTCCCTCTACCTCTCCCTTCCCCCCATGTTCTCTCTCTCTCTCTCTCTCTCTCTCTCTCTCTCTCTCTCTCTCTCTCTCTCTCTCTCTCTCTCTCTCTTCCCTCCACTCCCCCCTCCCTCTACCTCTCCCTTCCCCCCATGTTCTCTCCCTCTCTCCCTCTCTCTCCCTCTCCCCCTCTCCTCTCCCTCTCTCTCCCTCTCCCCTCTCCTCTCCCTCTCTCCCTCTCTCTCCCTCTCTCACCCTCTCCCCTCTTCTCTCCCTCTCTCCCTCTCCCTTCCTCCATACCCCTTCCATAACTTTTTTAAGGCTTATTAGCACGTACGCGGTACTTTTACTCATAAGCGTGTACGCGGTATTTATTACTCATAAGCCAAAAATATCTTTGGGCTTGCCAACATTTTATGGCCTAGCAGTGCGTACGCAGTTTATAGACATAGTTTTAGTTGCCCAAGAGCCTCAACGGCCTCAAAAGAAGTTTTTTAGGTCATTGAAGACCCCATTGGAACTGTGTCTGCACTTCTATCACTATTGTATACATAAAAGTAAGTGAATTTTTTGTTTTTTGCATGATTTCAAATGATTGAATTGTTGTTTTTATTAGTTTTTTGTTTTTGCATGGTTTCAAATGATTAAATTGTGATTGTTTAATAGTTTGATTCCAAAAAATAGTGATAAGATGCATACTTATGGTTATTTATTTATTTTTTGAACTTTTCTTTACATATATATGTAATATGATTCTATTTAGGTCACTGATCTCAACCATGGGAAAGAACAAGCAAGGAATGATGGAACAACGAGAGGCTCAAAAGGAAAGACAAAGGCAGCGTATGAAGAAATTGCATGACATAAGAACAATGGGAGAAGAAGGTATGTCAACCTCAACATCTCAATTCGATTTACCAAACGAATATAATGCACCTAATGCAATTGAAGAAGAAACATTTGATAATTTATCGTTTGAACCTAATGCAATTGAAGAAGAAACATTTGATAATTTACCGTTTGAACCTAATGCAATTGAAGAAGACACCACATTGAATAATCAATTAAATGATGAACATATTACACCTTCTCTACTTGATGAATTGAATGTACATAATGCACTGATGTTAACACCTCCTAGAATCATTCGTAGGAAACCAAAGTATCTAATTGACATTGATGAGAATATATTGAAGTCAATGCCCAATAAAATGAATGAACGAACTTGTAGGAGAATGGTTAAAAGAATATGGCAAAACTATTTTAAAAACTCAAATCAAACCGCAAGATGTCAATTAATTGTTCAAATGATTAAAAATTTGAATTTTAGAGAGACAATGAAAATTCTAGGCCTAAGATCATCTGAAAGTAACAATGAAAGAACTATTGTCAGAAATCTATTTGATGCATATCAATCTATTGGTTCAAAATCACGTAGTAAAGATTCTAATGCTACTCGATGTGTCATTACATCAACCATAATGAGCAAGAAAATAAAAAAAGATCGTTTGATAAGCAAAACAAGTAAGTCATTGAACGTTAGTAGAACAACATTAAGTAAAGCATTAAAGAGGCGAGAACAAATAGAGGAACCTAACAATAATTCTCTTTGGGCATTCTCGGGTAGACTACCATGCAAAGACAAGGTTGTTGTAGATGCACTAAAAACATTAATTGAAAATTTTTGGCATGACAACACAAGAGTATCACCCAACCAAAGAGATGTTGTTAGAAGGCAAATTGGGTCTAAAAATCGTGAGCCACATGCGAAACACTATTTGGATATGACTCAAACTAAATTTTATGAAAGAATCCTTCAAAAGTTTCCTCAAATAAAAATTTCTCAAAGATTTTTTGAAATGGCAAAACCTTTTTATATTAAGATTAATCATGTACGCACCACGTGTTGTTGTCGGATGCATATTGAATTTTCCATGCATTATGATATTTTTTGTCATATTTGTTCTACTTTGCACACTAACGATGTTTTGCAGGAATGTAATATACAAGCACCTCCTAAGTCGGCAAGAGAATTTATTTCAAGTGTGTCATGTAATAGACATGATGGTTGCATTTATTATAAGATGCGTTGTTTGGAAGGTTCTTGTGCTATATGTGGTGGTTTGCAAAGTTTACCAAGATGCATACATTTGGAGAGCACACATGAAATTGGTACGAAACTAGTTTCTTTTGGAAAATACAAGACAGTCACATATGGAGTTAAAGATGGAAAAGATTTGAAGAGATGTGAGCTAGTGAAAAATGATACATGTGTAGCTCAATTTATGAAAATGTTTCAAGAGAAACTAGTTTATGAGTACATAATGTATACACATAGAGCTCGATGGTTAGATGAGCAATTCAAGTTGTGTAAGGACACATTTCCTCTTGGAACCATTGTCTCTATCGTTGATTTCGCTGAAAATTATACTCTACAACCTCAAAATGAAGTGCAATCCATGTATTATCACTCTACACAAGTTTCTATTTTTGTACACATAGCATTCATGCATGCAGATGATAGCACAAAGGA
Organism: Cryptomeria japonica; assembly: GCF_030272615.1. Lineage (NCBI taxonomy): Eukaryota > Viridiplantae > Streptophyta > Pinopsida > Cupressales > Cupressaceae > Cryptomeria > Cryptomeria japonica. The sequence goes on from NC_081410.1 coordinate 119,439,574, forward strand.
GGATAGAAAGGTTGTAAGAGAGTATCACTTCTACATAAGTGATGATCGTACTCATTCATCGGAGTTTGTACAAGGATGCTTGAAAGTTTCCTATGATAGTTTAAGGGAAAGGAACATACGATACAACCAACACTTAATATGGTCAGATAATTGCACCGCACAATTCAAGAATGCAAGGATGTTTTATTGGCTGACAAGGATGCATGTGACAAGCGATGTACAACATTTTTGGAATTTCACTGAGGCTGGACATGGTAAGGGAGAGCACGATGGTGCAGGAGCATGTGTGAAAAGAGCCCTAGCCAGGGAAAAATTGAAGTACGAAGGTGGTGCTGAGTTGGTAGATGCAGAAAAAATTGTGCGATGGTGTAAGTCTACGATGGGTCCAGGTAATCCAGGTAAGTCATTGGTTCGTAGATATTTTTGGTTGATTATTGAATCTAACATTGAAAACTATCTAGATTGGTGTACAGTTGCAGGATCGAGTGACATGCACTCATTTATGAGTTCAAATTCAAGTTCACTGGTAATTTATACGAGACAGATGGTATGTTTTTGCTCTTCATGCATGTATTGTTTGTGGGAAGAATGTGAATCAGAAGAGTGGGTTGACAAATGGTCTTGTAGACCGTTGGTTCCCATTGATTCATATCAAATTCCCAAAGCACTACAATTGAGCCTGTAGTCACATAAATCTGTCCACTTAATTAAATGAATACTTAGTATTTATTTGATTATTTAACCATCAATTAATAATTAATTAAATTAATATTTAATTAATTCATCTTAACCCTCTTCTCCTATTAATTAAATAAATTATTCAATTTATTTGATTTAATTCACTTAACCAAATTCATACCATTAATTAAATAAATAAATCATATTTATTTAATTAAATCTTCTCTCACATTTAAATAAATTAATATTTATTTAAAACCCCCAAAATCCCACCTCTCACATTTAAATAAATAAATCATTTATTTAAATCACCTTTATCCTCCACCCACTTGTATTTTCCTACAAAAGCAAGTTGCACAATTATTTTAAATAAATAATTTATTTAAATCACCTTTATCCTCCACCCACTTGTATTTTCCTACAAAAGCAAGTTGCACAACTATTTTAAATAAATTATTTATTTAAAATCCTATTTATCCTCACCCACTTGAAACCTTTAATGGTTTCCCTTAAAGTATTCAAACTTGATGGCTTTAAAGTCTTCAAACTTGATGGCTTCCTTCTATAGTCTTCTTAAGACTTTAATGGTTTTCCTTAAAGTCTTCAAGCCTTTAATGGTTCCCCTCAAAGTCTTCAAGCATTTTAATGCTTTATCTTCCTTTTTCTCATTTAAATAAATTAATATTTATTTGAATATTTATCCAAATACAACTTGCACACATTTATTGAAATAAATGAATTTTTATTTTAATAAAATCCTATTTTCCCTCACCCACCAAATCCACTTGCAAAATCTAATCCCCTTCTAGATTCTTCTAACCCCTTCCTAATTAACTTAATCCATCCCCTAATTATTGTCACATTCCTAAGCAAAATGGAGTCACTTCTCAAAGCCTAAAAGTCTTGGATAACCTTTGAAAGCTTCCAACCTTCAACCACTAAATGGCTCAAAGTCTTTGATAACCATTGAAGGCTTTCAACCTTCAACCACTTAATCCCCAAAGTCTCCAATAACCATTAATGGTTACCTCAAACCCTCCCACATGGTTAAAACATTTGTTTTGACTCAACCTCTACCCAACCCAAGGGTCTCATCAAGCCTTTAATGCTTTGACCATGATTATCTCTTAATCATTTGCACAAAGGTTTATCCTTGCATTAACTCCTAATCCAGTGGGTAATCCTAATTTAGACTTGACCCTTACCTTCTAGATAACCATGAGGTCTTCTCAGGCCTTTAATGCCTCCAACCTCTTCTCTCAACCCAATCCTATGTTGACACTTGTCACCATTTTATTGGTGCCAATTGTGCACATGGATCCCCAACTTTCAAACTTGGCCCTTGATTAAACCATTCAATCTTAACCCTTCATTTCCCCATTTCTTCTATAAATAGAACCCTTCTCCTCAAGCAAAAGGAAGCATTTAGAGTATTGTTGTTATACTGGCATTAGCATAGAGCTTTTTCATAGCATCACTATCTACTCTTGCATAGTATTTGCTTATCATATTCAACCATCTTGAATCTCCATATGGCATCCATGGCTAGTGCTAAAAGCTGAGAGCTACACTCATTTGGGACTTGGAGAGGAGAGAAACAAGGGAGAAGCATCAAAAGGCATCATGGAAGCATCTTAGGGAGGCTCTTCTCCTTTCTTTTATTTTGTTAAACTTCTTTCATGCTTTTTGAAATCTCTCTTGATATGTTTGGAATGGTTTTTAGTTCTTTGTTTTGTTTTTATGGTTGAAACTAACTTATTAACATTGAACTTTGTTGTTGCCTTGTCCCCATTTCCATGACATCATTTGGTGAACCCGACGTGAATCAAAGAGCAATCATTTTGAAGACTACTAACTTTTGAATGTTTTAATTGACACACAGGTCATTCTCTTGCATTTTTCTTCTCAATTTAGCACCTTCGCAAATTGATACTTTCACGCTATTGTCTATAATGTTGCTCTTTCGTGTTAAATAGCACTTCTGTTTTCACACAGAGTAGAGCTATTGTAACAAAGAGTTGTAAGAAAATTCCTTGTAACCGAAAACCAAAAATTTTAGGCTTGTAGAAGCCCACCAAAACATGCAGATTTTTCTAACTAATTATCTTTTGTGCAGGTTTTAACTAACCCCTACAATAGCATTATTTTTAGCAATTTTAGCTTAGGAAATAAATTTGTTCATATTGCTAACTTTGTCTTTCAAGTTAGGATAAAATAAATTCATTTTCCTTTTGGGTTAAAATCAACTACACTTTCATTTGGAGTTTTAAAAAGAACCATATCTTTCGTTTGGAGCTCTAAAAAAGAATCACACTTGTTCAAAGTTAAAAAGAATCACAAAAACAAACACGCAAATTTTTTTGTTGCAAAGTTAGGAACAAATTCTTTTGGTGCTTAAAATCAACAAGGCAAATTTTATTTCTTGCATCAAGATAAAACTTACAATCCACACTTCCATTTTTGGTGCAAATAAAATTCACAATCAACTTGTCTCATTTTTAAAGCAATTTTACTTCATGCAAACGTGTTTTTCATTAAGTTGACCAGGATTTTCAAATTCTAGTTTACTCCAACAATTGCCTTTGAAAATTAAAAAGAACACCATGATTGTTGGAGCAACATCTCCAAATAGATAGAAAATCATTGCGATGACAAATTAAAAGGAACAAGTGAATTTTGTGTTTGGCACACTTGTGCAAAAGAGTTGGTCGAGTGGTCCTACCTCTAACACACACTATCCTCTCCCTTGGCTCTCGTGGTCCTAGGTGCAAGAGAAAAGTGTTAGTAACGCTCAAATTTTATCTTTTTAAGAGAGGCCTGCCAAGGGATCGATACTCTTGGGAACGACCTCGAGCGGTAAATCCTTCGAGCCGCTATAGAAATCAGGTGAGAGCGAAAGCTGTAGCCTTGGGTATAGCTGTTCCTACAGTGTAACTGGCCGAAAGGACAAATGGGCCCCACCACCAGTTACAAGGCTCTTAAGTGAGTCACTGCAGAATGAACTTATGTCCAAAGCCATCGAACATGACTAAACACCTTTAAGTAGTAGCCCACCTGTTCTATTGATTGAGGATATTTGAGGTATAATTTAGTGCAAGAGCATAGAAGGTTTTGCTCCCAAGATACTCACCATACATATTTCCTTGAGTAGAAACATAGCTTTTTGAAAAGTCACTTGTGGCTTGATAAAAGTGGTGACTCCCCCATCATAGGGATCATCTATTTGTTATGCTCGTGCAAGACTTAGTATATCACATCCTTACCTGCCACGGCGGGATTCATAAGGTATGTAGTACCAAAGTCGAAGAAATATCAAGATGTGGGCTAAATTTATCACAACTGGCCATTTGAGCTTAGGGATAAAAAGTGTTTGAAGTGTGTACGTTTTACAGACCTAGTGCGAATTGAGCCGACTTCAGGCTTTGGAACTACACCTTAAAATACATCTAAAGGAAGGGTCAGAAACAAGTCCAAGGATTGGGTTGATCTAGACCCATACTCATTTGTGCCTTTGAGGCAACATTCTTGTGTTTGTGTGCTTGCTTTGTTTTCTTGTCAAAGAAAAATCAGAAAATCACTTCCCAAAAACAAAGTATTCATCCAACATTTCTCAAAAACAAACAAAAATACCAAAAACAAAGTGCAAACAACAAAGAGACAAATTTTATGACCATTCTTCACATCTTGCGAAAGAAGAAGTGTCATCAGAATATCAACTTGAAAAGGAGACCACTAAGCTCAAAGGCTTTAATCAAAAGGAGGAAATTCTTCTATATCAATCGACAAATCTTTGTCTCCCATAGAGTCTTTCTACATCGCATGTGTCTATACCTTCAAGGTAAAACAAATGAGTTTGATTCAGAATCATTGAACCGCAGAGCTTTTATGCAATATAGAGCTCTGAGTTATCACAAAAATCAAGGAGGAAAGATTAATCCCAATTTCTTCCCAAACATCTGTATCACCTACAACACAGCTCGAGAAGTGCCACCAACGTCTGAAAGGGAAGAAGAAGAGTTTGTCCCATTTGTGACACAAAGTTTTTATTGAAAGTTGAAAACATTTTCATCCATCATCCCACTCATACATCATCACTTCATCATCAATCCATCCCAACTCTCAAAACATTAAGAGGTTCTTGTCCCACGATTCCTTTTTAGATATTGCTTGAAATCAAACACATCACATCACTTTTAGATTGTTTCTACATCTAGGATAAGCTCATCCTAAGAGACACATCTACGCAGGTTAAAACTAGTTCATGAGTGAATCCTCTCATTACTAGGTAGTCAAAATCTGTAACACATCTCAGATTTCTCTACACCTTATCACATCCAAAATCATCAAAACAAACAAGCAATTCAAAGAAAGAATTCTGGTTACATTTACCTTTAGAGTGCTAGAGATCTACAATCCACCAACCATCAATCTTTCATTTCATCACCAACTCATCATCATCTTCAATCAACTTCAAAACAAACTTGCAAACAAAATGGCTCAAACCCGATCACGATCAAGGCAACGAGAAATAGAAATTGAGGAAGAAGAGGACAACCTCAATGAATTTCAAGAAGCACTTGGAGGAAATGTAAATGACGAAAACCCAAGTACTCCCACTCCTTCAACAATCGAAAGGGTTCAGCATAAACCTCATTTTAACAGATTATTTGATGAAATATTAAGGAGCAATGCGGATGCTCACTTTTTAAGACTCGCTCAAGAAGGAGCCAAACTCCCCTCAGACTTTGATCTTGCCCAATTAAGACAAGCATCAGAAAGACAAAGTCGCCATGAGGAGGAAAGAGGTAGAAATCACATCAGATATAACATCCCTCGAGGTAACCCACCACCTCCTCCTCCAAATGAAATGGAGATGTTGCGGCAACAAGTCAAGAATCTCGCCCAACAACTTCATAGTGGTGTTAAGACCAATCAATTCTCACTTAACGACATCTGTCCCTATCCATTTGATAGGAATCTTTATATGCCACCCTTTCCACGCGGGTTCGAAACACCAAAATTCGAAAAATATAGAGGAAAGGGAGATCCCCGCGATCATGTCTGAGAATTTCATTCCGCTTGTCTCGAAGTGGCTTATGAGGACACATACCTAATGCGCCTTTTTCCCCAAAGCTTGGGAGGAACAACCACATCATGGTTTTCCCGACTACCAAGTGGCATAAGAACATTTGAGGAACTCATCCAGAAGTTCCTATCTCATTAATCTTATAATATTGAACGCGACATCACCATGGCTGATCTATGCAACACCAAACAAAAACCAGGTGAATTATTCTCAGTATTCCTGCAACGATGGCGCCAAATGTCTAGCAGACGTTCTCTTCAGTTACCTGAACAAGAACTAGTGGAAATTTTCATTTCCAACTTAAACGAAGAAATGGAATTTCACCTGGATGTCAAAGACACAGACTCTTTTAACGATATGATCACCAAGGGTATAAAATGTGAAAGGGCACTCATCAAAAAAGGACTCATCAAAATCTTTAATGAACCCAAAGATGGTCCTCGCCCGCGCTTCAATAGTGATAAACCGAACTTCTGGAACAAGAATAAGAATATCGTCAACGATGGAGTTGTGGATGCTCGAACTATCCAAAATGCACAACCTATGGTTCGATTTGCAGGACAAAATCCTCCACCTCAAAATAACACAAATGTTCTTCCTAATCAAGGTCGCATCACATCTCATGATGAACCAAGACCCCGTCCACAAAAACAAAAACGCACATACACTCCCTTAGGGGAACCCATTGAAACAGTGATGCGACAACTTATTTCTCAGAATTTGATCACTCTACCTAAGTTATCAAATTATGAGCCCCAAGTCAAACCAGCATGGTGGAAGGATACTGAACATTGTGAGTTCCATCAAGGAAGAGGACACAAGACAAGTAATTGTCACCGATTGAAAGATCTCATTCAGGATCTTATTGACCAAGGAGAAATTGAAATTGAAGGGCATGACCCAAAAACAACCAATAATGATCATCAGATGTTCAAGAATCCACTTCCATCGCAAGATCAAAGGGGTCCTTTGATGTCCAGACGAGGTCCTGATACCACTGATTATACGCAAGCTACGTATAATTACACTGTCAATCACCTGTATGATGCCAGTGAACAAATTGCAACCATAACCTTCAAAAATCCCACCTCAAATTGCAATGTTGTTACGCGTCGCGGCAAAGTTACCATCAAGGCAGCTCCACAAGGCACCACCTCCATCCCAAAGCAGTACAATCTTGTGGAACAATTAGATAAAACGCCTGCGCTCATTTCCATTTTAGAGCTATTACGCCTATCACCATCTCATAAAACAATCTTGGATCAAGCACTCCAAGAAGCGTCAGTCCCTGCAAACCTGAACACGGACCAATTTCAAGCCATGGTTGGAAATCTAAAGTCATCACCTTGTCTCACTTTTTCTGAAAGTGACAACTCTTCTTTCCAACAACCTCATAACGCCTCACTCCACATTGAAGGCTTTGTCAACCAACACAGGATCAAGCGAGTCTTGATTGATAATGGAGCAGGCCTAAACATTTGTACACTACAGTTGGTCACAGCATTGGGATATGCAATAGAATCAGTGGATCCTCGCAAGAAGATCACCATCAAGGCCTATGATGATGCAGAGCGTTCATCCAAAGGAGCTGTGGTACTACCAATCTGAGTAGGCCCCGTGGTAAAGCACATCATTTGTCAGGTTCTGGACCTTCCTCTGCCATATAATCTATTATTAGGGAGACCTTGGATACATGCCATGCAAGCCGTTCCATCTACCTACCATCAATGTATCAAGTTCCCACATAATGGTGCAGAGATCACAATCCTGGGTGATGCAAATCCCTTTGCATTTTGCCATAATATCAGCCATCAACCAGAGATTACTGTTCCTAATAATAGGGAAGCCATTTCCTCCACATCATATGTAAATCCCGCCTCTCTTGCCAGTTCAAACACTCCTATACCCAAGCAAGAAAAGCTTAAGATGAAAGTCGCAGAGGAAGGTCCTGGAGAATACAACTTGAGTCAGCTCTTTTGTGTGGGACAAATGCCTACTTCTCCTAGAACACATGGTAAACCACAGCAGTTACTCCAACAACCACTAAACACGCCTGCATGTGCCTTAACGCCTTTCATCCTTGGAAAGAGTCAAGAGGAAGAGACACAAGATAAGGACCTAGCGGAATGGATCTATAAAGATCCCATCACCACTGACAAACCGCGAGTTACACTTCCTACAGAACAGTATGGCAAAGGCCTCCTCATTATGCAAAGAATGGGATATGATGGTCAGAGTGCTTTGGGATACTGCAAACAAGGACGACATGAACCGCTGTTGCCAGAGTTCAAGCCCAAAGGTAATACAGGCCTAGGCTTTGAAAAAGAGATCCTTCCTAAACTCAGATTTAAAGGAAAACCTAGCAAACCATTTTGCCCACCTACTATAAAGAGGACACCTTTCATAATCAAAGCACCATCAAGCAATATTGTCACTGCCCCATCGAGGCTCACAAACCCACCGCAACCGTCATCAGTGCCAAAAATCCCACCAATCGAACTAGTAATCCCATCCACAGCAGTCATCACATCAATAAAACCATTCATAGCAGCAACTATATTGGAACCCGTAGCAGCATCTATGGCACCAGCCATTCCAATAGAAGCCACTAAATCAACACTGTCGATACTTCCAGTGACAAAACCTTTAAACCCCATCACAGTTCCTGCAGCACCGATCACCTCAAAGGTACATAAACCAATCACACCTGCAGTATTCAACTCCAGCGACATCCCAGTATGGTATAGCAATCGGATGCTGGAAAGTGATTCAGAGACCGACTCACATGAGTGGGAATTTGATTCTGTACAACTTAACACTTCAGATGAGGAAGACACATCACCACCTCCGCCACGCAAAGACATCCCTGTTTACGGAGAAGCACAGATAAAGACCACTTGGGTACCTGAGCTGGAAACATCTTCCACAGACCCTATGTCTCATCCTACGCCTGATTCTGACAAGGAGAGTACCATTAACGACCTTCACCATAACGTCTTAACCCTCACTGATACATCTCCTGCACTTAACTTAATCGATGAAGTAATGCCCATTATCCACCCTGAACTCATCGAATGGAACCAACCAAATCCCCCATGTCTTGACCTCTTCCAAAATGATGAGGCTCTCATTGACTTTTTGGAATTAAGGGATAATCTACCAAGCGGGGATCACAAAGCTAGATTCGCCATTGAACTTAATAGCGCAGCATACTTCGGGGAGGATGCCAAACCCTTCAGCTGCAAAAATATAACATTAAAACATGGATCTTCTAGTGAAAACCACACTGTGGCACTGTTTGATCCAACAAAAGTAAAAAGAAAGAGCGTATCCAATGGTGAAAACCTCTCTGAGGCACTTGAGGATGAAGGGTTTGACATTCTCCCTGCTAGTACACAACAGGAATGATCGACGATTCTCATTGAGGAGACTAAAGAATACAATGTGGGGACTCCTGAAAACCCTCATATCATACATCTAGCATCTCTTCTCACTCCAGAGGAACAACCTCAATTTATAGAGTTCTTCCAACAGCGTCAGATCAACTTTGCATGGTCATATGCAGACATGCCTGGGCTTGATCCTGATTTAGTCATGCATCATCTCACAGTAGCAAAAGGAGCCAAACCTATCAAGCAAAAGCTTCGTAAGATGCATCCTCAGATTGTCGTGCTAGTCAAAACAGAACTCAAGAAACTCCTGGATGTTGGTTTCATTAGACCAATTGATTATGCGGAATGGATCTCCAATATTGTACCAGTTGGCAAACCAAAAGGGGGCATCCGCATTTGTACAGACTTCAGAGATCTAAATAAAGCATGTCCTAAGGATGACTTCCCTCTACCAAATATTGACATCATAGTGGATTTGACAACAGGACATGCCATGCTTTCACTCATGGATGGCTTTTCAGGATACAATCAAATAAAGATCGCACCAGAGGACCAACATAAGACAGCCTTCACATGTCCATGGGGCACATACTGCTGGAATGTAATGCCTTTCGGTCTAAAGAATGCAGGAGCAACCTATCAAAGAGCAATGACCACCATCTTCCATGACATGATGCATACTATGATGGAAGATTATGTGGATGATTTACTAGCAAAATCACTTACTAGAGAAGGACATCTTCACATCTTAGATCAAATCTTTGATAGACTGGAACAATACCATGTTCGACTCAACCCAAAGAAATGTGTCTTCGGAGTGACCTCCGGGAAGCTTCTAGGATACATTGTCTCAAGCAAAGGTATTGAGGTCGATCCAGCAAAGGTTAAGGCAATCATGGACATGCCACCTCCAAGGAATATCAGTCAGCTAAGGACACTACAAGGACGGCTTCAATCCATCCGCAGATTCATTGCACAATTGGCTGATAAGTGTCACCCATTCACACACTTGCTACACAAGAACATCCGCTTTCAGTGGGATGACAAATGCCAGCAAGCATTTCAGGCACTTAAAAACTATCTCATGAATCCACCATTGCTGATGCCACCAGATCCAAGTAGACCGTTGTTACTTTATATCTCAGCGACAAGTACAGCACTGGGTGTGCTACTGGCACAACATAATGCAGAAGGAAAAGAGTGTGCTATTTACTATATCTCTCTCACACTGGTGGGCTATGAACTCAATTACACGCCTATTGAGCGAGCTTGCCTAGCAGTAATCTTAGCAGCCACTAAACTGAGGCACTATCTATTAACACACAAGGTACAACTCATTGCAAAGATTGATCCACTCAAGTACTTACTCAGCAAAGCAGCATTGACAGGTCGCTTGGCCAAATGGGTAATGATTCTAAGTGAATTTGACATTGAGTATGTGGACCGTAAAGCTATCAAAGGTCAAGTTATTGCAGACCAGTTGGCTGATGCACCTCTCATAGGTGATCATCCTCTCATTTCCAATTTTCCAGATGAAGAGATATTCATGATCACAGAAGTACAACCATGGAAACTATATTTTGATGGTTCATACACTAGGCACGGCTTGGGGGCAGGCATTCTGTTTATCACACCTCAAGGTGATAGCATCCCGAAGTCTTACAGGCTCACATTTCCATGCACAAACAACATAGCAGAGTATGAGGCCTTGATCATGGGACTCAGGTTAGCCGTACAATGGAAATTACAAGAACTACAAGTATATGGCGATTCCCAACTAGTCATTCGACAAGCAACAGATGAATATCAGACCAAAGATGATAAACTCATGCCATATAAGCAAATGGTGGACAATCTAAAGGCATCATTTACTACTATCACTTTTGAGCAGATACCAAGAGATCAGAATCGAGCTGCTGATGCCATGGCTACCATCGCATCTCTACTAGATCTTCCACAGAATTCAACACGCTACGAGTTCTTGGTAGAACAGCTTTGGATCCCCGCTTATGATATCCCTGAATCCGAGATGATATGTCGCCTTGTCGGTTCAGAATCCCCATGGTATGGTGAGTTCTACACCTATCTCCGTGATCACACCCTTCCTCCTAACCAATCAAATAACCAACGAAAAACCTTCATTCGCCAAACTGCTCGATATACCATTATTGCCGAAATCTTATACCGACGTAGTCTTGATGGTACTCTCCTTCGATGTCTAGAACAAGATGAGATAACAAAGGTTTTGGAAGAGGTACATGAAGGAATTTGCGGGACTCATTCAAGTGGTCCGTCACTCGCCAAGAAACTCTTGCGAGCTGGATATTATTGGCCATCTATGGAAAAGGATTCCTACTACTTTGTCAGAAAATGCAAGAAATGTCAAGTTCATGGCGACCTGATACATGCACCAGCACAAGAACTGCAACCAATCACAACACCATGGCCTTTTTGTCAATGGGGCCTTGACCTTGTGAGTAAAATCCATCCATCTTCATCCAATGGCCATAAATTCATTATTACCGCCACCGAATATTTCACCAAGTGGATCGAAGCTGTTCCACTTACCCAAGTCACCGGCAAGCAGATCGCTTCATTCATCCTCAACTACATCATCTGCCGGTATGGTGTACCCATCTCCATCATCACAGATAATGGTCTTCCTTTCAAAAATCAGGATGTCCATGAGCTTTGTGAGAAATTTCATATCCAACACCGCTTTTCCACTCCCTATTACCCACAAGGCAATGGTCAGGCCGAAGCATCCAATAAAAACATATTGAGAATCCTAAAGAAGACAGTCAATGATGTCGGTCGTGATTGGCATGTTCAATTGAATCCAGCATTATGGGCATATCGAACTAGCATTCGAACCCCTACAGGTGCAACTCCTTATTCATTGGTCTATGGTGCAGAAGCTATCTTGCCTATTGAGGTCGAGATACCATCACTACGGGTTTCCTTGCACAATCTCATTGATGATGAAGCTTACAGAGTCTCACGTCTTCAGGACTTAGAGTTACTTGATGAGAAGCGACAAGCTGCATACAACCATCTCAAAGCCTATCAGCAGCGCATGAGCAGAAGCTACAATCACCGAGTTAGACCTCGTACATTTGAGGTAAGGGATCTTGTTCTACGAGAGAATCCTCGCAACCAACCAAACCGAGAACATCAGGGCAAGTTTGAATCAAACTGGCTCGGCCCATATGTTGTCACTGCTGTATTCGGGTCTGGGGCATATCGGTTGGCTACATCAGACGGAGAACCGCTCGCAGATCCAATCAATAGCATGCACCTCAAACGGTTTTATACCTAAGGTGTACAGAGCATCAGGCTCCCCTGCATATCAGAAAATACCAAAAACATTCAGAAAAATGTCCTAAAGAAAATACAAAAAACATTCAAAAAAGTAAAGAAAAAAAATCATGCATCCAAACAGTGAACAACCACTCCGGTGGCACCTTGGGTAAGTGCGATGGCGAAAACCTAGCAAACAGGTGCCACTCGTAAAGGCAATGGCTCCAGTATCTTCCAGGCTCGTTGCGATCCCATTCATACATACACACATCCATCCATCTAACCATGGCTTGTTATAAATCTACAAATCCAAGAAAGTACTACATGCATCCTGCATCCCGCTTTTTCATAAATCATGTCCAACTTGGGGGCAATGCCCTTACAATCTAGATGATGGAAGTGGATTCTACATTACTGGTGATTCATTGGCAAAAACATTCAAAAATGACTCACAAAATCCAAAAAACATTCAAAAACTATTACACAAAATCCAAAAACATTTAAAACTATCTCACAAAATCCAAAAAACATTCAAAACACTTCAAAAAACCAAAAAATTCAAAAACAATACAAAATCCAAAAAACATAAAAAAACATCAAAAATAAAACAAAAACATGGCAACACATTGTACATACTCATCCGCACAGATACCAAACAAACATTGTGATATACTTCACCAAATGACCACTTACTAATCAACCACACAATCAACATCAACAATCAAACTGTCTTCAACAAGGATGCATCCTTCCTTACCAAAACAAAGACAAAAGTGACATTTTCTTTGACAAGAAAATTATGTTAAGCTATCAAATACTTGGTTGATTTGTGAGTACAATCGTTCGTTTATCTGTATCAGGATCTTGCAGCATTGTTTTGTATCATTTGCACATTATTTCCGATGAAGTTCTGAGGCATGTACTAATGGTGTCTACGTGGGAAGTTCACTAAGCTACGTGATCTTATGCCAAATGTAGTCATAGATCATTACGGCTTGCTGACTACAGCGTATACCTCGACCATATGAGCATGAACCATTACCAAGGATCCTTATTCTTTATTCTTTATGTATATACTATTTGTTTGCAGGTACAATGCTCTTCCTTTGGTTCCTCCTACCTCGTCCAAACTGGATAAAGGTTTTTATCTCTTAGTACGGTATGCACTTGTCTCAGGATATGATCAGCCTAAGATCAAGGAGGACGATCCAAGTCATGCATGAACGGTGATAATCCTTGTCTGTTCTGCAAGCAATACTTTGGTCAACTTGATCCATTATATCAAGTTGCTTGTATTAACTTGCTATATCAAAATCCATGTAAGAAAGACTCTGGTCATCTTGAATCTTTATGTCAAGTTGCTTGTATTTTCTTACAACATTTTAAAGCTCAATGATGAAAAATAATGCACCATGGATCATCATTCCATCTCATTTGTATATATTGCATTTCGTTGCATTCCATCCATCCATACATTCATAAATAGCTGCATATCATTCATACATAGTAATGACAATGGATACTCTATTTTCCTCTTCTTCCATAGGAATGTAATAGGTCCTCCATTTCTTCTATCTAACATTGAACCCCCCCTCACCCTCCCCATCTCGATAATCAGCATCACATACCCTACATTGTTTCTCAATCAACCCAATCAAGCCACATTCATCACCATCCATCTCTAAATAGGAGGGATTGTGTTTCCTATGCTAAGTCATCCAATAAGTCAAGAAAGTTACTCTATCTGCACAGATACATCGACTCCCACACACCTAGACTATCAACAGATACTCTGATCAAGTATCTTCGGGTCTCAACAGGTAATCGATCATGGTAATCCTAGACTACATCAGGCATTTATCATAATGACCTAGTCTCAACGGGGCTGCTATGATTCACCACAATCATCCATCACACGCACACACTATCAGTTGATCAACCAATCAAACACAATCCAACGGACAGTTACATCAATTGTCTACGTCTCAACGAGTATTTTGCTTCATATACCTTGACTTCATCGGACAATTACATCAATTGTCTAAGTCACCATCAGGTCACTTTGATTCACTTACTCAGACTTTCTCATGTTCAAGCGACCAACTGACATCAACTGTCACGCTTTGACTTGACCGGGGCAATTCAACCGATTGCACCAGATTGTCCAAACAATTTTGATCAATTGTATAGCATCAATCCAAACCCCACACTACATCTGCTATGTATCACTTGCATGACCTCAAGGTACTCGCTGGCTTGTTGTTTCTTCATATTCACTCCATTTTCTCCCATTCTTTCATCATTAGTTCTAATTTCTTCTATTCTACCTCCCCTCCACTTTGCATTCTTTTTCGAGAGATCGCCCGATTTTTCAAAAAAAAATTCGGCCCATCCCTCGAGGGGGCATACCACCCATTAAATTTACATTTTATGGGGCATTTCTTCACACCTATTTTTCTTTCTTTGAAACGACGCGATAAACCGCACCGTCTCAAAGAGGGGCAAATGTAGTCACATAAATCTGTCCACTTAATTAAATGAATACTTAGTATTTATTTGATTATTTAACCATCAATTAATAATTAATTAAATTAATATTTAATTAATTCATCTTAACCCTCTTCTCCTATTAATTAAATAAATTATTCAATTTATTTGATTTAATTCACTTAACCAAATTCATACCATTAATTAAATAAATAAATCATATTTATTTAATTAAATCTTCTCTCACATTTAAATAAATTAATATTTATTTAAAACCCCCAAAATCCCACCTCTCACATTTAAATAAATAAATCATTTATTTAAATCACCTTTATCCTCCACCCACTTGTATTTTCCTACAAAAGCAAGTTGCACAATTATTTTAAATAAATAATTTATTTAAATCACCTTTATCCTCCACCCACTTGTATTTTCCTACAAAAGCAAGTTGCACAAATATTTTAAATAAATTATTTATTTAAAATCCTATTTATCCTCACCCACTTGAAACCTTTAATGGTTTCCCTTAAAGTATTCAAACTTGATGGCTTTAAAGTCTTCAAACTTGATGGCTTCCTTCTATAGTCTTCTTAAGACTTTAATGGTTTTCCTTAAAGTCTTCAAGCCTTTAATGGTTCCCCTCAAAGTCTTCAAGCATTTTAATGCTTTATCTTCCTTTTTCTCATTTAAATAAATTAATATTTATTTGAATATTTATCCAAATACAACTTGCACACATTTATTGAAATAAATGAATTTTTATTTTAATAAAATCCTATTTTCCCTCACCCACCAAATCCACTTGCAAAATCTAATCCCCTTCTAGATTCTTCTAACCCCTTCCTAATTAACTTAATCCATCCCCTAATTATTGTCACATTCCTAAGCAAAATGGAGTCACTTCTCAAAGCCTAAAAGTCTTGGATAACCTTTGAAAGCTTCCAACCTTCAACCACTAAATGGCTCAAAGTCTTTGATAACCATTGAAGGCTTTCAACCTTCAACCACTTAATCCCCAAAGTCTCCAATAACCATTAATGGTTACCTCAAACCCTCCCACATGGTTAAAACATTTGTTTTGACTCAACCTCTACCCAACCCAAGGGTCTCATCAAGCCTTTAATGCTTTGACCATGATTATCTCTTAATCATTTGCACAAAGGTTTATCTTTGCATTAACTCCTAATCCAGTGGGTAATCCTAATTTAGACTTGACCCTTACCTTCTAGATAACCATGAGGTCTTCTCAGGCCTTTAATGCCTCCAACCTCTTCTCTCAACCCAATCCTATGTTGACACTTGTCACCATTTTATTGGTGCCAATTGTGCACATGGATCCCCAACTTTCAAACTTGGCCCTTGATTAAACCATTCAATCTTAACCCTTCATTTCCCCATTTCTTCTATAAATAGAACCCTTCTCCTCAAGCAAAAGGAAGCATTTAGAGTATTGTTGTTATACTAGCATTAGCATAGAGCTTTTTCATAGCATCACTATCTACTCTTGCATAGTATTTGCTTATCATATTCAACCATCTTGAATCTCCATATGGCATCCATGGCTAGTGCTAAAAGCTGAGAGCTACACTCATTTGGGACTTGGAGAGGAGAGAAACAAGGGAGAAGCATCAAAAGGCATCATGGAAGCATCTTAGGGAGGCTCTTCTCCTTTCTTTTATTTTGTTAAACTTCTTTCATGCTTTTTGAAATCTCTCTTGATATGTTTGGAATGGTTTTTAGTTCTTTGTTTTGTTTTTATGGTTGAAACTAACTTATTAACATTGAACTTTGTTGTTGCCTTGTCCCCATTTCCATGACATCAGAGCCAGATGGAAAAATTAGTGGATTTTGATCATGTATCCGACCTAGTGGATTCAGGTGATTTTTTGAGTTAATTTTTTTGCAAGTATTCTTTTTGGTTCATTTTGTTGTACATCATACTTTATTTTTGGTATTAATTAACACTTTATAAAATGCAGGTCATGTGTATGCAGTTGTTGCAAAAGAGAACAATGAAGAAGGAACAGATTACTATTTGTGTCGTTGTGTTGAGCCTAAAAGAAAATTGACAACCACAATCATTGACGGAGAGGGTATTGAGTACCCAATAGAGTCTGTTGTCGTGACAGGAACATGGCTTCGGAGATACCCTATCAAGAATTCTGATGTTTGGTTGTTCGAGGACTTTGAAACACACATACATATTCTTCATTTCTCTAACCTTGTTGTTGCAACAAATATTCATTTGATGAAGTATCGTGGTAGACCTCATAACAGGATTTTATGGAAAGTTCATGAATCTGACCACGAGGCAATACTTGACACAATACGAGTTAGAGCCGATCCTGAAGGCTCACTTGATTGATTCTACGGTTCAGAGTAGAATGATTTTGAGAATTTTGTATAAATCGTCGACAAATTGTTCTATATTCATTTTTTGTATATATAAATGCCCATGAGCTGATTTTTACATGTTTAGGGGCATAATTTTGTATATTTAAGTGGCAATGGGCTGATTTGTACATATGTACATGCCAAATTTTGTATATTAAAATGGCGATGAGCTGAATCGCACATATTGTAATGCCAAATTTTGTATAAAAGCCCATGAGATGATTTGTATATTAAAATGGCGATGAGCTGAATCGCATATATTGTAATGCCAAATTTTGTATAAAAGCCCATGAGATTATTTGTAAGAATTTTTTTTGTATAATCAAATAGCCAAGAGCTGATTTGAATAATATGTGACAATGTTTTGTGACTATTTTGTGTGTCAAAGTTTTGTGACTATGTTTTGATTATATGTGATGTGTCCCTGGTCAATCATGAGCATTCTTGATTCTCGTATAATCATGGATAATTATTTGAGTCATTATCGGGTCATAGGGGTGATAGATTGAAACTAGATACAATTTGAGCAAAAATTGTCATTGTTGTCAAAAAATTGTCAAAAAAGTTGTCAAGCAACTTCTACATTGCGTCGATAGGGTATGACTCTAGATGTTTTGGTGCTTTGGGATGCACGATAGGGGCATGCCTAGCGTAAACATGCCCACCCGGACGTGCTTGCGACGTCGGTTTGTACACATGAGGAACAGAATCAATTCTAGCCAATCTTGCAACTTTTCCTTGCAAGCAATTGATGGTTTTTTGAGCAGGCGAAAAATGCTACTAATTGAAAATGGCTTCAAGTCATCGAAAACCGAGATAGGACATTGTAGAGGAGCCTCACGCGACCCCACAGGATCAAGCATATCAACCGTATGTGTCGTGGATTGGAAGAAATAGTCCGTCAAATTTTGACAATTTTTTGGACTTAGGGCACTTGAGAGATCTCACCGGTAGGGTATGACTCTCATCGTTCTGGTGCTTTGGGATGCACGACAAGGGCATGCCTAGCGTAAACATGCCCACCTGGACGTGCTCGCGACGTCGGTTTGTGCACACGAGGAACAAAATCAATTCTAGCCAATCTTGCAACTTTTCCTCGCAAGCAACTAACGGTTTTTTGAGCAAGCGAAAAAATGCTACTAATTGAAAATGGCTTCAATTCGTCAAAAAATGAGATAGGCCATTGTAGAGGAGCCTCATGCGACCCCACGGGATCAAGAAGATTGACCGTATGTGTCGTGGATTGGAAGAAACAATCCGTCAAATTTTGACAATTTTTTGGACTCAGGGCACTTGAGAGATCTCACCGATAGGGTATGACTCTCGACGTTCTGGTGCTTTGGGATGCACAACAGGGGCATGCCTAGCGTAAACATGCCCACCCGGATGCGCTCGCAATGTCAGTTTGTGCACACGAGGAACAAAATCAATTCTAGCCAATCTTGCAACTTTTCCTTGCAAGCAACTGACAATTTTTTGAGCAGGCAAAAAAATGCTACTAATTGAAAATGGCTTTGAGTCATCAAAAACTGAGATAGACCATTGTAGAGGAGCCTCATGCGACCCCATGGGATCAAACAGATCGATCTTATGTGTCGTGGATTGGAAGAAACAGTCCGTCAAATTTTGATAATTTTTTGGACTCAAGGCACTTGAGAGATCTCATCGGTAAGGTATGACTCTCGACGTTCTAGTGCTTTGGGATGCATGACAAGAGAATTCCTAGCGTAAACATGCCCACTCGGACGCGCTCGCGATGTCAGTTTGTGCACACAAGGAACAAAATCAATTCTAGCCAATCTTGCAACTTTTCCTTGCAAGCAACTGACGGTTTTTTTAGCAGGCGAAAAAATGCTACTAATTGAAAATGGCTTCGATTCATCAAAAACTGAGATAGGCCATTGTAGAGGAGCCTCACACGACCCCACGAGATCAAGCAGATCGACCGTATGTGTCGTGGATTGGAAGAAATAGTCCGTCAAATTTTGACAATTTTTTGGACTCAGGGCACTTGAGAGATCTCACCGGTAGGGTATGACTCTCGATGTTCTGGTGCTTTGGGATGCATGACAAGGGCATGCCTAGAGTAAACATTCCCACCTGGACGTGCTTGCGATGTCGGTTTGTGTACACGAGGAACAGAATCAATTCTAGCCAATCTTGCAACTTTTCCTTGCAAGCAACTGACGGTTTTTTGAGCAGGGGAAAAAATGCTACTAATTGAAAATGGCTTTGAGTCATCAAAAAAAAAGATAGACCATTGTAGAGGAGCCTCACACGACCCCACGGGATCAAATAGATCGATCATATGTGTCGTGGATTGGAAGAAGCAGTCCGTCAAATTTTGACAATTTTTTGGACTCAAGGCACTTGAGAGATCTCACCGGTAGGGTATGACTCTCGATGTTCTGGTGCTTTGGGATGCATGACAGGGGCATGCCTAGCGTAAACATGCCCACTTGGATGCGCTCGCGATGTCGGTTTGTGCACACGAGGAACAAAATCAATTCTAGCCAATCTTGCAACTTTTCCTTGCAAGCAACTGACAGTTTTTTGAGCAGGTGAAAAAATGCTACTAATTGAAAATGGCTTCAAGTCATCAAAAATTGAGATAGGCCATTATAGAGGAGCCTCACACGACCCCACAGGATCAAACAGATCGACCGTATGTGTCGTGGATTGGAAGAAATAGTCCGTCAAATTTTGACAATTTTTTGGACTCAGGGCACTTGAGAGATCTCACCGGTAGGGTATGACTCTCGACGTTCTAGTGCTTTGGGATGCACAACAGGGGCATGCCTAGTGTAAACATGCCCACCCGGACGCGCTCGCGACGTCGGTTTGTGCACACGAGGAATAAAATTTGACCATTGCGAGCGTGAGGGTGCTCTCGCACCAAACACATTGTTGTTTAAATTCATATTGTCAATTTTTGTTGTTTATATTCATATTGTTAATTACATATGCAAATATTCATTTAAATTTATGAAAGGGCAGCCACCAAATACAATGAATAAACAATAATGAACTGAATACAAGGAGTTTTGTACGGTTAATTCAACATTTTAGAAATTTTATCAAATCATATACCACGATTGCAATGCTTTATATCATATATTTTTGTTGTTTATATTCATATTGTTGATTACATATACAAATATTCATTTAAATTTATAAAAGGACAACCACAAAATACAACGAATACAAAATAATGAACTCATTACACATTTATTGGATCGAATATCGATATTTATATATATAAAAAAAGGCATGTCTGCCAAGTCAATACAAGTATTACAAAAATGTGGCATATGCCATGTCCAAATCGATATACAATAAAAATGTAGAATATATCTACATGTATTGGTCATTTTATGACCAAAAATAGCACTATATGATCCTAAAATTCTGGTGGATCATCAAAATCAAGCCTCTTCGGCGCAGTACACAGCTCTGTAGATGGCTGCAAAACCACAATTCAAAAGCAAAGTTAGAATTCTTTTGTAGAAAATAGTTCACAATTGACATCATAAGTATGTATTTAACTTTAATTCCTTTGCAATTGAAATGTAGATTACCTCATCGGCTAATCCAGGAGCTAATGTCTTCACTCTCCTCTCCTTGTCACTCTTAGGAGTTTTCTTGAAGACATACTTAAATGGATCCATGTTATGGTTGTACCGCGAACAAGTCTATTGTAGATTAAATGTACAATTAATAAAATGTACTAACATAAATATATCAAAAACACTTAAAAGTTATAATATAGAGAACAATGACGTACCTGTGCCTCATATGCTTCTCCAATGGACTGAGGATGGCTCACCATCAATGTAGAAACGATCGCTATTACCTATACAAAAAATGTACAAAGATTAAATACAATTAATATAATGATAAGTATTGAAGGTTGAAAACAATTAATTTTACATATCAAACAAAAGTGTACCGGATCCTGATATGCTTCTCCAGTGCAAGGAGGAGGGTTCGCCATTGACGAAATAGGTATGGATATTTGTTGTATGAAAAAAATATAAGATTATAATATATCACAAGTTCACATGTACGCGTGCATATAATCATGAAATCGAGAAAATAAAGTAGAGATACATACCTCCACCCTCTCTTGATTCGTGGGTGAATCAGGTGCATTCAACATATCCACAAAGCTCAGTGGCCGTTGTACATGTAAAATAGACAAAAAACACTAATCAATCTACAAACCCCAACTAATACTTGATTTCAACATTTTCAAACAATTGTACAACTAAAAATATGTTCAATTACCTTCTTCACACGTTTTGGCATCTTCGAGATATTCTTTTTCTTCGGACGAGCCCTAGACGCGGAGGGGGTGCCCTAAAAACAAAAAATTAACATGAGATATTAGTACAGATAATAAATTAAACATAATTTTAAAATTCTAAAATGAAATGACTTGCATATTCCATCAAAACAATACATAAAAAGAGTTGTACAAAATATGATACCGTATAGCCTTGTAGGCCAAAATCGATCGCCGACAGCATGATGTCATCAATCTGGGACATTTCGTCCCCTGTCAACACCTACAAACCAGAAATTGGACCAAGCATTAAAGATAGTTAGTATATCTTGTATTTTTTTGAATTCAAAGTGTACTATTCTATTTTAACATGTTTCAAAATTTATACCTCAGGCGTCGAAGTTGCAGCTGTGGTAACTGGGGGAGGTGTATGGGATACCGCTGCTGCATCCTGAAATGCATATTATTTGTCTCAATTTAAATCGATGTATAAATAAAAATTCATTTATGTAATTACAAAATTAAAGTGACTGATAAATAAAATGTTCTGAATTCAAACCAACACACTTGTGGCTGTGGCTCATGGGCAAACACCATGTCCATCAACTCATCTGTTAGCGCGACATCCTCAACCGTGTGAGCCTGACATCTACAACCACAAATCATGCATAGATGATGTGAGTATCCATCTGCACTGGCTACATCATCTATCCACGAGCATATCCTCGAGCAACTGACACACATATGCTCGATGGGCTCTCTGTCACCCTCTAACGACCCATCATCCAATACAATAGGGTGTGCTAATGATGTCCCATGCTGGATGATGGCACCAGTCAATGTTGTGGCCGCCTAAAGAGTCTGCAGCTCCATCGACTCTTTCAGCTCTAATGGGACAGCCTGATGCACCTTGGGTTTGGGTGCTAGGGGGCGGCGACTCTCCGCGGCTAATCGCCTACAGGCTCCAGGTCTATCTTGGGCAGAGCCACCACCTCTACCATGAAACTCTCTCATGTCAAAATAATTTGAGTGCACATTGAGCACAAACTCACAATATATTTTTCTCAAAAAATATAATGGCACCTCATAATTATTACAAGGTGGATCGTCAAAGACCATCCACCACCTCTGCCAAAAAAGATTCTTCATCTACACATTGGTACACCAATGTATGGGAAACCTCTTTGCATTAGGAGGTAAAGACTGACCAGTTTTGGGGTCAACAAAAAGGGCACATATTTGTTGTTTAGAAATATTTTTGTTTTTCACTCCATCGTATGATAGCCCATTGGCATAGAATTGACGACACCTATCCCTAAAACTTCCCCATTTGGTAATTTTTGTGGAAATAGCTATGGCACCACTAGCTAATGTTTCTAGGCTAGTGGCGAGGGATTGATGATGGTCAAGCTTAGAAGTTTTCAATTTTACAATCAATCTATTGATTTTGGATGTATTTTGCCCTAACTGATTAATTAATTCTTCCTGTGTTTCGGCTGTGCGGTCAAAAGGAGGAATTGGGGGTTGTTCTTGTGTGTTTTCAGGAGGTGCATTTGGTTGTTCTTGTGGGTTTTCAGGAGGTGCATTTGGTTGTTCTTGTTCTGGATTAGAAGAATCTGGTTTTTGAAACAAAAAATGAAAAAACCTAATCAAAATTAATGAAATTAAATTCAAAATGTAAAACAAATTGCATAAACCAGAAAGAAAGACAAAAAAAAAAAAAAAACTAACCTTGATCCATAGCTTGAGGACAAATTTTGCACCCCATTCGCGGTTTAGGTTAGAAAATGGGAAAAAAAGAAAGTAAAAAATGCGCTTTTCGGGTAAATGAGGACCCAGTTTTTTTTTAAAACTTTTTTCATCAAGCACCGCATACATGGTTTTACTAGGATTATTAGTGCGTATGCGCTCATTTTCCTATAAGCAGCACGTACGCGCTAATTTTCCTAGGCGTAGCACGTACGTGCTCAGTTTCCTAAGCTCAGCGCATACGCGCTACCTTTTCTAGGCTCGGGAAGAACAAACCTAAGCACGTACGCGGGAATTTGAAATTTTAAAACCGCGTACGTGCTGCCTGTTTTTCCAATTTTTTTTGGGTGGTGTCCACTTTTCTGACCACCATCTTTGTGCACACACCCTTAATGGAGATCTAATTGATAATAAAATCCTTGATAATTATAATTTTCATGAATTGATGTTCGTGTATCCTCTTGTATGTACTTATATGCTCATGTATATTATGTATTCTTTAATATGCATTCTTGTGTTTCAATGTGATTTTGGACAATGTGAATTGCAGAATTATCAAGTGGTTAATGCATAGAATGATGCTTCAGTAAGCCTATGAATGTATCATATCATTCACCTACTTGATTTTTTTATGATTTTATGGACAATGCTAAATATGGAAGAATAGAGAAGGGTAAGTTTCCAAAGAAGTGAAAATATCTGCTTTAACTTATCTACTAATAGTCATCTTAAAAAGATGCTTTGGCTAAAGCTTTTGAAATCATTTGTTAATAACAATTGTGTTTCTTACTCCTGCTAAATTTAGATAGCTAGGCATCCTCGTGTAGGTTTGGGTATTCTTTGAGTTAGGAATGATTCTAGGGAAGTGTCAAATTGCTTGGTTGTGTGAAAAAACACTTCGACAATGTTCTCTCTCATGGTGTGCTTGAGGGAGATAGATGTTAGAAGTTCTTTCTAGGGTTGTCTTCATGATTGGTATTTTATGTATTCATTATATTCAACCTTATGGTCTCTTGTAAAGGAATTTATTTCCTTATGTATTAACTTTTTATTGACTTATGTATTCGAACATTATGTTGAAACGTAATTTCATGTCTCTATTCTTTTGTATGTTGCGTAAGATGCTTTAATTATTGATTAATTATGTGTATTTTTTAGATTATGTTAATTTAATAATATGGAGGTCCTTACAATATTATTTTGTCATGTACAAAACACTTATAAAAGAAATAATGAAAGAGATATAATATAAATCAACCACATGAAAGAGAATGTCATAGATATACCCTGGTAAAACCCTTTTGAGAAAAAAATAGCCTCCAAGGCATTGAACAAATGTATTATTAAGCAACAATAAACTTGGTCTAATACATAATCAAGTTCTTACCTCCATGGAGATCAACACCATCTTCCTCTAGTAGAAATTTGACAACATAACATATTAAAACCTCTTCTCTTATGTATTCATCTCAAACCCTAGATATATAAACTCGTGAAATATTTAAAAACACCACAAGTCATTACCACAAGCGCAAAAATGGTCTTGAAATACCATGGTTAATATATATATGAACCAGATTTCATTATTTGTAATTTAACACCTTTATAAAGAGACCTTATAGCATGTCATAATATGTATCATAAATGGGTCAAAACCAAATCCACTTTTTTACCTCCCTCTTAATCATATTGTCAATGAAATTTCATCCCCTTTTGGTCAAATAGATGATCCTATATCTTCCCCTTTGTTACAAACCCTAAATAGAGAAACTAAAGGGTCCCCCCCTTCATTTTTTCTTCCACAAGCTCATAGCCAATACAATATATTTGAATGCCTTGTGTTGGTCTCTAACGATGGATAGACAACTGGGTATGACACCTCAACTCAGATACATGATATCTTTACTGAGTAGCCATCAAGTTCCATCATTAAAGCTCATTTATATTAATTAGCTTAGAGACATATGACTTGAAATGGGATAGCACAATTTGTGCACTAAGATATTTTTGAGAACTATGGTATCCTGACTTTAAACAACTCAAGTGCTAAAATGAATATTATGAAGAAAATACACCTAATGTTTCTTAATTGCATTCTATTACAAAGAAACTTAATTGAAACTCATTTTGAAACAACAAACCTTCTAAGTAATAAAGACAACTAGTTGGTTATGCCTTCCCTACAGGAACACTCACAAAATTATAGTTTTGCATGGCTGCAAAAACAGTCAACTGTTAAAATGAATAGAAATAGAATGGGAACAACTGGAAAATAAATGTGCAAAAAACAATTAGATAGAATCCTCACCAAGTTGGCCCCCTTGGATGAGTCTTCTTAAGTGTTAACTGTAATATCAGATACTACACATTCATAAGTACATCATCCATTCATGCGGATAATAGATAGAACTATACTTAGTATTTATTTCAAATGCTTGAACAACAAATTAGAAAGTACACAATTTCTTGAACCACCTTTTTAAGAAAGGCTGGGAGAATTTATAGAAAACAAAGGCTACAACTTATTAACTACAACACTTGCTCCACTCCTAACAACTAAGAGGAGGGCTTTTATTGAAAGCATAAAATCTAGGAACAAGAAGATTGAAATAGAGTAGGACTCTATTCCGCATTACTTCAATTGCATCTTTCTCCTATATATGATCTACCAACAGACATGGAAAGTAAATTAAAGGATAATTGTCCTTTAACTAATCTGCAAAGCCTCTGAATTGTTACAACAGTTGGTTGGTTGTCTGTAACAATTATGACTCCTTCCCTACTCTATTGTCCTTGACCCTTTCAAAGCTCTACCACATCTCGGTGACTGCATTTACTCCATCCCAACTACTTCAAACTTTTCAATATGCTACATCCACCAAGCTTAACATGAAAAGATCCTAACATATTCATAATTATTTAAAATACAACATTTAGCACCATTTATAGACAAAAACATATTTATATGGCATTCGTATGGCATCCATGGTATCATCATAAAAGTCTTAAGATATAACGGGTTTCTTCAACAATATGGCTTCTAAAACAGTTTTGACCACAAAGTTCATGTCTTCAAAATACAAAATAAAGTCTTAAAATAACATAAAAACTCTGAAATAAAAAATCATAAAATGGAGCTCATCACATTTTATATATTATCTTCACTGTGACATTTTTATTCAAATTGATTTTAACCAAGCATTCCATTTGGACAACATAGCCACCTCCATAAAGATTATAAAGTTATGAACAAAAACTAACTCATTTTTTGATTAATTTTAATGGATATTAGATCCGTGTAGTTATGCCATTCATCAATATTCACAACAATGTCCTTATTTTTCACTTACATTCTCTTGAGTGGAGATTTAATCACCTTAAACAAGCTCATGGCCTATTTAACAAGGAGGCTCGACACCTTTTCTATTTTAATTGAAACATAGTTGTGAGTGGATCCCCATCATATATATCATGCCCTTCCCATTCACAACTAACTCTAGTTATATAACTCATGTTTATCCCCTTTCATAAATTTAGTCTATTTGGCATATAGGTTACAACCCATGAAGTTGTAGATGCCTATTCTAATAAACAACCCTTCTAGTCATTTTGCTTCAATTATAATGCTTAAACATTATCATTATAGACAACTATAAGCCACGTGAGTTAATAACATACACAACATGACTTAATTTTCTTACCATTTTTTATGGTGCACTCAACTTCCTTTACCAACCCCTTGGTTAGGCATGGTCAATTACTCTTGGTAGGCACCTATATGAAGGAGTTTCTCACCACTTCCCTAGGTGGTGGGTTCCTCATTCTAATATTCATCATGACATAACTTCAATATAACCTAAGATGAATCCATCCTAAAATCCAATAAATATTTTTTTAGGTTATAGTGGCTCCTAATGTCTAATCTTTATATCTTATTAAGTATTCTTGTTCTCATAGTTGGAGACCCATCATGAATTGGAATTAATTGAGATCACATTAGATGTGTTCTTATTTTCAAGCATTGAGGTTAATAATTTCAATTGATGTAGTTTTTAGGAAATTATGTTAGTCATCACATGGGTGTTTAGGTTAGCTACCAAGTTGTTGAGAAACAACTTAATATTGTTGTTAGAGTATATTATTGTTATTTGTATGAGTGATTGTAGGAATCTGAGTAGTTGGAACTACTCATATTATTAAAGAGTGGTACCTATATTATAGGAGATTAAATGTAGACACCTAAAATTGTCATGTCTAATTAAATAAATATTTTATTTATTTAATTAACTAAGCCTAATTCTTCTATTAATTAAATAAATCTTTATTTATTTAATTAATTCATTTATCCTCTTCTAACCTTATTTCTCATTTAAATAAATACATTTATTTATTTAAATTATCCTTTTCCTAAATTAAATAAATATCTTATTTATTTAATTGATCCTACTTCTTCTATTAATTAAATAAATCTTTATTTATTTAATTAATTCATTAGCCTTTTCTACCCATGACACATGTCATTCATCTCTTAATTCATACACTACCTACCCATTTCATTATTTTATTATTTCTTTTACCTACCCTCTAATCATAGCTGACCTCCTTTTACACCTCTCAATCTTATCCCTCCATTTCATATAGTGTCTTCTATTTAAGGAGATGCTTCCTTCATTATCAAACCCTAATCATTCATCCTAATCAAGCATCCTAATGACTTAATGCCCTAATGATCATTTTGACTACACTACGATCCTACTTGCAACCACATTCCGTTCTTTGTTGAGCTCTTGTGCACATAAAATCTGAGAGCAAATATATCAAGCAAAATCAATGGAGATAGGAAGAATGGAGATCAAAACCCTATTGGACATGTGATGGTATAATATTTGTGATTTCATGTGATTTGCATTGTCTTAGGTAATCTTCATATGTTATGGTGGATCTTTGTTGTTGTTAGGCTAGGGTTTTGTGGTTGAATTCATTTAGCCTTTCAATATTGTTATTGTTATCCATTTTCACCATATACATTTTGGCACGCCCGGTGGGACTCTTGTCCCTTTGCATTTAACCTCCTTGTTGCAGATCTTGTGTTTTTGAAGTTGTAGATCAGACATTTTCGACAGCATTTTTGGTATTTTTGCGTCTGCGCACTTTCGGATCGCGTTTTTTATTTTCAGGCGCGTCTGAGACAACTTGATCCGCATCTGTGTTTTGGAAATATTTCATTTTGCAGGTTCCAGGGATCCGCGTTTGTGTTACAGAAGCGCGTCTGTGTCATTTTTACCCGCGTCTGTGTTTTTCCAATATTTCATTTTGCAGGTTCCAGGGAGGCGTGTCTGTGTTACATAAGCGCGTCTATGCCATTTTTACCCACGTCTGTGTCTGGAAAGAGCGTCTATGGTTTTTACTCACGTCTGTGCCTCACAGAACCGCATTTGTGTCGCAGAGTCGCGTCTGTGTCGGGGGTAATCGCGTCTGTGTATTGCCTGTTTCAAAATTTTGAAATTTTATTGATTCAGTTTTCGGATTTGGCATTTAGGGTTTCAGATCTGGTTTATTTTGAGCTAACATTTTCAGATCTAGCTAACAAAAGTGGTGCAGCTTGCCTTGGAAGCTAAATCGTTTGGTTGAAGGCCCCTATTTCACAAAGTCTTTTGGGTTTTAAAAATTTACCTAACTTGTGTGTTTGCAGGAAGGGGTGATTATTTCAAACAACCCAAACTACTAACAACCTTTTGTTGCAGGTCCTTGGCAAGGGTTTTTGGATTTTTATTGTGTGCCTTGTTTTCATAGACTAGCAAACACTTCCATTGGTGCACTAAAATTGAATCATTGTCTTTTGTGTCTTGAGCAATAGGCTCTTTTTGTTTAATCTTTAGAGGGCCTGTCTTCTCGTGTGGTCATTAGGACTACTAGTGAGAAGAGAACGACCCAAGTGGTAGCGAGGAAAACCCACCTCATCCGAACCACTATAATCAAATGTATTCATGGTGAAAACTATGAATAACGTGTGCTGATTAGTTCATACTGACACTATGTCTCCCCATAAACCCGTTTGATCAAATTTATTTGATCAGTTGTAGGGCGTAACCCCTACCGGCTGGGAGCCTTCTGTATTTACAGAGCTGAAAGTGCCGCATGTATGGCCACACAAGCGGATGCCCTTACTAGCACCATTTTGTTTTAGAGGCCCAAATCCTTCTAGTTGTTGGGGCAGGAGGTCAGACCTCTGGTAGCGGCCCAAACACATACGGTTCTTAGTAAAGATACAAAGTTCGCCATGGGGAGTTTTCATGGGGACTGATGCTTGGCTGACCCGAGAAGTGAGTGCCGAGGGTGGAGCCAGTGAGGTCAAGCATCTAAGTATCCGCTCTGAATAGCGTAGCCTCGGGGGTAAAACCCCATGTGGGATCAACAACTATTGTCTTGGCCAGCCATAAGAATTGTGATTGACTTATGTTAAACATTCAAAACATTCAAGACCAAACAGCAAAAACATTGTGTCTTTTGTGTCTTCAAGTGTATGCAAAACAATTTTACATCAAACAACACACTTTTCTTGGAGTCATTGTCAGTCTAAACACTTGCAAACATTGAGTCCTCATCAACATTGTGTTCTCTTGTCACGAAAAACAGTCAAACAATCAGATTTGGTCACAACAAAACGACTTCACAGATTGGAAAAAATTGCACAAATTTTACAGAAACGCGTCTGTGTCTGTTTTAACCACGTCTGTGTTGTCTAGGCGCGTCTGTGAAGGGCAGAATAGCGTCTGTGTTTATAACAGCGTCTGTGTTAAATAGAAACACATCTGTGTCGGGTAATCGCGTCTGTGCAGTATACAGGCGCGTCTGTGTTCAAAATTGCAAAAAAAATTTACAATCCAGCAAACAAAAAGAAATCGGTTTCGGAATACTTGAGCTTCCTAGGTCATTTCTCCAGGTTTCATCTAGCATTCAACCTGTCTTTGGGTCTCACAAAATCCATCATTGCTTTACATCTTGCTTTACATTCACACTTGTCTAAACTTGAGTCAAAAGGTCATTTGCTTGTCCTCACTATACTTTGTCAACACATTACATACAACAACACTTTGCTAGGTGGTCCCTCATCAAGGTTTCTTACCTTTGGGTCTCATTTGGTCTTACTTAGGGTCAAGGTTAGCTTACCTCATCAAGAGAAACTATCCTCTCTTTGGAAGTCACACCTACTCTACTACATACATACTTGGTCTTACACTTTGGACATTGCAAGTACACCTCAGATTCATTTACACTCCATACAACTCTTGGTCTTCCATACTTTTTACATTTTCATCTAGTCTCACACATCTTGGTCAATACCTAGTTCATGGTTGAAAATCGTCTTCAAAAATCTAGGAGAGAAACTAAAGAGGCTCAAGAGTCCGCAAACATGAGTTCTTATGAGTATGAGAATGATATCTTTTTCAACACTAATCACACTACATTATCTGACATGGATGTCTATAGAAACATTCCAAATGTTGAAAACACAGGCACCACAAACAACAATGTTACACACAATGACAATTTGGACAACTTATCAATACATTCAGCAAATGTGGAAGAATCCATTATGAATCCCCATTTTAATCGATTGGTTGAGGAAATAATGAGGAGAGATAGACAATACTTCTTACACATGATGGCACAAAGTGGAGCCAAGATACCTTATGATTTTGACATGTCTCAAATAATGGAAAACCGACCTTTGCAACAAACTCACTCCAACATGGATCAAAGGAGACCTAATAGTGGAGGAAATAGAGGACCATATATGGTGCCTGAATCACCATCGTCTTTGCTTCAAAAACCAGAGGTCCCACATACACATGGTCAAGCATATGATACTTACCTTCGTAGACCAATATGGAAGTCTTATGCAGACAGATATGCTCAATCACATACTAATGCTAAGGATCAACCAAAGCAATTGGATGTTCAAAGGCATGCTCAAAATTTGGACACAAGGAAACCTCATATCAAATTTGGGGGCAACACAATGGAACATGACATGCCTGTAGAATATGGTATACATGCACAAAATAGATATGGTGTTCCTCAACATGAATCTATACCAAGTGCTCCATATATGCCGCATCACTATAGACCTCCTCCATATGAACATGTGTATGATCAATATCATCCATATATGCAACATGCTCCTCCTCCAATTGGTGCCTCAAACATGGGGTATGGTCCAAGAAGTCGATCTCCACCTAAGAGAAATTTGGAGCAACAAATAAGGGACTTACAAAAGAAAATGGAGGACATAAATACACCAAAGCCAACATACACAATGAGAGACATATGTCCCTATCCATTCGACAAGAACATTCCAATGCCTCCATTTCCTACACATTTTGTGACGCCTAAATTTGATAAGTATAGAGGAAAAGGGGATCCTAAGGCACACATAAGACAATTTTTCACAGCTTGCATTGAAGTAGCTTCAGAAGAGACATATTTGATGAGATTATTCCCACAAAGCTTAGGTGATCAAGCTATGGAATGGTTCTCCCAACTCCCACCTGGTATTAAGTCATGGGGTGACTTAGCAGAGGCATTTATTCAACATTTCTCCTACAATATAGAGACAGACATATCAGTCACTACTTTGTGCAACACCAAGCAAAAAGAGGGAGAATCTTTTGCATCATTTTTACAAAGATGGAGAAATCTAGCCAGCAGATGCTCTTGTGAAATTCCACAAAAACAAATGGTAGAGATGTTCACACAAAATGTTAACAAAGACATTGGCTATGATCTAAGGAAAGATTGTTTGTCTACCTTCAAGGACGTCATTGAAAAAGGCTTAGCAACAAAGAAGGTCCTAATTGAACAAGGAGTCATTAAGATATTCAAGGAAAACAAAGATGACTTTAAAGGAAAAGACAAGCCAAGATTTTGGAATAAAAACAAGAACACAGTCGATGATGGTGTTGTTGATGCCAACACAGTGCGACCCAAAGTCATCTTTTCAGGATCAAGTTCTACAAACAATCAAGTGAATACTCAAACAACTTCTAGATCACGAAGGAAGTATACCCCGTTGGGAGAACCACTTGAGTCAGTTTTCAAGAAGTTAGTGGCAAACAAGGTAATCACAGTTCCATATTTTCCTCCACATGAACCAAAGGTTAAACCAAATTGGTGGAATGATGATGAGTATTGTGAATTTCATAAGAGCAAGGGTCATAAGATAGGAAATTGTCATCGACTAAAGAACATCGTACAGGATCTCATTGATAGAGGTGACATTGAGATTGAGGGACACTCATCCAATCAAGAACATGAGATGTTTAAGGAACCATTCCCAAAGCACGACAAGGGAAAAGCTAAAGTCACAGATGATCAAGCTAACTATACTAGAGCACCTTACAACTATGATTCAACTATCAATCACATCTTGATGGAGAATCATGTCTCTACTGTTATCATCAAGGACAAAAACCTTGAGAATCCTACTCAGAGACCCAAGATTGTCCTAAGAGGTGTTGGATCTTCTTCCGAGCCTACCTCTGAGTGTCATGTTACAACCCGTCGAGGTAAAATTACTTTGCCAGGTGCTTCAACTAAAAACACCGCTTCTTCATCAACCAAACCTGAGTATGACCTTGTAGAACAGTTAGGGAAGACGCCCGCGCTCATCTCCATACTTGAACTCTTACGCATATCCCCCGCTCATAAAGCTATTCCTGACAAAATCTTGAGAGATACTGCTGTTCCTACTGATCTGAACGTGGACCAGTTTCAAGCCATGGTGGGATACCTTTCCATTCCACATTCCCTTACATTCACAGAAGTTGATGACGCCTCCGTAAGTCAGCCTCATAATGCACCATTACACATCGAAGCCTTCATACACAAACATAGAATCAAACGAGTCCTGATAGATGGAGGAGCTGGTCTAAACATTTGCACATTAAGCACTATCAAACAATTGGGATATTCTAACAAAGCTGTAAATTCAACAAATCAAATCACCATCAAGGCATATGATGATGAAGAGCGCTCATCCAAGGGCACAGTCACCTTACCTCTAAGAATTGGGCCAATTACAAAGGATGTGGTTTGTCAAGTCCTAGATCTAGACCTCACTTATAATATATTGCTAGGACGTCCTTGGATTCATGAAATGAGGGCAGTCCCATCGACATATCACCAATGCATTAAGTTTCCTCACAATGGAGTCAAAGTAACAGTTAATAGTGATCCTAATCCATTCATATATTGCAATAACCTGAGATCACATACGGAAACCATCATTCCCAATAATCGTGAAGCTGTTCCTTCTTCCGCATACGTTGATCCTGAGTCATTGAAACCTTCGACATCAAAACAAGGTGAGCTTAAAGGCAAATTTTAGGACAAAGGCATGGGAGAGTACACTTTAAATTAGACCATGTACTTACGACAAGTCATGAGTTCTCCAAAAGAATATGGAAGACCACATCCTAACAAACAAGTATCCATCATGATACTCGAATGGGACCCTACTGTCTTTCAAAGATGGGGCAAATTGGAGGAGGAAGATCTATACAAAATGCTTTACAAAGACATTGAAGATGACACACAAGATTACATCAATATACCCTGTGAGAAATATGGCAAAGGCTTCAAGATTTTACAAAAATTTGGGTATGATGGAAGAAGCCCTCTTGGGTTACGAAAGGAAGGCATCATTGAACCTTTACAACCT
Source organism: Cryptomeria japonica (assembly GCF_030272615.1). Lineage (NCBI taxonomy): Eukaryota > Viridiplantae > Streptophyta > Pinopsida > Cupressales > Cupressaceae > Cryptomeria > Cryptomeria japonica. Next base: position 119,473,668 of record NC_081410.1, read on the forward strand.
GAATTGACTTTCAAAAAGGAACGCTCGAAGGGACTTGGTTTTCTGACTTCCAAGATCCACACTAAAAGGACAGAAGAAGCATTACAAATCAAAGCTGCCAAAGTTCAACAAGAGGATCGCTATTCCACAGACTCCAACGAATGGGAATGGGGTTCAGACAAATCCTCCAGTGATTATGAGCTCACCGAGACATTCAGAGAGCTAGATGAACCCACAGAAGAAGAGGAATTTTATAAAAAGTTCAGAGTTGGTCAAGAACAACCCATGAGGATTCCACACAGTCTTCGTCTCAAGGTTCTAGGTTGAAATCACATAGGATGAGAACACCTATCCCAGAATGCACTACTAGTGATGACAATTTGGATTCACTCACGATTGAGACTGATGAGGAGAGTGCCATCGATGACCTCGATAATTACCTTGACATACCCGAATATAACCACATCTTCACTCTTAACCCCGCAAACTCTGAAAACATTAAAGGCCTTCCCCTTGTTCATCACCAACTCATTGACTGGGATTATGAAGGACCAGCACAGTTTGACACATTCCAAAATGATGAAGCTGTTATTGACTATCTTGGCATACAAGATGATCTCCCTCTTGGGGACCATAAAGCAGGATACACTATAGAACTCAACAACATGGCATATTTTGGTGAGGGTGTCAGACCTTCCAGTCGCAAAAATGTGAAAATAAGAACAAATCAAGGGTCTTATGGCGAAAACCACACTGTGGCGCTATCTGACCCCAAAAAAGTAAAAAGAAAGGACGTATCTGAGGGTGAAAACCTCTATGAGGCGCCTGAAGATGGAAGGCTCGACATTCTCCCATCATCATATGAGGAAAAATCATCCATGTTGGTAGAGGAGACTATCAAAACAAACATCGGTACAGAAGAGGTTCCACACAACATATTCCTAGCTCAATCACTGATAGAGTCTGAAAGGTCAAAATTCATAAGCTTCTTCAAAAAGCGACAAATCAACTTCGCCTGGTCATACGCTGATATGCCTAGATTGGATCCGGATTTGGTAATGCATCATCTGACAGTAAAACCGGGGGCAAAACCAATAAAACAAAAATTAAGAAAAATGCATCCACAAGTGGCATTACTAGTCAAAGCAGAACTTGAGAAATTACTCGATGTCGGATTCATACGCCCAATTGATTATCCTAAATGGATCTCCAACTTGGTACCTGTCAGTAAACCAGATTGCAGCATCAGAATTTGCACAGATTTCAGAGACATCAACAAAGCTTGTCCAAAGGATGACTTCCCATTACCAAACATTGACTTGATTGTTGATCTCACAACAGGTTATGAAATGCTATCATTAATGGATGGATTCTCTGGCTATAATCAGATAAGAATCGCACCCGAGGATCAACACAAAACATCATTTACTTGTCCATGGGGAACTTTCTGCTGGAATGTCATGCCTTTCGGGTTAAAGAATGCAGGTGCTACATATCAAAGAGCCATGACTACTATCTTTCATGATCTCATGCATGTAACAGTGGAAGATTATGTTGACGACCTCTTGGTCAAATCAACAGACAGAAATACACATTTGGACATACTCTCAGTTGCCTTTGATCGGTTGGAAAAATACAAAGTAAGATTAAACCCCAAGAAATGTGTCTTTGGAGTAACCTCCGGGAAGCTCCTAGGATTCATTGTGTCCAAAAGAGGAATCGAAGCCGATCCAGCAAAGGTCAAGGCTATCTTGGACATGCCACCACCCAGAAATATTAGTCAACTTCGATCCTTACAAGGGATACTCCAGTCTATATGAAGATTCATAACACAACTTGCAGATAAGTGTAATCCTTTTCAACACCTGCTACATAAAAATATCAAATTCAAATGGGATGATAACTGTCAACAGGCTTTCCAGACGCTCAAGGATTATCTCTTGAATCCGCCTGTTCTGATGCCACCAGTTCCAGATCAACCTTTGCTACTATACATATCAGCTACTCCAACAGCACTGGGAGCACTCTTAGCACAACAAATTGTTGGGGGCAAGGAAAAGGCCGTATACTATATTAGTCGCACATTGGTGGGATATGAGCTAAACTACACACCAGTTGAGCGTGCATGTCTCGCCGTCGTCTTTGCTTCACAGAAATTACGACATTACATGCTCACTCATAAGACTAAGTTGGTTGCAAGAATTGATCCATTAAAATACCTTCTCAATAAAGCAACACTTACGGGGCGATTGGCCAAATGGGTAATGATCCTGAGTGAATTCGACATCGAGTAAGTGGACAGAAAAGCAATAAAAGTACAAGCCATCGCAGATCAGTTAGCAGATGCCCCCATGATTGATGATGTTCCTCTAAATTCAGAATTTCCAGATGAATCCATTTTAACAATATCACATGCAAAGCCATGGCAACTGTACTTTGACGGCTCATACACACAGCATGGGGCAGGAGCTGGTATTCTCTTTATAACCCCTCAAGGGGATTCTATACCAAAATCGTACCGCTTATCATTTCCTTGCACTAACAATATAGCGGAATATGAGGCATTAACAATTGGATTACGGATTGCAGTTCAGTGGAAGATCCAGGAACTTTGTGTTTTTGGGGATTCTCAACTTGTCATCCGTCAAGCAACTAGTGATTACCAAACAAAAGATGAGAAGCTAATGCCTTATAAACAAATGGTGGATGATCTGAAACAATACTTCACAAGGATAGATTTTGAGTAGATACCAAGATAGCAGAATCGCGCCACAGATGCCATGGCTACAATTGCTTCATTGATCGATTTACCTCCAAATGAGACCCGCTATGAGTTCTTGGTGGATAACCTTTTGGTTCCATCATATGAGATCACTCCTACTGAAATGATATGTGTTGTTGGTCCTGAATCCCAGTTATATGGTTCCATCTTCACATACCTTCGCGACAATATCCTACCTCCTGATCTATCAAATAACCAACGCTGCACCTTCATTCGCCAATCCTCTCGATATGTCATTTTAGCTGATATCCTATACCGGCGAGGTCTAGATGGCACTCTTCTTAGATGTCTAGAAAGGGATGAAGCTCAGATTGCGTTACGTGAAGTGCATGAAGGGATATGTGGTCCACATGCTAGTGGTCCTACCTTGGCCAAGAAACTCATTAGGACTGGATATTACTGGCCCAATATGGAAAAAGACTCATATCAGTTTGTCAAGAAATGTAAGCAATGTCAAATTCATGGAGACCTCATACATGCGCCAGCACAAGAACTATAGCCACTTGCGTCTCCTTGGCCCTTTTGTCAATGGGGACTCGATCTCATAGGCAAGATTCACCCTCCTTCTTCCAATGGTCATAAATTTATTATCACAGCCACAGAGTATTTCATGAAGTGGATTGAAGTTGTGCCTCTCACACAAATCACTAGAAAACAGATTGCCACCTTCATCCTTAACTATATCATTTGCCGATATGGTATCCCTGTTTCCATTATCACTGATAACGGGCGACCCTTCAAAAATCAGGATGTTCGTGAACTCTGTGACCGCTTCCATATTTCTCATTGTTTCTCCACACCATATTACCCCCAAGGTAATGGCCAAGCTGAGGCATCTAATAAAACAATCCTTAAAATCCTCAAGAAGACAGTCGACGATGCTAGTCATAATTGGCATATCCAACTCAATCCTGCACTTTGGGCCTACCGCACAAGTGTCCGCACACCTACAGGAGCTACACCCTATTCACTAGTCTATGGTTCTGAAGCCATCTTGCCTATTGAGGTCGAGTTACCCTCTTTACGGGTCTCTTTGCAAAACATCATCACTGATGAAGATTACAGAGTCTCTCGCTTACAAGAACTGGAACTGCTAGATGAACGAAGACAAACTGCTTTTAATCATCTCAAGGCTTACCAACAATGAATGAGTCGCAGCTACAATCACAAAGTCAAGCCTCGTACATTTGAGGTAGGTGACTTGGTTCTCCGAGAAAACCCCAAGAATTAGCAAGACAGAGAGAAGAAGGGCAAGTTTGAACCAAACTGGCTTGGTCCTTACATCATCACAGCAGTATATGGCTCTGGGGCATATCAGCTCTCAACTACAGAAGGTGAGCCTTTGGAGGATCCTATCAACAGCATGCACCTTCGCAGGTTCTACACATAGCTCTTCGGAATATCCTAATTCAAAAAAATACAAAAAATCAAAAAATTCAAAAATACAAAAAAAATCATAAAAATAAAAAATCGTTACTTGGTGAAAACCTGGCAAACAGGCGCCTTGTGACACAAAAAAATTGAAAAATTGAAAAAAGTAAAGAGAAATAATTTCGTCCAACAGTGAAAACCACTTCGGTGGCGCCCTGGGCAAGTACCATGGTGAAAATTGGGTCACCAGCGCCATGCGTAGAGACATTGCTCCTCCCTCCTTCAGGATTCTCTTTCATCATTTAACTTTGCACACACTCACAACCTATTCGTTCATAATAAACTTACCCATTCCCATCATGGCTTGTTATTGATCTACCCAAGATTGGTTAGCCATTCATAATAAATCTCCCTTTCCATCCATAATAAATCAGATCCTATTTGTGGCTAAGGCAAATCCTACGTCTAGTGATGGGTGTGGAACTGAGAACATCACATGTTTCAAGGAGTACAGTTTCTTCCAGCTTCCTTCAGTCTGTCCGCGCACAATCCGCAATAAAGAAGCATCTGCATCACAATCTGCAATAAAGCTTCATCTTCTCCGCAATAAAGTATCAGCTTCATGGATTCAGTCAGTTTCAGATGAGACACAGCAGCAACAATGGGCTTCAACAAATCAAATCTTTCAACAGACTCAGACAATATTATGGTTCAGTGTTATCTATCCTTTCTGTGAAAGTAAACATTGTGACCACAATCAAATAAGACTTATACAAGTGACAAGAGACACTAAATTTGAGGACTACAGTGGATGTTGGTGTCGAGTCTTGGTTTTCTTTTGATTTTATCTTTCTGGTGACATGTCTTTTAGCTTTTCCAGGATGTCTTTGACTAGAGATTCTATCTCCAGGATGTCTTTGACTAGAAAGACGAGGATGGGGTGATGTCACCTATTTGTATTTGCTGTCTGTGGATTGTCTCTTAGTAATGCTATGACTTGTCCAAGGATATGAGGACACTGTGAGTCTAGTGTGAACTGGGGCATTCCTTGTTTGTGACTGTCTTATCTCCATGCAAACAAGTACAATGACTTTCTAGGTCGAACATATGCCTCGATTGTCATAACCTATTTTGCCATAATAAAGCTCAATGATGATAACGCACAAGAAGCTCTTTCATGTTCATATCTTCTGTCTTTCATCCCCCTTTCTTGATTGACTTCCATCGTCCTTCTCGAGTCCGCATAGCCTGCTATCACATGACTGAGTATAATGACACACCAAAAACAATTGCATTTCATGTAGTTTCACCTACATTGCCACATATAAGCATTTCCATACATACATATAGATATCACAATTGCATCACATCCTGCACACAACACCTGTTAGCACAATTTACATTTGCATTATCATATTCATCTGCATTTCATACATTCACATTTGCATTGGCATAACATATAAAACATAAAAAGAACAAAAAAATAAATATTGCATTGCATCATATACATATTTGCATCCATAGCATACAACATACATCATAAAACATCTCATCACATAGGTACACATGCATATAGCTGCCGCAAAAATGAATCATCTCATATATATAATCAAAAGTGTCATGATACAATGATGTCAAAAATACATATGGCTACAAAAGCACCCGCAGGTGTCTACATCATCATACAAAAAATGGTACAAAACTGATACAATGGGAGCCCTCTATGGCTATGATGAACTCCCTCCCTCGGAGCCACCTGGCCTCGGTGGAATCTGAGCCCCTGAAGGACCCGCCCCAGGATCATCCTGCCTGTCCCCTCTATCTGGTGGTGGTGGAGGACCCATGACCCCACCACTCGATGCCTGTCTCCTCCAGCTCCCCCCGTAGCTGTCGCTATACGCGACGATCTATGGAAGCTCCTCGCCTGCTGAACTGCTGGTACTGCACCATAGTAGAGGTCCCTCCAGTAGCCTATCTCCTCTCCTGCCCGCAGGACATATGCATATCCTACCCCTGTGTCCTCCACCACCTGTCTCCCTGCCCTCAGTGCTATCTCGGCCTCTGTATAGCGCTGGATCGCCTGATCTCTCTCCCACTCAGTATCTCTGAGCCTCGTCCTGAGCCGATCCCTCTCCCTCTCTAGCTCCTGAATCTCATCTTCTTGTCCCTGGCAGATCTCCCTCAGATCCAGTAGCTCAACCTCCACTGGGTCAACCCCCTCTGCCTCTGCCTCTGCCTGTGGCTCCCCCTGTCCCTGTACCTGTACCTGTACTGGTCCCTATCTCTGTCCCTGTCCCTGTGCCTGTACCTATCTGGGACCTTGTGCTGCTAGTACCTGTAGCGGCAATCCATCGCGACCCCTCACCACCCGAGCCGATCTCTCCTCATCACCCTCCCTCCGAGGTGCAACCCTCCTCTCTCCAACTACTCCCCTCCTCCTCCGTCGGCCTCGACCCCCATCACCTCCACCATCATCATCATCTCCCCCACCATCTCCCTCCAGTGCCTCTCATGGATCTGTCAACCGTGGGAACGGATGCTCTGCCCAATAGGCTGTATACTCGGCATCCATGCCGACATCCTCGATCTCTGGCCACATGTCCTAGGGTAGAGGTATCATCTCCACCAGCTGTGTCACTGCCTGATCATACGATAGCAACGGCCCAAACTGTGCCTGATCTCTCATGGTACGGGCATACATGCCTGAGCCCCGCGACATCCTCTGAATCCGGCCAAACTTTCGACCAATCCTGTCTACCAGCTGCCTCTCTAGCACATAGGGCGTCCGCCCAATCAGGTACCTGCTCTGAAAGGTGTACGGTAGCTCAACTGTGTCATCCTCCCACTGCTCATAGCCCAGATAAGGTCACCATATGACCTCATCAATGTCATCAATCACTCGCCGCCAGTACTCTAGCCTGCCAATCCGTGGCTGCGAAGTGATCATATCATATAAATGCACGAAGCTGCGCCCATGACCTCTGCCCCTGAAGTGTATCGGTCGGGTAACCGACAGATGCTCGTAAGCCCATACCTGCAGCAATGTAACTCCGCAGCCCAATCCCACTGACCCATGATAAACAAACTGATGCAGCTCGTAATATAAGTGTGCCAGCACACATGGTCCCCAGGCATATCTGGTATGCTGTGTCATCAGCGTCTCCAGTGCTCCCCCCCAGCCCACAACCAACTCCCGTGTTGCCCTGTCTGGACACAAGAACCCACTGATAGCTCCTCCGATCACTGCCAACAATGCTAACCCTATGGCTATCATGGTATCCCATGCCACGTGTCCTGCCCTCATCTCTAATCCAGGGTCCTAGAATACTCATCTCAGGGCCTCTCTGTCGCCATCTCGATCGTATGGGATCAGCTCCCCATCGATCGACACCCGCAGAATCCTGTATACATCCTCCAGGGTGACTATCATCTCACCCATAGGCAAATGGAACGTGCACGTCTCAGAGTGCCATCTCTCAGCTAGCGCAGTCAGCAAACCCATGTTTGCCCGAAACTCAGGCACATATAGTACATGTCTCAAGCCCATCTCCTCGATGGCAGCTCGGTCCTTGAACGACAACTCCGGTCGCAACCTCTGTGTCGATGGGAATCTCTCCCGTGACTCCAGCATCGGCAAATACTCCTGCAGTCAAGCAAATCAATCATGTCAGTTATAATGGCATTCACTGTTTATCACAAAATGCTACTTTTTATCTAAATGCATATGGCTATCTATCCTAGTGACACTCACTGTTCATCACAAAGTGTTGCTTCTATCCTAGTAGTACTCCCTGTTCATCACAAAGTACTACGTGTGTGACACTCCCTGTTCATCACAAAGTGTTACTCACATTTGCACTCCCTGTTCATCACAAAGTGCTGCTCATACTTTGGGTACTCCCTATTCATCACAAAGTACTCTATCTTGGTACTCACTGTTCATCACAAAGTGCCTTGATCTATTCTAGTCTTCCCTAGAGGACCTGCTTGAGTGTATCCTCTCAGCAGCTTATCCAATTGACAGCATATGTTCATCACAGAACTGCCGATCTGACCTAGAAGACCAAAACTTGCATTTTTCAACGCAAACGCACTTACATTACATAAACGCGCCTACAGACTGCACAGACGCGCCTGCACAACACAGACGCGCCTGTATAACACAAACGTGCCTATGCCGGGCATAAACGCGACTAGACTACGCAAACGCCCCTGCACATCGCAGACGCGCCCGCATTCGACACAGACGCGGTTCTAGACACAGACGTGCCTGGCACCGACACAGACGCGCCTGGCGGACATAAACGCGCCTGGCACCGACGCAGACGTGATTAGACGATTTTTGACATTTTTCAACTCTACTTCTAAGCGCATTTATTGCCCTATTCGACATGCATTAATGACAAAATTAAATGCGTCCAAGTACAAGGAGGTTTGGTGGTACTTACCGGCTCTCCTGCCTCTGCTGGCCTCTGAAATCGGCGAACACGGTCGAATCTATGCACGAAAGCCATCGCTGTTGACTGCTCCTGCTCTTTTCTCGCTCTGCACTTTGATCTCGTGAAAGTGTAGATGACAATGAGGATGTATTTTCCCCCGTGGTCTATCTTATAGCCTACCCTAGCCTTAGCCTTCATTTCCCGAGTCAGTCTTCATTATCTCGTGACTTTGTCACTTTATCCGGTCAGTCCATTCTAGCCTTTCTTTCTTATCGAGAGATTGTCTGCAATCTTTTTAGACATTTTCATCCAATCTCTCGAGGGGGCATATCATTCCCATCTTGGGGCAACTCTGTATCAGTTCATCTTATCTTCTTTGAAACAACGCGACAAGCCGCATTGTCTCAAAGAGGGGCAAAATGTAGACACCTAAAATTGTCATGTCTAATTAAATAAATATTTTATTTATTTAATTACCTAAGCCTAATTCTTCTATTAATTAAATAAATCTTTATTTATTTAATTAATTCATTTATCCTCTTCTAACCTTATTTCTCATTTAAATAAATACATTTATTTATTTAAATTATCCTTTTCCTAAATTAAATAAATATCTTATTTATTTAATTGATCCTACTTCTTCTATTAATTAAATAAATCTTTATTTATTTAATTAATTCATTAGCCTTTTCTACCCATGACACATGTCATTCATCTCTTAATTCATACACTACCTACCCATTTCATTATTTTATTATTTCTTTTACCTACCCTCTAATCATAGCTGACCTCCTTTTACACCTCTCAATCTTATCCCTCCATTTCATATAGTGTCTTCTATTTAAGGAGATGCTTCCTTCATTATCAAACCCTAATCATTCATCCTAATCAAGCATCCTAATGACTTAATGCCCTAATGATCATTTTGACTACACTACGATCCTACTTGCAACCACATTCCGTTCTTTGTTGAGCTCTTGTGCACATAAAATCTGAGAGCAAATATATCAAGCAAGATCAATGGAGATAGGAAGAATGGAGATCAAAACCCTATTGGACATGTGATGGTATAATATTTGTGATTTCATGTGATTTGCATTGTCTTAGGTAATCTTCATATGTTATGGTGGATCTTTGTTGTTGTTAGGCTAGGGTTTTTGTGGTTGAATTCATTTAGCCTTTCAATATTGTTATTGTTATCCATTTTCACCATATACAAAACTCCTATATAAGTGTAATGTGTATTGAACAAAAATATCGAATAATAATAATATGGTGTACAGTCTTAAATTCTATATGGTATCAAAGCACATGTTTGATGAAATGGGTTGGTGATATTATTCTCCAACCTAGTTATGTGGAAATCCTTATGAACTTCAATTATTATAAGCTTGTTAGATTTGTTGTCATTAAGTGGTTGGATGAATCAAACGTTGGTCTCGATGATTTTTTGTAATATCGAGTTTGCTAAATAAGTCTCGACTTTGTATTTAATTAAATTATCATAATAAAATAAAATATATATATATTTAATTGTAATTAGACATATTATCACTTGTACACAGTGTCCATCTTCTTGGGGCTGGGGGAGAAAATGTTTTTTCCTCACAATTGACAAATTTGAAACTCGAAGAAAATTTTGTTAGGTAAGTAACAAACCAACTTAGATGCAAGAGGCAACAAAGAAAGGAGGGTATTCAACATCCTCTTCTAATTCACCATCAACGAGGTTGCTTATCAGTTTGGCGATATTTTATTTTCTATTGTGTGGTAGTGATAATTTCCTATGCTAGTGGGGATCAAGTGACATTTTCAACAACAATGGATTTTTTATTCCTTCATGTGTAATTTTCTAATATAACCTCCTGGTGTAAAATAGTATTGAACAAAAAACACTAGTGTAATATAGTTCATGGATCTTGAAAATTTTTATTAGTAATCCAAAAACCATCTAAGTTGAACATGTGAGTGTGTTCGTCTTTATGTTCAAGTTTGTTGTAAAACTATGTGAAAACCATGAAATGTTGATGAGAGGTGCCTTTCATTTGAATCAAGATCATGAGCCATAATTTTTGGGCTTACTATAGTTGTAAGTGTAAAAGTTTGAAAGGAAGAGAATATGGATATCATTGATACTGTAAACATATGCATAAGAAGGCAACTAACTACAAATATCCTTTGGTTGTTGGACTTCTTGTAAGTGTGGTTAGTTGGTGACGAGTTCAGTGGAATTGAAAGCAAGAAAAGTTCTCATATGTAGGTAATCATGTGCAAGAAGATCTAGATAGTAGTATGCAGACCTAAAATTATGCACATGCATACAATTCTATTTTTCAATTCATGTGACGTACTTTCTTCCCACATGTTCACACTAAGAGATGGGGTGTTAGGAAATTATGTTAGTCCTCACATAGGTGTTTAGGTTAACTATCAAGTTGTTGAGAAATAACTTAATATTATTGTTGGTTGTATGAGTTATTCTAGGAATATGAGTAATTGGAATGACTCGTATTATCATAGAGTGGTTCCTATAATATAGGAGATGAAACTCCTATATAAGTGTAATATGTATTGAATAAAAACATCAAATATCAATAACAATATTATTATGGTGTAATCTACACTCTTAAATTCTATAGCTTAGTCTCCAACCTTCTCAATCTATCTTATCTCCATGAGTTGGATGTGAACCATCCACACTAAATATGTAAGCCTAACCTATTCTATTATGAAGCCCATCAACTCTTCTAACCATCTCCTTTCACTATTATTTGGTAAACCTTCTTGCTCCTAGCCTCAATCCTCCACCAAAGCTTAACACTTCTACCAAGATATGTGGTAGATGTTCTTAAGGGCTCATTTCAAAGGCCTCACAAACTTAACAAAATCATCCATGTACCAAAATAAGATATTCAATATCTTATCATATTTTATCCTTCACGTGGCAATCTAGATAACCTTATACTTAAACTTTGTCCCACTAAAAGCCAAATAACATTCTCACACAATGATAGCTTATTTTTCATATCATTTTTTTAGGAAACTATGACTCAATTATTAGTATACGTCCCTAGTCCACTCTCCAATGTGTTTACTTATCCCCTAGGGTCACAAAGTTGTAATGAATCATGTCTCTTATCTAGGTCCTCAATCATTTGATAATTATGAGTTTGTTGTATATGTTGACCTTTCTATTCTTTGGCATGCTCCTCAACTTGATACCTAAGATGGTTGGATCCTCTGTGCCAACTCAAAACCTTTGACACTTTCTTTTTTAGTTGTGTTGGTCAGGATACGAGGGGTTAACTTTTGAAATTTAAAAAGATAATATAAAAGTTCTAGAATGAATTTATGTAAATGCAATATTTTTATGAATCAAACTTGTGGTAGATACCAAGAGCGTCTAATATCAAATCTTATAAGGCTACACTTTTATGGCTTTAATGATCTTTGTTAATCTAATCTAAGATGCCTAAGCCTTACATGTGATCCTTAAAAAAAATGTTAGTGGTAGAAAAAAAAAGGTACATAACAACATGAACAAGGGATTTTGGAATATAGGAGGCAAACACATTGCCGAGATAAGAGTTGACGAAAATAGTTTATTAATCAAAATGAACACCATTGAGTTACAATAATGATATGGCCCAAAGTTGAGTTTACTGCCTTGGGTGGCAAGTTGGACTTCTTTGATATTGCTTGAACACCTAAAATGGAACAATTCCCCTAACGCCTCAACACCCTTTTAGGATGCAACCCACATTAATTTCACATAAGGCTAACTTCCAAGTCTAACAACTCAAGCATGGCTTATCTCTCCAACCTTATTATGCTTTAAAAACTCCTTGGACACATTCATATGTACCCAATGACATTTCCAAAAATATTATCTTGTTCCCTTTCATAAGCTTGGCAGCCTAATTACACTTGCTTTGAATAGGTCTGGAATTATTTGGAGGAAGCGAGTACTAAACCTAGACAATTACAACAAGCTTTTTTAGTGCCCCAACTCTACGATGAACTCTATCCTCCTCACTCTTTCTTTACATTGAAAATAGCCTATACACTTGCTTTGAATAGGACTGAAATTATTTGGAGGAAGCGAGTACTGAACCTAGACAATTACAACAAGCTTGTTTAGTGCCCCAACTCTATGATGAACTCTATCCTCCTCACTCTTTCTTTACATTGAAAATAGCCTAAAAAGATAAACTATGTAGAATCAAGGGTTAAGATAATCTTCCTTCCCACACTAACTCATTTGACTGCAAAATTTGACAAAAAATTCTGATGAAAGATGCATAATTAGATGTTTCGTTGGATAATTAAAGTTTATGCCCGACGTTCGTCGGAATTTCGACGAACATTCGTTGGAATTTGTATGAATATTTTTTTAATAAATAAAAGTGAGCTCGATGATTTATAAATGGCTAATTTGATCATCAAATAAAATACGCAACTAAACATTAGATTTATGCTTGGACAACAGTTATATGTATGTACACATATATATATGTATATGTATACGTATACATATATACACATTGTGTGTATATATATATATATATCTTATTTATATATATATATATATTAATAAATATATATTTTTACATATATTTATATTTTTTAATATAAATAAATATATATTATATTTGTACAACTTGAGTTGGCCTAGTGGTGGAGAACTTGTGCTCTTGAAAGAGAGTTTACAAGGTCAAACCCCACAAGGGGATAGGGTATGTACATCTTATTGGCTTCAGCCCATTACCTATCAAAAAAATAAATAAAAATAAAAATATATTATATTTATATATATTTTTATGTGTGTATATATATGTGTGTGTGTGTGTGTGTGTATAAATATATCTTTAATATAATATATACTTAAGTTACAACAAGTTATGGGTACCTAACATCATGGTCCCACACCATGATGCTGGTCATAATTAATTATTTTAATTTCCATAAAAAACTTCTAGCCACAATCCTAATGGGTTGTGCAAAGAATTTCATCCATTAGATTGTTTTAATCTCTATCATTGGATCTTAGGGCTTGAATGGAAAACCCTAACATCTATTATGATGGAAAGTAATCCTATTCTCTCATTTGAACATTTTCTCAAGCTTTCTAACCCTAGCCTCATCCATGGAAGCCATTGTTGCAGGTTTCTCAAAAGTGCTTTGGCTTCATCAAATAAGCTATGGAGATCAAAGATTTCACCCAATCAATTCTTATAGTATTTTTAAAACCCTAGATCTAATGTAATTTTTCTCTTATATTGTTTGAAAATATCCAAGTTAGGAAGGAGTAGCATCCATAAGCATTTGTGGGAGATCAAAATATCCATTTTATTTGTTTTAGATTCACACCAAATTTATTTAGAGATTTTTTTTTCTTTCCCTATTGTTTTCTCAGTGAAACCCTACATCTAATTTTTTGCATCTTTTCTTTGTTTTTGCAAATATCTCATAGGTATGGACTGGAAAAGAGTGGCGACCATGAAAATATTATAGGGTTTTGTTTCCTTTCAATTTGAAGGATTTATATATTTTTTTACGAGAAGGGGTTTGAAATTCCCCTCCCTTTCAACCTTGCCATGAGGACTTGTGACCTCCATGGAGGTCGCAGCCCCCACGGCTGTGGGTTCTGCAACCTCCATGGAGGTTGCAACCCCCACCGTGGGTTTTGCGGCCTCCATGGAGGTTGCAACTCCAAATTTTATTTTATTTTTTTCAAAAAAATATTAAAAAAAATTAAAGTAATTTTTTATATTAAATTTCAATAGTTTAAGTTCGAATTTATTTAAACTAAATAAATGACTAGTTAACAACAATCAATGACTAAAAAGACATTGTACAATGTTTTGTGATTATTTTGGAGAAACTTTTCATCAATTTACCGACAAAAATCAGCTCCAATGACCGTACCACTGTCTGACAATAATTCGTCAGAATTTTGACATATATAAATTTCATCGAAAAAGCGATGAAAATTGTATGGGTCTTTTGTCGGTAATTTGACAAATTTTTGTCGATATATCGAAAAACATTCGTCAGAATTTGGAGTCTAATAGTGCCATGAACGAATTAATTAATGAAAGATTTCAATAATGTCTATAAGATATATGGTACCAAGAGCCACAAAAAAAGTGGAACACTAACACAACCACATGACACAAGGGCCACCCAATAAGCCTTTTGGAATTTCTAAACCTTGGGTCTTGATAAAAAATCTTGTTCTTTTGTCTAGTCTTGCCTCCTCAAACAAGGTAGTTAGTGTTGTGACCTTTTCACACATCCCCCCATTGCAAATGGGGACCCCCTCTTTTGCTTGGCAGTTTAGTTGTTTGCTAGGGCTTAGTTTGTTTAGCGGTAGCTTTGATCCTTGAGTGCAAGGTTTATCTTGAGGGTGTGATTAAGTCACATGTCCTAGTCCATAATCCATGAATAAGCATCAAGACTGAGAATTGAGGGCAAAAATTCACAATATTGTCAATGTTGCCAAATGTTGTCAAAGTGCAAGAAAAGTCATAAAATATTGTCAGAGTTGTCTAAAATGCAAAAAATGTTGTCAAGGCAAATTGTCAAGAGTGTGAAAATTGTGAAATGTTAAGTGTAGATTTGGGGGAAAAAATTCAAGAGTGTAGTATCTTGACAAGGTTGGATTTTTTGACCTTGACAAGAAGGAAAAATAAGGCAAATTTGAATTCATTGTATAAATTGCAAATACTCACTAGGATCAACGAAATTTTTAAAATTTGGATGAGGATTGATGGAAATTCCAAACTTGAAGTGAGGAATTTATCCTTAAATGAAGATGAAACAAGGATTTTGATCATGGAAAAATAATGGAAAATTCAAGAAGTTCCATAAAAATCCCTGGATTGAGCTTATTAGAAATTGATAATCCTTAGCGATTTTAGAATTGCACTTGCTTGTCCTCCATCAATCTTGGATTTTCATCATCCTAGTCCTTGTACAACAAGGAAATGTGCCTACCTTAATGCTCACCTTAAAAACCCACCTTTATATGTCCTTGCACAGTCTAAGAGATTTCTCATCCCAGTCCCTAACCAACATGGAGCACCTTTCCTAGTCCCTGTCAACCCCTCAAATTCACCCTTATTTATTAAAGCAGTCACCGGTGTGATACCACTTGAAGCAGTCATCGATGAGGAGTGACCTCAAAGAGATCAATCTGGACCGGTCAACAAGAGTAAATACAATGGAAACACAAAGATACGATGGAGGTAGTGCATAACAGATTGTTTTATTTCATGAAAATTGATTACAATCAACCTATAACAACCGAGTTATAGCATACCGACTCAGAGGCCTGGTAGAACATACAGAATAGGTCACAATCGGGTCCTTGAATCTTGAGATCTATCTTCTATGCACAATCTAGCTACTCGATTCTCCGATCAATTACATTCTAATGTGCAATTACAAT
This sequence comes from Cryptomeria japonica, assembly GCF_030272615.1. Classification (NCBI taxonomy): domain Eukaryota; kingdom Viridiplantae; phylum Streptophyta; class Pinopsida; order Cupressales; family Cupressaceae; genus Cryptomeria; species Cryptomeria japonica. The sequence continues at coordinate 119,489,692 of NC_081410.1, forward strand.
TATATATATCGATCCAAAAAGCGATCAAAACCCGAAGAACAAGACCTAACGTGTAAAATACCAAGGTCGGCCTCCGCCAAGAGATTCCTCCAGAAAATAGAAAGGATGAAATGTAGATCACAGGAAAAGGTCTACCATACACCAAGGAACATTAGAATCAATGCCCAAGGCTCCGCAAGCTTCAGAAGGGGTTCTGGTTGATCACCAAAATAGGTCTAGGCAACTGGTAACAAGAACTGTCAACCGGTAACAGGAAACTGTCAAGGAGACCGATAGCGATATCTTGCCAGAAAATGATCCAAATGCAATGCAATTTGGAAACAAGAAAGGTGATGAAGTCTTCAGGTAGAATCCAACTCCATAGGATCCGGTGAGCCAAAACCGGGACACACAGAAAGGAAAACTGCAATTGCAAACATAAAGTAAAATGTTTTTGGTTGATGCAAGATTGCTATGAACCGGGGATGCTCCTGCATCATTTATCCTTGAGCATTGTGAAATTAGGTCCTTGCTATTCCCTACACATCCTTCATTTGTGTTGTCCTTGACTACTATGGAAAGATGCCCTTCTTTTCCATGCACAAGTGACATTTGTACCTACATGAGTCCCTGCACATCATGAAAAACTACTCACACTTGTCCATGGACACCTTAAAAATGTGCTCATATTGTCCTTAGGAACATAGAAATCCCACCAAGGACAATTCAAAATGAAATCAATGACTTTGGAAGACCAACTTGCATTAAAAAAGACTTAAAGGGTCCCTCCAAAATAAGGTATATAAAGTGAGTGCCTAAATCATTAAAGTTGGTTGAACTTGGAGAGGGGTCTAAAAACATTTGATTATGAAATTTTGAAAGAAAGAGCAGATGAATCAAGGCCTAGCCAACTTGACATCGGGTCAATACAAGTGAAAAAATAAATAAAACTACCACCTAGGTCAGCAAAATTAGGAAATGGTAATTCTTAAAGGTGGAGCGCATGTGTGTGTGTGTGTGTGTACAAAAAAAATTCAAACACAATATGTATATATGTTGAATTAAGAGCTCCATTTATCCATTATTCAAAAACAATTCAATATATCTTCAAGAGAATTGAGAAGACATAGAAGAGCGAAATTGGTAGAAGACCTAAAGGAGTGAATCAACATTTGATTTTAGGATGATTTCCCAACAAATTTGAAGTGATTCTTGTTAAGATAAATCAGATTGCAAGGTGAATTAGCCCTGAGGTTAAAATTTTCTAGCAAGGAAGAAGACATATACCCTCATTAAAGTGAATTTCACCAGCATATTAGATATTTCTAGACCTATATCAAACATGAAAGATATTTTCAAGTTGATTTCCAAGCTGCTTGAAGTGTAATAAAAAATTCTTAAGGTTCAAATCTTTTGAAAATTTGTGCAAGAGGTAAGAGGAATGAATTTTTAGCAAGGATGTGAAGGATTTTATCTCCTCGGAGATGAAAGATTATTAATGATGTTATAAAATATAAATATGCTTTGAAATACTTCATTTGAGGTTGAAATTTCATGTAAATTCTTTCAAGATCATTCAAAGAGAGTTAGGAATGCAAGTGTAAAGTTCTAGAATTTAACATATCTTATCATATAGACCTAGGGATATATTCATAGTTGTAAGACAAGTTTCTTTTTATTTTCAGGGATAGATGTCAAGTGCCAAGGCCTAAGGAGTTTCAAGACAAGCTTAAATGAAGTATGATTTCAAAGGGGTCCTTTTGGAGTGAAGGATTGTTTCAAAATGGATGAATATTGGAGACACAAACCTTGGACACGTTGACATGGAGGGATTCAAAGAATGAATGTATGGATACAATCCATCCAAGATGGCCAAGAGGATGGTGACGAATGGAATCATGCAAGTTGCATGTTTCCCCATTGTAGTGCAATGTGTCGACTTGATGGTTGAATGTGCTAGACATTATGATCCTAAGGACAGTCAAGTAAAAGCTCCTAATGGTAGAGTGTTGGCTTATCTTTTAAATGAAGCCATTGCAGAGGCTTTCAATATTCTAAATTACAACTCCATAGTCGACAAGACAAAGGAGGAAGCTTTGAGGATGTACATCAAGATAGACCTAACTCTTGTGCAACGATTATCAATAGTACATGGATGTTGAAACCAGGAAGGCATCATTCCAAAATGCTAAAGAGACTTTTTGGGTCCAACATCAAAGAGGAATATGGAGATCTTGTCACATTTTTGAACATGGTAATGGTATTCCCTCAAGCTTCTAATTTTGAGCCATGGATGTTCTTCTTTATTGAATAAATAACATTCGAGGTGAAGATAATCAATTGGGCCAAGATAATTAGTGATAACCTAGATGGATAATTAAGGAACTTGGAATGTTTTCTATCATTCTATTTGAGTTCTTACATGGTCTAAATGTGTTGGAAAGACGTTATAAATATAGAGGATTGAAATGTAAGGAACCAATTGGGAATGCAGATAGACAATTCAAATTGTACGAACGCTACCCTCAACTGCACCTTAACAATGTTGCTCATTTCAGGAGGGTAAATGATGCCTTCTCAATATACATTGTCCTAATTTTACAAGGAGGTACTCATAAGAGGTTATCACAAGAATCTAAGGAGTTGGTGAAGAGGTATGGTTAATAGTTTATTCAGCTCCCAAAGTTCACCTACGTTAAAGCGCAAGGATTTTCATCCTCCTCCTACCGGCTTCCGAGATTCCCAACTGATAAGATGATATTTTTATAGGTTACAAGACAATTATCCATGTATGACAAGATCCAAAAGTATTGGTGTAATTTATGTTTCATGTAATTACACTTTACTTAAGTTAACTTAGGATAATGCATATCATAGTAATTTTCATAGGAGACACTTAGGGAATGACATATCCAGGGAATACGATTGTAGGAGAAATTCTACCTTTGGTGTTGTTGTCTTGTTATCACATTTTCATATCCACTTATAGTGGAATGATAATTCCACCTTCGATGGGTGATCCACCTTTAGTGGAATTATCTATTCTTTTCTCCTACCTACTCTTAGTGCCCCTTGCATCTCATTGAGCCACGTGTCATGATTGTGTGCTCTCTTTCCTTATTGCCTTGCCTTTATAAGAAAGATCATGTACATTGTATTTTGATCCAACTATTTGCATCATTGATAGGTATACAATTTATTCTTGTCACATTTATTCTCTCTTGTATATGTGTTATTCATTTGGCCTCTAGATCTTGGGTGGCTACCTTCATAGCCAATTCTTACAAAAAGAACAAGCATAAGGTCGGGATAGCTTTTTCAATCACCCTTGAAAATTCAATTGAAACATGTCCTTCACATCAAGCAACCAAAAGATTCAAAGAGGAATTGTATTTTTATTCCCTTGTGACATATGCATCAAGAATGAATTTTGATCCTTACCACAAAATTATAAAATATTTTGGAACGAGATACAAGCACAAGGTACATATTGAGGATTATTGGGAAAAATTTATGGATGACTTTGAAATCAGGAAGAGAATGTGTTCCAGATTATTCGTGCAAATGGTTAGAATTTTTCAATTATTTATTGTCCCAGATTAGGTTGAAGATAATGGGAATTATGTTCAATGCTACATTGAAGATGAAAAGGGTAAATCTCTTCCTGCCCCTAATTGCTCTGAAGTGGAAGTAGTAGACTTGAATGTATTGATGAGACCAGTCATGTCATATACGCAAAAATGGATAGATCACCAAGTTAATCTGTTGAAAAAAAGAAATATCCCTCTAACCTATCACTTGATGGGAGACTTGGAATAACAATATTTCAAGGATGAAATGAATGAAGAAAAACATGAAATCAATACTGAGTAAGAAAAGGAGTAGACAAGAAGGTTAAGAGCAAAAGAAAAGGAAAGTTATGGCCAAAGCTTCACAAGATAATGAGACAATGATAAAGGAGATTTATAGTGAAGAACCATAGCAGGAAAGACAAAAACCACAATTGACTCATTCATCAATCAACACTTCTTCAGTACAACAAGTTGCCTCTTTCATGGATAGAAAATGTAACATTAGTTGTAGAGAATGAGTCACAAAAGGGAGTTGGAATTCATCTATGTTCTGGAAGGTCAAAGTGTGAACGAATCCTTTGACTTCATTCAACACCAAAACTAGGAGAGAGGTCCTTCTCAAGATGTGGAAGTTCTTCTTGATCACAATCCAATGGAACTAGAGACAATACAAATTGAGGAAATCCTAAAGGATGTGGAGATGAGTTTTCCAAACAAATCTATTTCAATGAATGAATGATATCAACACTTCAAGGATTTCAAGAAAATTAAGAGTTAAGTGAAGATGTAGAACAATCTAAGACTCCCGAATGGTTGAATAATAGAATGAAGAAGAAGGTTGTGATAGAAAGCAATCTAGTTAATGACTTGGAGGACTTTCTAGGAAGGATTGGTAAGATTGTAGAGAAAAAAGAAAGCCAAGAAATGCTCCAAGATTACAAAAGAAAGTTCAAGATCCTACATAATGCAAGTTGTAATTCAAAAAGTTGACAAGGCTAAAGAGGATATCACTCTAGAAGAGTATGAAGTTGTGGTTGTTGACTTGGGATAAACCACAAAGGAATATGAGGTCAAGGAACTGGATGAATCCATGAAAGAAATTAAAGAAAGATTAAGAAATGAAGAAGAAAAGAAGAATCAACTCAAAGTAGAAAACAAGGAATTAAAGGATTATATACGAAACTTGATGCATCCAATTCAACAAGTTGAAGGAACATTCAGCCCTCCTCCAACACTTTGAAAAGAGTTAGTTGAGGATTTGGAAGGAATGAAATCGACATCACAAGAAACAAAGAAATGGATTGGAAATGTATTTGATAAAGCAAATGAATTCATTAAGGAGTCGGTACACATATATGCGAGAGTTGTATCCATTCAGGATAGGATTCAAGTCATACTTGCATTGTGTAAGGAATTTCAAGTTGTTAAGGAGAGTGCTATTCCATGTTCGCATGCATTGATGGATATTCCTAAGAAAACTTTGGTGGATGGAGATGTAATGGAGGCAATTCAAGCATGCGACTTTCACCGATGGTATTATGTATTGATGATGAGAAAGGAAATATTTGAGAAGGTAAAGGAATATTACATTCAGTTAGGTGGCATGGTCAATGAAATTTTGGATAAAATCCTCATTATTGTGGGAGTAATGCTTGGCAAAAAAGTGAATGATGATAAAGACATGAATGTGAATGAATTAAAAGATAAAATGAAGGTTATCTTCTTCAAGGCCACATGTTCCATTTTTAAAGGATCATTTGGAGGATGCTTCTTCATTCATGAATTTAATCAATGGTGTTCAAGGGTAAGGATTGAAATGGGAGAAGCTTTTTGCCACGTGTACAACTGACTTGGCAATCATAGAATGTAAGGTGGAGGCCACGCTAAGTGCACCAATGGAATATATTGGCATCATCATGTCTAGATTCATTGAATTTTCTAAAAAGGAAAGAGATAAGGGGCATACATTCCTAGAGAATAATTTTTTATTGTCACAAGTGACATTAAATTTTTCTATTTTCTCTTACTCCTCACAATTTGTGCCAAGCTTGGATACTTTATTTTTCATTGGCTAATATTTAATAATATTTAGTGGACTAGGTGATATTTGTAACTAACTCCACTTAGGGTTTCCTTGATTTATCTCGACCATTGATTTAGAATCAACCTGGGCCCTTCATTTGTAATTAAGAACTCTATATAAGGCTTGCTTATTTCATTTGTAGCAATAACTTTTGCAAAATTGTTGTTGAAATACTACTAGAATAAATGCAAACTCATTGAAGATTGGTGAGAACTTGTGTTTTGGGATGTTAGCATGGTTTGCTACTTCTCAAATTAGTTTAAGATTTGTTTACAACAAGTTGCATACTTGAATGGAAGATATTGTTGTTGATTCATGGTGAAACCTATATGTTCATACAATTTGTAATTTTTTGATTGCAAGTTGTAGTGTATGGTTAGTCTAAACTCATTTGAAAGCTTAACTTCAATTGCTTTATGCTCATTGATTTGCATGCCTATGGTGTTGATGTGTACAAGTGATTTGAAAATCATTTGCATACCCCTTGAAGATTGCATCATCTTTGTGTAGTTGTTTCCTCATTGCGAAGCAAAGATTAGTTTGTTTTCACTAATTCATCAATAGTTTCTTGTATTGTTAGAAGTATATTAAATTCCTAAACCCTATCCTTTTTGCATTTTATTTCAAAAGATCTTTCATAGAATTAGTTGGAGAGCCCTAATGCAAAATTATTCATTATTCAAAGGTAAAGAATTGATAAAGTCTCGAAAAATTGTGTAAGTCCCTTTGTGATATCAACAAATCACATATTTTCACCGAGCCTATCCATCATAAAGTCGCATTGTTCACATGGTAAACTTTGGGGTTGCCTTATTTGATCACATTGTTTATTGAGGTTTCCTTGTTCAAGAGAGGATAAAATACTTGTATTTTATTTTGTGTTGGTGAGTGTCACAAAACACACATCAATAGTTAGCTTGTCAACTCTCAATTTGTCCTCATACTTGATGCACAAATCATTATAAGTCACATACTCCATATTGAAGTTGCATTTTATCTCCACCACCATCTAGTTGCAAAATATACATGTTCTCATTTTTCATTCCTCCTTAGGCATTATCCATTTATTCATCTCACATCTAAGATGATGCATCTAGTCCTCAATGAACCTTCACCATTTTTTCCTTCCACTTAATTTATGGTCCTACTTAGGATTTTATAGGCATGGTCCCACGTGGATTAATTTTTTTGATACAATATGATTTCTTTTGACCAAGTTGTTCTATCCACATGACAACTTTGAATTTTTCTCTCGCAAACTTTTTTATTTTCTCATTAATGCTTAGACACTCTCATATGTTAATGTCCAAGTTACTTATCTTGTTATTTTGTTTCATACATGTGTTCTTCCTCTATAATAATCTTGAGCCAACAATGGTTGTACACATTATATGTCTTTTTTAGGTAATTTAACTTCCAAACCATTAGCAAAATAGAAAATAAAATCCAGCTAATAAAATCCTATATGAAATTGAAATTGAAATTTTAAACCAAAAGGTTGTAGCTCAAACAAATGATGAGAATGACGATATGTTCCTTGATCATGCCATCCACCCAGTTTCAAACCCTTGGAAATATGATAAGAAGGATGATATGAAATTGAAATTTTAATATTAAATCAAAAGGTTGTAGCTTAAATAAATGATGAGAATGATGATATGTTCCTTGATCATGTCATCCCAACCGACATTGAGAAAATAGATACCCTCAATTGATACCCATTAAAAAAAGTTAAAACTATTTTTAACATTCTCTCTACCCACCCCTATATAAATTAAAGATTTAGAAAGTCTTGAAAAGGAAAGTTACTTTTGAAAACCCTAACTTGAAATGGGAAGTTACTTTAGAAAACCCTAATGCTATTTTCCATGGGATGTGGCTAATCTACACACAAAACAACACTGTTAATCTCCACACAAAACAACACTCCGTACAATTTCTAAAATCCGTAAAACATAAGAAATTTTCACGAAATTTTTAGTAGCTAAATCTTCATGATTTGCATCCCCATTGCTATAAAACCACAAAAAAATCAGACAAAAAAACACTATTTTTACAGATCTTAAAGTTTTTTTAAGTACCATTTTATGTGGAGATTAATTGCTGGCTTTTTGATGCCGTGACACTAAATTCTAACTAATCTAATCAAGTCTTGTAACATTTAGGGTTTAAAGATATTACGCTACTAAGGGTTTGGTATTGACTTTGTGTATATATACAACTCGCATTTTATTGTTCTCGGGAAAAATATTTGTTTGGGCGTTTTCAAGGGTGTTCGGCTTACCTGTTTAGGGTTTTCAGCTCAACTGTTTAGGGTTTTCTCGAGTGCATTCTGTATTGTAAGTTTGCTGTAGGTGAGAATGGCGAGAAATTAGAGTCACTGGTGTGCTTTACTAAATACATAGTGCATACAGCGCTTTACATCGCCTAGAGATAAACAGGCAAAGTATTGTGGTCCGTCATCCTCAAATTGACGGAAAGCGAGTGATGCCTGGATATTTTTATCTGTCGACCTGTAAGTTTTATTGTTCTTTTTGTGGTGACCTGTTTTTCGATTTTACTTACGGCACGTTCTGTCAAGTGATTTTTTTGAAGTAATAGGTTGTTTTTGGCCGGTGATGAACTCATATTACCTACATTGTCTGATGCAATCTGTGATTTTATTCTGATTAAAGTTTCTGAGGCCAAATTTAAGAAATTATATTTTGTATTTTTTTTACTATAGATAATAATCGCCTGGTTCAAACTCGACTTAACTGAAATTACTAGAAATCCAAGAGTGCTGGACTGTGTTTCCTGGTTATTTTAGGGTTTTGAGCTCTAAGTTTTAATGGTGTTCTGAAATGAGACTTCAATTCTATATGGACTCGGAATCTTATCACAAATTTGCTTTTTAGTAACAATAGCAAGATAAATTTCAGCGCCTGTATTTGACTTTACGCTTGTACCTGTCGATCGAATTCACTGTAACATTGGTAATATTTTTTAACTATCCAATTTTTTCCCTGTTTTAAGTATGTTGTGAAATGTGATTAACTAGCAGTTTTATTCTATTGTAAGGTATGCAAGATATAAGGTCAATTGGTTAATTGGTTAGCCAATTATCAAATGATGTTTTTTTAATGTTTTTTTAGGAGGAAGATAACTTTTTGACCAATAAGTGATATGGAGAGAGTTGAAAGAGAGAGAGATGAGAGTGGAAGAGAGAGGGGGTAAGGAGATCAAGATATAGAGGAAGATAGAGATGGAGGAGGAGAGGTACATGGAGGGGAGACAAATATATAAAGATGGAGAGAAGAGAGGATATATGGATGAAAGAGAAATATATAGGGAAGAGGATCAAGTAGTTGTCCACTCTAATTTTGCACTTCTCAAAATCTTAAAACCTCATAATTAAGGTTTCAAGGCCACATTAGCATGCTTTTTGTCAAGGTGTCCAAACAACACATGATTGGTTGCGTTTTACAACAAAGGGTATATTTCATTCAATGACAATTTTAAAGTCACAACTATTGGTGCAATGTTGTTCAAAAATTGGACATTAAATCAGAAGTATGGGGTTATTAAATCAACTTCTTCTATCACAACTATTGGAACTCACTTAGAGTCCTCTCTCTTTTAAATAGGGATAGATGGAAAGATTGAGATAGAGATAGAGATAGGAAGTGATAGAGAGGCAAAATGATATAGAAATAGAGTTTTAAGAAGAGAGAAGATGGGGAAGAGAGCAAGATAGGTCGATATGTAAAGAGGGAGAGATGAAGAGGGTGATTTGATATAGAGAGATAAAGAGGGTTCAATGGGACAATAGTGGGAGAGATAGAGTAAAAGAGAGAAATGGAGAGGAGAGATAACTAAATAGATAGAGAGTAATTTATAGTATAGAATATATTAATTAATAATAATGCATATGGTAATAAAATATATTATATATAATTTATTGTGTGTTATAATTTAATTTGTACTAGGGGAAGGGGCTCGATTACCATTCATGTTCCATGGGTGAATAGCTAGAAAAGAAGTGAGTAATTAGAGGAATTGTTGATACACTTGTAAAAAGTAACAAATAATAGTTTTCATTAAAACAAAATCTTATTAAATATAACAATTAATTGATATTTCAGGTATATTTTCTTCTAGTTAATTATTTATAATATATTTTTAAGTAACAAATAAGTAAGATAGATTATTGATAAGATATACATATTTTGTAATCTCATTAATGACTCAACAATAAGTTGCTCACTTCTCATCACATTAACATAAACTTTAATTTATGAATATATTATATCAAAACATCAATTTATTACCAAAATTATTAAAATTACTTTTACTTATAAATAAACCTATTTAAACCTATTTCATAAAAATTAAAAGATTATTTGCCACATAAGTTAAAAACAAAATCCCTATATCTATAAACAACAAACAAATCAGATCTTGCTACTCCATCACATAAACTTATCCAAAAAGTAACCTAAACAGCTTCAAATGGACACTTCCACAACATACCTTAAAATTTTCATTTGAAACGCAGAGAGCTTGAGCACTTTGACCAGATCATTTAAGCGTACAGATCTTAACGAAGCTTGGTTTTCCTAATAGACTACACATACAAGGAATGTTATAGCAGAGCTACCAAATAAATTGGTATTAGGTACGTGGAGTAAATACGGCTAGGATATCTTACATCGTCTTAATATTTCTAATATAAAATATAGGGAAGCTCAAATGATTGGTAAGGTTATTTATATTATAATAATTTTTTAATTTAATTTAAAATTAACAAGTTAATATTAATTATTAAAAAAGATATAATATAATTTAATAAATTAATATATATTAACTTAATAAATTAATATGTTCGTTTATATTAATAATTATTATCTTTATTTGAATTTATTATCTATTTGTATAGAATCAAGGGTCATGAGATTGGAATTGGAAATACTGCAAAATAGACACGTCATGAAATCCACCACAATTTTTGGCTTGTATCATGTAAGATGTATTGTTAAGTGCCTAGTGAGCACACATGGGGTTGGCCTCCATTGATAGGGTTTTATGAGAAAGACAATGCTCTTCTTTGCCCTCAAATTTGAAGTAACTTTGTTGGCAAAAATGTTGGTTTGTTATAGGGCTTCTATAAAGTAGAAATGTTATAAGGGTTCCATTTTTGTCCTTTGTGTTTGGTATATTTAGGCTTTCCTTTGCCTTCAATGCTTTATATCATCTACATACCATCTACTATTGCATTTCATGACATTCAAATGCAATATCCTTAGGTAAAATTTTTATTAATGTGAAAAAAATAAATAAATAGGTTAAATTTTTATGAATGTGAAAAAAAAATATGGCAGCATTGAAAAGAGAACAAGTATATATGCAAAAGTTGTTTCTCTAAGTCACAAATTTTATGGTAGACACTTTTCTTTGCTCTTTTTTGAAAGATTTTCCCCATTGTCACACAAAAGATCTTGAAAAAAGGAAAAAAAGTATACAAATAAATTGCTCTGCAACTTTTAAATTGTTCCCACAATGTGAATTTGTAAGAACTCTGCTGATGTGAATTTGTAAGAACCCTGCTGGTTCTAACTCTCCTGAAATGTTATTGCTATTGTGTTTTTGGATTTTCAAGGTTTTTGAACAAATTTAAAGTATAAAATAACATGTGCCAGGCAAGAAATGCACATAAACCAACTACTGCTAATTGCATACCCGTGGGTCCTTAGCTTATTTTAAATAAAGAAATTGGTGTTTGCCAGCCAAAATTGGGAAACTAATCAAAATGGTCGTACAAGTCCATGAAATGATTTCTCTAAGCCACAAAGCAGATAGAATAGCTTGAAAGGACTAGGCGATGGGAATTGTGCATTCATAATGCACTTTGGGTAGGCATTCCAGCCTCCGAGGCAAAATGCCTCTTTTCTGGAGCCCCACGTGCCAACCTGATTGGTACGACCATCAATGAATCCTGTACGGCTGGTTATTGAATTGAATAATGCTGCTAATGAGGCTTCTAAATTGTATTGCTTCCTTCCTTATTCCAAAATCTACAAATAACCTCTGATGAAGCACCTCAAAACTTTTGTGTGAAGCCCTCTCAGTTTGCAATAATTCTGCTGATCTTTCACAACCTCAGAATCACAGATCCATGAAGAATGAATGTTCTTCAATAGCAAACCCTCTGAAACCCTTGTCTCAAACAATCCAGAGAGAAAATATCGAGCAATGTCAAATAATTAATAATGGAGTTTGAATTGCTTCCAATTTCCTTATAACCCCCAAATGGCACGATTTTCAATAAGTGCGCCCAAATGCATTTTAAATACATTAAGACATATTTAATTAACTTTGCATAGTTTATATTCAACTTGGACATCAAATCATTTGAGTGATTTAATAGAAATCACTTTATAATATTTAAGTGGCCTTTTAAATTAATAAAGTCACTTTAAGACTTTATAATATAAACACATAAGTTAAATAAATAATTTAACCACTAAAATATTAATATATCTCTCAATATTCAATCTTTTGATGAACCACTAAAAATAGTAAGTCCCGCAACTAAGCTCACACACCAACTGCTAAGGCCTTGGAACTAAACCCAAGACTGAATTGAAGAATAGAAACTACCACTGAGACTCTCTCTCCAAAATGTTAGCCTACAAGAGTCCAAAAATGATAGGCTAACCCATTAGTCACAGAGACTGACTAGGGCGGGGACATCACAAAATTAAACATTGATAGAAGCATTTGTTGATTGAAATCCAAAAGAATGAATAAAATATTAGTGCATATAAAGCCTTTTCAAAATATTGTTGTTATTACTCACCATATTAGGGATCTAGGATTTTCAGAGACTCTTGGGCATGCTGAGTCCCAGGCACTGAAATTGGTCGAGGAGTGGGAGCTTCGTGAGGAGATATTTTGAAAACAAAAGGCTAGAATTGATTGGCTTGAAGAGGGTGATAAGAATACTGCATTTTTTCATCACTCTGTGCAGGCTCGACAGAATAAGAGTTATATCTCTTCTCTTGTTAATTCTGAGGGTGTTATGATTTCTTCGCAACAAGCTGTGTCTAAAGAGGCTCGTCAATTCTACTCTGCTCTGTTTATGAAGGAGACTCCTCTTGCAGAGGCTGATGAAGATATGGTTCTCGCTTGTATTCCTTCTTTGATCTCTAATGATTTGAATGCTTCGCTTACTCGTCCGATTACTTTATCTGAAGTGGAGGAGGTTGTGTTTGGAATGAATAAGGGGAAAGCCCCTGGCCTTGATGGTTTCCTTGTTGAATTTTTCCAAGAGTTTTGGGATATTGTGAAGTTGGACTTGTTAAAGGTTGTCCGAGACTCTTTCCAAAATAAGCAAATGTTTCGTGCCCTAAATGCTACTTTTCTGAACTTTATTCCTAAGAAGGAAGGTGTTGATAGGATTGAATTCTTTAGACCTATTGTGCTCTGAAATGTGGCATACAAGATTATTACTAAATTGATTGTTGAGAGGCTTAAATCTTGTCTTCTAGTGATCATCTCTGAGGATTAAGGAGGCTTTGTGGCGAGTCGTCAAATTTTGGATGGGGTGGTGGTTGCTTATGAGGTCATTCATTCCATGGTGACCTCTTAGGACATGTCTATGTTCATTAAGCTGGATATTGCCAAAGCATATGACAAAGTTAAATGGTGTTTTCTTCAGAAGATTCTATTGGCTTTTGGGTTTTCTACAGATTGGGTGAGTTGAACTTTGAGCTATGTAACTTCTTCCTTGTTTTTTAGTTATTGTAAATGGTGAACCTTCAGGGCTTTTTGGTGCTACTAGGGGTCTCCGTCAAGGGGACCCACTCTCTCCTTATCTGTTTATTATTATGGCAGAGGGGTTGGGTTGGTTTCTCAAATTCCAAGTTTCGCAAGGCTTGATTCATGGTTGCTAGTGGGGGTTGGGTCTGCCAATGCTTTCTCATCTCCAGTTTGTGGATGACACCTCTCTAATGGGGTTGGCTCATATTCGGGAAGCTGAATCCTTTAGGCAAATTTTGGATATTCACCTTGTTGCTTTGGGTCAGAAAGTGAATGAGCAGAAGTCCTCTATTTTCTTCTTTAATACTCCTCAGGCTATCCAGCGACGGATTGCAGCTATTTTGCGCTTTCAAATAGGGTCTCTTCCCTTTGTCTATTTGGGTATTCCTCTTGCTGTTGGCCACTAGCCTAGGTCCTCTTGGTAGTTGTTGCTTGATAAGTTAAAGAAGAAGGTAACTCATTGGACTCATCGGTGGTTGTCTACAGCTGCTAGAGTTACTCTTCTCAAGTCTGTTATCCAGGCCCTCCCCATCTACAGGTGCTTTGTTCAAGTGGCCCCAATGTATTTCCTTAGGGTATTTGATGCTCTCTCTCGTCAATTTATTTGGAGTGGCAATTTGTTGGCTACTAAGTGGAGCCTTTTTAAGTGGGAATTTGTGTGTAGACCAAAGTAGGAGGGTGGTCTTGGATTACGTTCTTCTATCTTGACTGGTCAATTTCATGCTGCCAAGCTTTACTGGCGTTGGTGTACCCATCAACATCAGTTATGAGCCCTTATTCTCAACCACAAATATCTTAGGGGTGTTGCTTCTTTTGAGGTTCATCGCTATCCTCTGGATGGAAGCGATTATATGATTTGGCATACTCTGAAAGCGGGGACTCAGTTTATTAAACATGCACTTTTCTAGATCTATCAATCTAGGTCACAGGCTCTTTTTTTTTAAGATTCTTGGGATGGTCACCCTCCTATTCTCTCTTCTTTCCCTCACCTTCAGTCCCTTTGTGATGTTTTTACTGCGACTGGAGGGAAGCGGTTCTATGATTTGGCATACTCTGAAAGTGGGGGCTCAATTGATTAAGTGTGCACTTTTTTAGATTTACCATTCTGGGTCACATGCTCTTTTTTTTTCGATTCTTGGGATGGTCACCCTCATATTCTCTCTTCTTGAGCATTGTGGTTTGGTTGTTACCTTCTGCTAGAAGCATCCTTCTGAGTGGCCACTTGGGAGGTCTGAGGGTGATAGGCATGAGCTTGCTCAACTTTTGGCCTCTCGTGCTTGCAATTCTTTGAGGGGCTCTGATGTTTTGGCTTGGGATGGTTATGATGTGTCTAGGAAGTACTCTGTGTCTGCTGGTTATAGACAACTGGATAGGCAGTTGTTTGGGGATATTGAGGTCCCATGGTGGAAGCAAGTTTGGCACAAGTGTAATTTCTTCATGTGGTTAGTGGCTCAAAATCGGTCTCTTGCTTGGGATAATTTATGCAAGCGTGGTTTCAATGGCCCCTCAATGTGTGTGTTGTGTTGTGATGTTGAGGAGAGTGTCTCTCATCTCTTTTTCTAGTGTTCTTATGCTAGGGAGATTTGACATTTTTGGTGGAGGGTTTGGAATATGCCCTGTAGGCATGTTTCCTCGTGGGCCGAGTATGTGGATCGGTGGGGCAGGGCCCTTGTTTCTACTTCCTTCCTTCAAGATGCTCGTGTTATTGGACCATACTTCGTTATTTGGAACCTTTGGCTGGACAAAAATCGTCAGATTTTTTAGGATGTGTAGTTGGAGGCCCCTCGCTTGTGGTGAAAAATCTTGCATTCTCTGGGAGAAACTGTTGTGGCTAAGTGTGATATGACTGAATTGGTGGTTCCTTATGATGTTGAGTGTTTTAATTGTCTTCATCTACCTTTGTCGTCATCACAGTTCATGTGTAATAGGTGTAGACACCCTACTCCAAAGGTCAATATGGAGGGAAGATGGTCTCCTCCACTTTAGGGAGTTCTAAAAATTAACACAGATGGCTCTTCTCGTGGAAACCCTGGCCATGCTGGTATCAGAGGTGTGGGTCGGGATAGTTCTGGAGATGTTCAGTTTATCTTTTTTGTCTATATGGGTCTTCATACTAATAATTTAATGGAGGCTCCGACCATTTTATTAGCTTTGGAACGTGCAAGTAAATTGGGATGGCGCATGATCATATGTGAGTCTGATATTCTTAGGTTGTGGTCAACTTGTTGAATAGGCAACATTTAGATGGGGGTGGTTGGCATTTGGCTTTGATTGCTGATCAGATTCTCAACCTCTGTGCTTCTCTGGAATCTATTACTTTTACCCATATTCCCGGTGAATGGAATGGTGTTGTTGATTATTTGGCCAAGTGGGCCTTTGATCATATTCATGATGGGAATGTGGTGGATTGGGCTCAGTTACCCCCAGATTTGTCTCAATAGTTGCTTCACTTAGTTGAGCTTGATAGGGCTATGTAATGCCCTTGCTTTGTACTTCTTCTTTTTTTTTTTAATAAATTTTTACCCCTCCTTTATGTTCAAAATACGAGAAATGGAAAGCTTAGCTAGTCTCACAATTACCTAATTACTATTTACAGTAGCCTAGTGAAGGGTGAGTGAAGGAGATAGCGTACTGTGGAATACAAATACTGCAATCGACGGGACAACATGCAAACACAATGCATGAAGGGAGAAATTTATCTGACAGTCTAGACAGGTGCTATTGTCGTGCACTAGTATTCACCAAAGCAAGCCCCTTAACCTCATATGACCTGAACACCTTTGGCGTAATTATTATTTTTGTTCAATTTCTTGGATTTTTGTTTGTTTGTTAATATTTACTTCTTGGCTGATCTTTGTTTAGTCCATATATACAATTTCAACAAATTAAGGAACAAGTTTAAGTTCATAACAAGCTTGGTAAATTAATAGGAGTTAATGTAATTTCTCATTTCATCCAACTTTTTAATTAGTTCAACCAATCATTTTATAGAACTAAAAATTTTGAACAACAATTCTATAGTCTATAATTACTTTTTTCATTTAATACTTTAAAAAATATCATTTATCTTTATCTCTATTGGTTCATGTTGGGAATAGTCATTGCAAAAATCCAATAATTTTTATTTTTATTTTTAATTTTTTTTTGTGAGTTCAATCAATGACTTGATTGACATAAATTATTTTTTACATTATCATAAAAGTACATTGTTGACTTTAACATTATGTTGTCTACTTGAATGACATTTGTCATGTCATTCATATCTATCCAATTAACTATACAATTAAAAAAAATAGATAATATGCAATTTTATAAAATTGGGATGGCGCCATTTTATTAGCTCTGGAACGTGCAAGTAAATTGGGATGGCGCATGATCATATGTGAAACTGATATTCTTAGGTTGTGGTCAACTTGTTGAATAGACGACATTTGGATGGGGGTGGTTGGCATTTGGCTTTGATTGTTGATCAAATTCTCAACCTCTGTGCTTCTCTGGAATCTGTTACTTTTACCCATATTCCCGGTGAATGGAATGGTGTTGTTGATTATTTGGCCAAGTGGGCCTTTGATCATATTCATGATGGGAATGTGGTGGATTGGGCTCAGTTACCCCTAGATTTGTCTCAACAGTTGCTTCACTTAGTTGAGCTTGATAGGGCTATGTAATGCCCTTGCTTTGTACTTCTTCTTTTTTAAAATAATTTTTTACCCCTCCTTTATGTTCAAAATACGAAAAATGGAAAGCTTAGCTAGTCTCACAATTACCTGATTACTGTTTACAGTAGCCTAGTGAAGGGTGAGTGAAGGAGATAGCGTATTGTGGAATACAAATATTGCAATCAATGGGACAACATGCAAACACAATGCATGAAGGGAGAAATTTATCTGACAGTCTAGACAGGTGCTATTGTCGTGCACTAGTATTCACCAAAGCAAGCCCCTTAACCCCATATGACCTGAACACCTTTGGTGTAATTATTATTTTTGTTCAATTTCTTGGATTTTTGTTTGTTTGTTAATATTTACTTCTTGGCTGATCTTTGTTTAGTCCATATATACAATTTCAACAAATTAAGGAGCAAGTTTAAGTTCATAACAAGCTTGGTAAATTAATAGGAGTTAATGTAATTTCTCATTTCATCCAACTTTTTAATTAGTTCAACCAATCATTTTATAGAATTAAAAAATTTGAACACCAATTCCATAGTCTATAATTACTTTTTTCATTCAATACTTTAAAAAATATCATTTTTCTTTATCTCTATTGGTTCATGTTGGGAATAGTCATTGCAAAAATCCAATATATATATTTTAAATTTTTTTTTTTTTTTGTGAGTTCAATCAATGACTTGAATGACATAAAATAT
The DNA here is from genome assembly GCF_030272615.1 of Cryptomeria japonica. Taxonomy (NCBI): domain Eukaryota; kingdom Viridiplantae; phylum Streptophyta; class Pinopsida; order Cupressales; family Cupressaceae; genus Cryptomeria; species Cryptomeria japonica. Next base: position 119,507,495 of record NC_081410.1, read on the forward strand.
TTTATACATTATCATAAAAGTACATTGTTGACTTTAACATTATGTTGTCTACTTGAATGACATTTGTCATGTCATTCATATCTATCCAATTAAATATACAATTAAAAAAAATTAGATAATATGCAATTTTATTAAATACTTTGTTATTATTTTTTATGTATCTATTATTTGTACAATATACAATACATTATTATTGTATAAAAATAAACAGATACAAATATTTTAAATCTATTTATAATAACTCTGATTAATAACTATTTTTTATTAATTATACTTAATTTACTTTAATAATTATTTTTACGTTGAAGATATTTCACATATGGAATCAATGAGCTACTTATTGAAATACATGGTTGTGAATTGTAAAGAAGGTTGCAAGATTCTACAAATAAGTTTGACTATTCGTGTTGTTTAATTTTAATTTAATGTGACTACTTGCACGCAATTTTGAACCTAATAAGCAATGTGACTAATATAGAACATTGAAAAAAACAATTAGCTAGATGACTAATGATGTACGTGAATTCCCAATGTTTCCTCTAATCTAACTATAAAAATAAACTACTCTTTACCTAACAATAACTACTATAACACTTATAGGCTGAAATCCTAGTCATTAGTTATTTTTTTCTTTTCTTTTTCTTGTAGTCTCCATCTTAGTCATAGTCATTGAGTTATTTTTCCTTGTTTTGGGGTAAAGTAGTTGGTTATAATTACATGTGAAATTTATTAGTGGGCTTTTACTTATATCATTTTTTTTGGTTTCTTTAAAGTTAGTCAGTAGGGAATGTGATGTGCTCCTCCCGTCCCATCATCCATCTTTATTTTTTGGTAGTAAATTAGTCAGCCAGAGGCGGAAACAATGACCTATTCTAAGGAGTAATTATCCAAACCAATAAATGAAGCAAGGCAATTGCCTTGGGGGGCCAATAAAATAGCAAATAGTTGCCTCTTGATTAATGGGGTGAGCAAAGAATGGAGGGTAATTGAAACATGGATGGCAATAAAAAAACATATATATGCATCTAATATCTAATATTAATATTAATTGTAAAGTTTTTATTGTATATAAAATATGTTGTCAAATAATGTATAACTTTTCATTAAAAAAATATTTATAAATTTACATTATTAAAATATGATATTAATATTATATTAGAAAAATAATAAAATGGTACATTAGAAAAATTTATTCATATTAATCTATATTAATTATATCAAAGTTACATAAGGGACTCTTACAAAAGGGAGACCAAAATTAAAAGTTACATGAGGGATTGTTACAAAAGGGAGTCCAAATTTAGAATTGTTTTATAGGATATTGCATCAAAAACAAAATTAGTAGCTTATATTGTGAGGACATATGCTTCATAAAATCCAAGTCCGTGATTTGGTGAATATAGTGTCATGCATGGGCAAGTGCCCTTTCTCATGAATGTAGTAATATCCTCATCCCACAACAACCTCAAGCCCTCATTGATGCCTCTACCACCACACACAAAGTATATACTTAGTCTCCCTTGCATGCAAAAAAAGTATCAAAATCATGAAAGAAATGCTAGTCTTGACTGTATGCATATGGTTAGTCACCATGAAATGTTCTTTGAGCATTGTTTTGATATGCTGGAAGATGATAAGATGATGTTGGTTTTGAAAACCCCCTTTAGCCTCAAATTAGAAATATCACCAAGAAATGCTCTTTCTCACTTCTTTGGTAGTAGTCTTACTATTGTATCCATTTTGTTATCCTACCAACATAGGTAAAAATGCATGGTCTAAGTTTTCAAATAAAGATCTTGGGAAGTTGGTAGATACATACCAAGTCATGATGATTGGTGCCCTTTGTGAAATTTGCTTAAAATTTTAGGTCGTAGTAATTATAAGATAACTTGAGCCAAAAGATTCATTTGCAACCTTTGAAAATTAATATTTAGCAACTGAGGAGCTGAGAGTGAAGTCAAGGGGGCCTAAAGCCTCTTACAAGATACTAATTATGAATTATATATATATATATATATATATTTGTCTAAGTATGTTGTTAATCTTACAATTGAGATAAACCTCATTTTTTATAACACTTACAGCAGTTATTGGATCACCTTTGCTTTGCACTTGGCTTGAATTTGAATTATTAAATGCTTGATTGTAGACCAAGTAGTAGTTTATATGCCTTTGATTTGTTATTACTTTGTATAGCTAGTTTTTTTTGGATGTTGCACTACAATTTTTGGCAATGAATCTAATTCTTGAGATTTTTAAATTATCTCTAGATGTGTCATCAAAGTTTAATTTGTCTCAAATTATCTTAGACGCATCGTCAAAGTTTAATTTAAAGCTTGGTTGGTGTCCATTTGATATCCTCACTTGATTTACCAAGGGATTAAAGCCTACCAACCTCGTGAATGGGGGAACACAAAGTTGTTGACATCTTTTCATGAGTTCATTATCCCATAAGGAAAAAACTTTGTTTTTGTTTTGTGTTTTCATTGCCTTTTTTTAGAGGATCAATGAACATCATAATGGGGTTTGCAACATTAGAAAATAAATTTGATTTAAAACGTCAATATTAATATTTCATTAGAAAAATTTAATTATACTTTGGTGTATGAATATTGATTTAAAATATTTATATTAATATTACATTAAAAAAATTAAATTTAATTATATTTTGGATTATGAGTATGATTTAGGGGGGCAAACACATATGTTAATTATATCAAAATTACATGAGGGGTTGTTCGACAATGGAGGGCCAAGAAACTAGAACCCCTCGAGGACGATGCTATATCAAAACCAAAATTAATGATCATCTAACATCAACCTGAAATGTTGCCTCCATTGTAGCTTAATTAGTGCCTCCACCACCATAGAAATTAGATCTTTTGTCTCCCTTGCTTACAAGAAAATTGTAAGAACATGGAAAAAGCATTGTTGTTGACTTTTTACTTGTGGAACTTGTCACATGATAGCATGGATGATGATGATGGATTTAGAAACACACTAAGATATGCTATGTGTTGTCAATGCATTAGTAGCTTCTGCAAGATAAGACCTTCCTAACCCGTTAATCTCCTCTATTCTATTTTGGTTTACTCATCTCTGCTATTAGATTATCTGATTTATGCTTTCTGAACTGAATATGTTTATCAGACTATAACATTGATCATGATTATGATATTGACATTGGATAAAGATGGATTAGATCGACGACTTGCTTAACATAGTTAAGCGTCGATCTAAATGCCATCGGGCTAGTAACCTGATAGCATATTAATGTCGATTCATTTATGAATCAGCATTAATATACTATCAGGGTATTAACCCGATAACATATGTAATGCTATTAGTTATCGGGCTTGTTTGCTTTGATATCAATTCATTATCGGGTGTGTTTATATCGATCTGTTATCATTTACAATGGCATCGATTAGTTATCATAGAACCGAGTGGATCGGTTGACATTTGTAAGAGTCACGACCAAGTGACATCTTGGTCGGACATGTATAAAAGACATGTCCGATCAAGGTGCCACTTGATTGTGACTACCTTACTATATATGCATCATTCAAAAGAAAGGGGATGACATTGAAATCGATACATGTTCATCCTCCATACCTGCAGCAAAAGAAAGACAACAATATTATTTTCATAGTCATAATACCAAAATCTTAAATACACCATCTTGCATATAACTTGTTCATTAAATTGGAAATTGCAATAACATTTACATGTGTTGCTTCTTTATCAATAGCCTTACTATTGTATCAATTTTTATGCTACCAATGCACGTAAAAATATGAGGTTGAGTTTTCAAATAAAGACTCCAAGAAGTTGTTAGATACATACAAAGTCATAATATTTGGGAAACCTTTAGGTACTAGCTCGAAATATCATGTGTAAAGACTTGTTTTTCATAGTAGTCATCAATGCAACAACCTTTGGAAGTTAATATTTAGCATGTCGATATTGTCAATCTACTAATTATGCATTCAATTTTTCCATCTATCGCATGATTCACAAGGGAGTTTACATGTTGATCAATCTCCCTATATATATATGTTACATAGTGAAGGTCATGTTTGAATACAAAGAGGCCATATTTGACTTAGTATGTTGTTGATCTTCCAATTAGAAGAACATTTTTCTTTTACCTTTTTTTTAAATAGTGTTTGCAATAGCCATTGAATCAATTTTAATTTACACTTGCTTGACTCCTTAATTACATGCAAGTTTTTAGACCAAGAAGTATCCCATGTGCCTTTGATTTGTTATTAGTCTCTATAACTAGTTTCTTGGATGATGAACCAATCAATTTAACATTTATATTTGACAATGCATCCAATGTTGGAGATTCTCAAATTCCACATAGATGCACCATCAAATTATAATTTGAACCATCCCTTGGGGGGTGTAGTCCATTCGATTTCCTCTTTGAAGTTTACCAAGGGAACATGAAGTAGTTACCATCTTTCTATAAGTTTGTCGTCCCATGAGAAGGAAATCTTGCTTTTGTGTGTAGTGTTTTCACTACATTCTTGATTGAATCTTTGATTGCACTCTCTAGTTTGGACATGAACATCTTCATCGTCATTTCTTACCCTTACAAATTTTTGTCTATTTTTTTCTTTCTAGAATTTCCATAAAATTATGAACGAGCATATGATCCATATGTTGGAGACTGTGACCTTTTTTAGAGGATCGACAAAGAAGAGAATAGGTCAAGCACATCATATGGGAGTGCATTGAGCTAGCCTAGTTTTGTGTGAATCCATCACCAACATTTCTCAACAAAGTGGCATCCAATTATTAGTTGATACATTGTCACTTTTCATTTTTTCACATTGTGCATTTGGTTAAGTTCCATAAATCCAAGCATTTGCAACGTATGCTTTGTGAATTATATTTGCTTAATGCTAGCTTGCACAATTGCACCAAATTTTGCCAAGTAATACTTTTTCAAACATAAATACGACGATCAATCCTCTTTTGGGAAAGGTGCTTCCTCTAAAATGTAGAAGCTTCCTCCAAAATGCATCTTGCCTTGGCATTACAGTCTCCTAATTTTGCACTAAACCATTTAATGACATCTTCAATGACAAAGATGAAACCTTTATAACCACTAATTCTTGCGCAAGGATATAAATTAGCTATTTCAATCATTATTTCCCTCCATACCTTTCCATTTCTATTTGGCAATGTCATCGTTTTCTTGGCACAATAAGTAGTCACACATGTTGATCCTCCAATGATTTTCCAAAATGTACCTTATCTTAGCCAAATCCAAGTACTCTTTTAGGGAAATGTATCCATTCCATGGAATCCTAGGAGAAGTCTCTTCAATGAGTTCTTACTTCCCATGTATTGTGCTTAATACTTGTGTATAGGAAAGGAGGAAGTTCAAAATTGAGGATACTCAAGAAGAGTTGGAAGTTAGTATTCTTTTTAAGTCACTTGTATCTAGGTACTTATGTTGAAGAAATTTGGCCCACTTGAGATGTGTCTTGGTATACATGCCAAAAATAATTTTGGCAATGAGTGATTTATTTTGGATGGATCATTTCCTTAAACTAAACCTACTAGCACCTTTTGGTTTGCATGTTGAGTCTCAAGCAATTAGCAAAAAACTTATCATCATTTATGTCGCCCTTCTAGAAAAAACTCCTCATTTTTTGGTTGAGTGAATCAATTGATTTTGAATGACATTTTAATACGTGACGTGATGAAGATTGGGATGGTTAAGATAGTCACCTTCAACATTAGAATCCTTCTTACGAAAGATAGTTGTTTTCATTTCCACGAAACCATTTTGATACTACAATTTCTTAAGAGTGGGTCCTAGAGGAAGGATATACAAGAACCATTGAAAAGATGAAATCCAAGAATTTTCTTGCAAGTTGGCCAATTTTGAGATCTCTATCTAATTTTTCACTAATATGTTGAAGTTTTTCCTCTAATTTTGACCAGTTTACGCTTTGCCTAGATGCTTGGTAGAAATTTCCCTAGATGACATTCATTGAATTTGCCTCCTAGTCATTAGAGGTCCCATGAATTATGGGGGTTATATTTTGAGTGGCTTTGATGCCCTTCCATATTCCACGAAAGTTTTTGGTTTGAATGTGTCACCCAAGGGCTTCAAGCATGATAATGAAGAGTAGGAAGATATTGGGTTTCCTTGCCTAAGTCCACAAGATACTCCAAGGAAATTGCATAAGTTCACACTGATCAAGATAAAGAATCTAGGGGTGGATGAAAAAATTAAAAGTCTAATCGAGTCATCTCTTGCATAATTTGAATTTTTCCATTACTGTTATGAGAAATCTCTTGTTCACTGGATCATAAACCCTTTTTATATTTAATTTTACTAGATTCCTTTAAGCCTCACTTATTTTATAGTGTGAATCACATCATGCAATTATTATGCCATATGTGAGTAATTAGCTAGGAGCTGCTTTTCTCCTTAGATATTATTTATGGCAATATGACTTTTAACCTATTGGCCATGTATTTCACAATGATTTTATAAGAATTGTTGCATGATGAGATTCAGTAGAAGTTTTTGAATGCCTTGGTCAAGGTTTTTTTGGGGAGATAAGAGCAATACAGTTGTTATTCAAACCCTTTAATGTGGTAGATATTTTCCTTGATTCCTTTGCCACTCCCACAACATCCTTGGCCATACTTAAACAAATTGGTAGAAGGTCATGATTCCATTTGGCCCAGAGGATTTATGTGGTTGCATATGGGAGACTACTCATATTTGGTGAATGATATTTTGAGAATTTCGTTATATTCCAAAGTGACAAGACACAAGATGTTTCTCTAATTCTCTTCTTGTGCACTCAAATTTGACTCATCCCTTTTGCGGAGTAATCCCTAGAAATAGTTAATTGCCTCAACACTATCTAACTCCTTGCCATTGCTAGATTTGATACCTAAAATTCTATTCATGTTCTTTTTTGTCTTCATGGAATTATTGAAGAACTTTGTGTTTCTATTATCGTCTTTTGGCTAGAATTATCTGGACTTTTTCGACCAATATATTTCCTCACACATATTTTTACATGTTCAATTTTGAGTCATTTCTCTTCTAAGAATGTTTCTTGATCCATCCATTTTCTTATGATCAATTCTTTGATATTTGCTAGCTTAGATTTTGCTCTCATTTTCCACAAAGATGTTCTTAAAGAGAGCCAAATTCCATCATTTTAGTTGGGCTTTGATGTGGCTCAATACTTTTGTAGTAGGAATATCTTCAAACCTTTCAATTGGGGAGTTATTTTCCACTATGATTTTGTATTTGTGACAAAATTTGGATAGTTTAGCCACGTGTTTTCAAATCTGAATGACCTCTTGGATGTTCTAGATTCAATAGTTAGTAGCAATTGAACATGCAAGTGGTTAAACCCTGAAATTGAGAGGATGAAGAACTCATAAAGGGAGGGGAAGTTAGACGAATCACTAGAAAATAAAAAAGTGATCCAAACATTAGAAATGATTGTAAAATCTTATCTTCTTTTGGTCCAAGTGAACAAACTATTTTTTGAGTTATATATTGCAAGTGGCCACAATCAACAAAGTTCTAAAAATCAATCTATGTTTGAGTAATCTTAATAAGGCCACCACACTTATTTGTTGTTGCAAAGGTAGCAATGAAATTCTTCTCTCTTCTAAAAAATGATCTTATCCATGAACTAAAGGAAGGATGAGAGTTGATCTCACTCTCTTTTGTGGACTTGCCCTACCAAACAATATAAATTAATAAGAAAGAATAAAATATTTATAAGTAGAATGTTTGACTTTACTAACCTACTAGATTTGGCATGACTATAGACTCTTAACTATAGTTTGAAAGGATTCAATAGTGTGCCTAGACCATTTGAGGTGCCCGCCATATCTGTAAATCTTCCTCTTCACCATTTCTGTTTTACCATGAGAGAACTTTCTTAAGCTCCCATTTTAGTTTCTTATCTAAGGAATATATCAAGATTTTCCATATCCATTGCCCCTTGAAAAAAACATCTTTTGTTAGGTGCATTTAAGCCTCTAACATTCCATGATATGAACTATATTTCTTGTTAGGAAGGGTGGCCCCCTTCCTAGATATCAAAATCGTTCTTTTAAGGTTCAATTGACCATTTTCCATCTCCTTAATTTTTAGCAACTCCTTTTTATACCTTCTCTTCACTTCCTTTGCCCATATCTAGGCTTCTTGATTTTTGATTTAGTTTGGTTCACCAGTCATTCTTTTCATATTACCAAATCATCAATTCTTCTTTTTAAAATTCCTCTTCTAAATGTTGTCGAGTGGAATTCTATGGTCTTAGTTTCATTATTAGGCTGTAGAGGAATGTTCTCATTTTTTTCCTAGAAGGCCAAAGAATTATCAGGCCAAGTGGAAAACAAACTTGTCTAAGACTATCATTGAGACTTCTAATAAGATCACTAAGTCAAGTTCATGGGTTTTAGGTGATGGCCTATGTTTAGGAGAATCGTTACTTTTGTTGATATATAAATATACACAAATTTTCTTAAAATTTAAAGAATAAGTTAAAAGACTAGACAGTTAATTATTTTAATGTTTAAATTGAAACAATGTTAAAACTTAGGTAGCTTTCACATCTAAAAGGAAACCACTACTCTCATATGCAGTTCTATTAATTACAAATAAAAAGTAAGATGTAGACAAAGGCATTTAAAATATAGATTAAGGTTGGAGGCTAATTGTTTGTAGCAATTACAAAAAAAAAATTGACATTGGAAAAAAAATTACAATTATTAAATATTTTTTGATACATTAATTGTGGACTCTACAGGAAGCTACACACATAAGAATATAAGCTAAACATACAAAAGCATGCGAGTATCAAAAAGTCTTAGTAACTACAACTAACTTCTATTTAGAGGATAATCCAATTTAGACGAACAAGAGCAACAAACAAAAACCAAATTGTCACCAACTCTTAAATTGTTAAATGGACATGAACTGGAACCCTCAACCTCCTTCACTACATTTACTACAGACTCCAAAAAAAAATAGCATGTAGTGGCTTTGATAAGGCTATGCTTAGAAATGACCAAGGGAATGAAGAGATTGAACATTCCCAAAAAAAATCCTATAAAATAAACCTAAGGTTATCAAAATACAATGCTAATTTTTTATTGAATAAACTAAGTCTCATGCCTTTTGAAAATAGAATGAGAGAAGTGTTTTACACCATTAGTATCCTCTCCATACAATAGATGCACCATTGCATCCTTTGAATCAAGTAACCTTTCCTCTAAACTTTATACCTTAGAAGGGAGGATTCTAATAAGAATCAGTTTGTAATACAAACACCCAACTTGTTGATAAAGTCCTTAATTATTAAGGATCTTGTTGTTTAGACTTTGAAATCGTAGAGCTCGTCCTTCCCAAAGATCACTTTCACAAAATTTAAGGTAGACAAGTTGGAGATGCAAAATGACATTTGAGATGCCTATTTGACATGATGCCACATTATAGGGCAAATCATGAACAAATAATCCTTATTCATCTTTGCTAAGCTCCAAACGCCACTTGCACACATACTTAAAGATACTTAAAGAGAGAAGTGAAATAGAGAAATTAAGAGAAAAATTGACGATTAAAGGTAATTTGTATATAAATTTCCTAGGTACTAATGTGCCAACATGAATGCAACATATGGGAGGCACCATTTGTACAAAGATGAGGTAACCTCAAATGAAGCCCCAATTTATTAAGGCGATTGGACACTAAATATATTAAAAGGTGACAAACAAAAATTTGGAAGGGGAGGAATAATCAAGGGGGAAGCATTGACTTTTAGAATATACTCAAGATATTCCATTTCTCTAGATCCTCACTAATCTTAGGGACAAAAGGAAGTTGAAAATCTGCCACATTAATATAGTATTCTATTATACGATTACTTCCCTACATTATGGACTAAAATATATGATTTCATTTTTTTTTATTGCTACAGGTTACTTCATAATACTTCTCAAATTTTCAATTCTTATAAGCTTTTTAGAAATTCTTGTATTTTCACTTGGAAGTTCCCTTCAACTTCTACAAATTCACACCCCAAGGTACTTGTCAACTTCAAAACTTTTAGTAATGCCAAGGTTTCAACTTCAATCTCGAGTAGAACAAACCACTTATTTTAAACATATCCCAAAAAATATATATCACAATCACAACCTTAACATAACTCTTCCGTCCCCTTGGCTCCTACACCTGTTGCTCTGATCCTCAGCTTCGCTCTTCCCCTGGCAATTCTGTCCTTCTTCAGCAACAGTCTGCTGTGTTTCTGCAGCATCAGGTTGCTGGTGTATTGTTGCAGCAGTTTGACAGTGTATCTGCGGGGTCTCCCTCACCTGATTTGTCTTTGAATATTCCTAATGATAGTGTTGCCTGGACGGTTGTTTGTCGCAGGCGGAAAGGAAAATCTACCCCCCTTCCCCAGCCCCCCCTTCGTCAAGGTGTGGACTCTCCCCACTCTTGAGTTGGGTTGGTTTGTCGATGGTTTGACAGTGGGTTTGTTTGCCCTGTCTAACTTTGTTTGTTTGGGGTTCTCACCCTTACTTGGTTCATTTTTTTTTTTCAGTTAGCCGTTCAGCTTTGTAAAAGGTCAGCGCCCTTGTTATCACTGCTTTATTTATCAAAAACATAACTTAAATTACCTTTAACTACTCCATCCAAACTTAATTTGAAAATTCCAATAAAAAACATTACTCTATAACCTTGTATCAATTATCTCAATTTTAATAAATTAAAAATAAAATAAAATTTTAAATACATAAAATTCTTTTAATGTAACCTTACAACAAAATTATCTCTACATCACCAATTGAAGAACTTCAATGAAACAATAGAATGGGACCAATAAATTAAAACAATATCCGATTCCACCCACTATATAATAAAACAAATTAAACTACATCCTATTCCAAGACTTTTTTTAATAATATAAAGTACTCTTTTCAAACTATAAATGACATTTATTCATTTAAAAAGGTAAAGACGTAACTAATTATGAAGACAGATGACATCATGAGCTGGATTGATGGTGGCCGACAATCTACGCCACCTTCTAAAAATTAATTATTATCCTTCAACTTAAAGAATTGAGGTATGTGGAAAATAAAGTAATTAAAAAATAATAATTGTTGTGGATGATTTATTTTTATGTAGTTATAATTAAAGTCTCTCCCGGGAAGAATTAATATTTATGCTCTTTAAAGAATAGTAAACCCCTAGAAAACATATTTCTTTTTATGTGTTATCATGCCGTCATTGGGCTATATCTTTTTTTCATATAGGTGCCCAGATAGACAAAGATAACAAATTATGCTTAAAGTCAAATTTATTTAAGATTTATTAATGTTGGTCACTGTTCTATATTGACATTAAAAAAATCTAATGTTTTTTTCGTTCGTCAAAATTCAATGTATTATTTAAGATCTATGAATGTACGAAGTTAGCTATAACGGCTACAGATATGATTCTCTTAATTAATGTAAATAAAATAAAATAATTTTTAAATAATTGTGAAGTAAAATAAAATAATTCAAAATTGATTTATAAATAAATATAACTATAAACATTAGTTTTGATATATTAATTATAAACATTATTATTATGTAAGGGATAACATAACACACATAGTAAGTTATTTACAAATAAACAGAAATAGGCATGATTGTTAAATGGAACTTGATGATCTCCAAAAGCATCTAGAAATCTTCTTTATTTACAAGCCAAGAAGAATCAAAGGGTTATTGTCTTAATGTGTTTTTTTTGTTTGACTTTTTATTTTCCACCTTAGTCCAAACATTTTCTAAGTGATTTCCTTCTTAGGGTGAAGTAGCCAACCTAGGAGCAACAAAAGGGGCTTCTCAAAAGCGTTGGCAAGAATGATGCTCGCCAACCATTATAGGGATGGGTGAAGTCAATGGTTTAGTAGGAAGCTTATCCACTAGAAGAGAGGAGCTTATAATTTGGAGCTACTCCCTTGCTTAACCTTGCCAAGTTGGCTTTGAAAGAGTCATCATGATATTATTTTGCCAATCCTTTGATAGTCATCATGATATTATTTTGCCAACTCTTTGATAGGCATCATGCAAATATGAATAATGGCTAAGGAGAGCACAACGAATGGTATACACTAGAAGATCTAGTCTTGTGTGTTGTCACATGGAAAAAAACTACATTTTGAAGGATATTTAGTGACCTTCAAATAAGATGGATGCCAACTATCATGTGCAAATCCATTTTGAGATAAAATCTATGGTATAATAATTGATGATGCACAAGACACTTTGTGTACCATACTATCTTGGAGGACAAGAGTACATTGTCTTAGTATTCAAGATAGACAAATGATCAAGAATAAATATGCGAAAGTGTTTGGAAGTGATGTGGACTTAGTTGAGGGTACATCATGGATTCAAGGACACACTACACTCCAAATCACAAATCATATTTATAAATGAAAGTACTAAACCAAATACAATAGAAAATGAGAATGTTACTACATTTCCTTAAATGACTTCTATAAAAACATTGCTCCCATTAAATTCATCTAAAACTTACATTTAATTTTGTCTACTAAAATAAATGTACCCTTAAAATTGAATGACATAATATTTATAAAAAACTTTTATATAATTTTTTTTCACCAACATTTTAATTCAACTCAATATTTATACATTTATAGTTATATGTGCGTCTGAATATAAGTTTTTCACATTATAATCTATTACATCCAGAATGATAACAGATCTTCTGCAGTTAGAACAGTCTTTATTATAAAATCTTTCTTGACTTAAAAATTTGTTAGTTTAAATTGAAAAATACTGTTGGAAAATTATGTTTTCTTTGAATTTTTTTAAACCAGAGCAAGTAAATAGTAAAATGAGAGGCGATTTGTTGAAGCTTTTAACATCTGGTGGTAACAGGGGTAAGTAAAGATCACGATTGAGTTCCATGATTACTTTGTCAGATGAGGGAAAGTAGTACGCAAGTTAGGTATTTAGCCATGGAAGAATCGAAAAGGCTACTGTAAAAAGAAAAATGGTTTTGTACCATACAAAAAGATGCTTTAAATGTACTTAGTAATAGAGAAGATTATCTGTCTAATGCTGCCAATGAAAGGGATGGAACAACGAGGGAGATCTTTAACGTGAAAACTCAAGCATTTTCCTTGAATGGATTGGAGCCCTGGTGGTGCAGAGAAGCAGAAATGGAAGGCAACAAAGTTGTAGTATGTGACAATGGAACAGGAGTATGTTTCCGATCTATCTCTCTCTCTCTGATTTGTTGAAATTGAAATTGATGATTATTCAAAAATTATTAAATTTTATAACAGACATTTTTAAAAACAATTTCTATCTAACTCAAATGGATCTTAAATTGAAACATCAATATGAAGTTAATTCTACAGGCTTCCAATATTTGTTGCAGATAAAGTTTTGTGTGCCATGTATTTCCGGCCTTTTGAACATCATGGCAAAATTTTATAATGAGCAGAGTTGGATTTGCTCAAATTAGTTTGGTCTTTGGTATAATGTAATGTATTTGATATTTACCTTGAGACACCGTTTTGAGTAGCTAGTACAAAGAAAAATTCAATTTGAGTAGCTAGCACAAAAAAATTCACTGTTACACAACAGAGATTGTATACTGAATTAGTCATTATCATCTGAATTGAACTTCTTGTTATCATATTTGCAGTTCGTCAAATGTGGTTTTGGAGGAGAAAACTTCCCAGCAGCAACATTTCCCTGCATTGTTGGGCAACCGATTTTACGCTTTGAGGAGTCACTATGTGAGGAGGAGCTGAAAGTATGTAACCTGGCAGTACGGATACCAATGTTAAATTATTTTTATTATGACATGATTTAATACTTTTATTTTTTAAAATTCAACTAGTTAGATTGAAAGCAATCATGAATGTTGGCAGAATGTTTAGATTCTTACGAGAAGCATGCTATATTATGAATCAGATTTATATCATAGCAAGACACGGCTGTAGATAGGGGAATCCAACTTACAAAATAAACTGTTTGGAATTGTATGAACTCAGTTTTAAAAAGCAGTCAAAATATTGACCCTTAAATTGAAGAAAAATAAAGAGTGTCAATTGATCATATTGGTCAGCAACGACTCATCTCTGTCGTCAAATAAAAATGATGGTCTTAATCCCCATTTGGAATCAATGACGGCTAGCAATAACCTTGAGGCCCTTGAACATATTTGTGACCTCATCAAAGTTGATTACAGATCTGATCAGGAAAATCTTCCTAGGTGTTTCAAGCCCAGCTATCAGTCGATAAGCCTTAAGGAAACCCCAGACTGATTTGGAAATCTACAAGTAGCAGTGATCCATTTTGTAAATAAAATTATTCTTTGGATGAAATTTAGTGCTTCAAAATTTATACAAAAAAGAGTAAGAAGAACAGTGAGCTGGCTGACAATCCACAGCTGAGGTTTCAAATAGTCAATCAGCATAGAGGCAAGTGCAAAAACTTAATTGGATTGGACGACGAGGAGCCAATAATGGGGGAAACTTCGCAACAGCTGCAGATCGAGTTGGTCATAACCAAGCTTAGCATATTTTTCCTCAAAGCCATTGAGCATGTTCCACTGCTCTTACCTTAACCCTAAAAAAGTTTCAAAGACTCTAACTATGGCTAAACACCTACAACAGGTTCCCTATGCATACATATAGATGTCAAGCACCCATTTCTCTGCATTGACTTCTAAAGTCTTATGTGTTTTGAGGACTTCATGTAGGTCTTTGACTCCATCTCAAGCCATCTTTTCCAGAAATTCTGCCACAATGATATTTTTTATGTTCTAATTATTACCATCATGTGGCTTTACAAGACCATTGTTGTGCAATTCTGCACTGCTTGGGGCCTCTTTGACTTCATCAGGTGTACTATTGGAGTCTCGAAGGCTTGCCATCTTTCACCAACTCTTTTAATATCTCCATTGATGAGAATTTTCTTGGACAATATATTCATGGAGATGACTGTTACTTGCTTCACCATGCTGTGATTGTCATATTGCTCTTTGTTGATGACATTGTCCTCCTCTCTCATTCTCCTGACAGCCTACAGAGATAGTTGGTTAGCCCTATCTGAGTTTTGTGATCTTTGTCAGCTTATGGTCAACCTTAGTCAAACTAAGGCTATGGTCTTCAACACCAGGGATATTCTTTCTAGTTTTCATTTCTTTTGCAGAGGGGACTGAATGGAGATCATTACTTCTTATACCTATCTATGAGTTAGGTTTACTAAACCTCTTTCTTTGCAGCCAAACTCTTAGTCTTGTCTTTGCAAGAGAAATCTCTCTCTCTCTCTATTCTTGAGTGCCAATGCTATTAGGCACATTTCTAGGCTATCCCTTTGAAGATGCACCTCTTCCACAAAATGATTAAGCCCACAGTGTTGTATGGTTTAGCGTCTAGACTGCATAGAAGCAGATATCAGTATATCTAGGAAAATATTGAATCTCAGATTGCAAGCAAACTGACATTTTGGGAAAAAAATGATATATTTATGAAAATATCATGGACCACTATTTTGATCAGATTTTTCCAATATTTTTTTATATTATCTGATATTTGCCCTTTAAAGGCTGTAAATTGCAATTTTTTTGCTCATTTTGACTTTATTTTGCAACAAACCAGTCTTTTACTATTTAGAGTTTCTCAAGCACCAAATGATTTTTATATCTATAGGGTGGCTAATTTATGTGTATAGCAATAGCGGCTTGTGCTGCTGTGGCTTGTAAAGTGTAATGTCCCCATCCTAGTCAGGGACTTGGGATTGAGGAGTTAGCCTATTTTTGGACCCTTGTAGGCTAACAGAGTATGGATAAAGGGGTCAGTAATGCAGTATCTTGAGGTGTGGTCTGTCTATTTGTTCTAGTTCAGTGTTGAGTTGCAATTAATATTTTAATGAAATATTAATATAAATCCCTAAAAGCAAGTTATTATTTTTAAATCTCTAATTGCCAAAAATTGCACCTTTTGGGTATTTGGGCAGCCAAGATGGAAATTAAACCTCATTCTTGATATTGAGCATTTGACATTTTCTTCTGAGAACTTGGCTATGGTGGCTAGGGTTTGGACCTGTTTTGGAGAGCGTGCATTCTTCAGAATTCAATAGCTTTGAGATTGTGAAAGATCAATTGAATTGTTGCAGCTTGGTTGGCTTCATTCAGAAGTAAAATTGAATTGAATTGGGGCAGATTTGGCTTCTTACAAGGCAGATTTGTTGTAGGGTTTTCCTATTTACTGTTTTGTTGTTGATTCTTCTGTGGTTTAGAGGCTTCTTTTTCCCAAACACACAGCTTGCTCATTTATTGGCACCATCTCCCACTATTTGGGTGTCTTAGTATTTAAATAAGAGCAGATCTGAATTGTTCCAGAATAAAAATCAGAACTTTGCAAGTTACTGATTTATTCTTTCTTTTCAATAAATTGGCTAAGGACCTACGGGTATGCTTCTAAATTCTCCAATTCATTGTATCAGTTGATTAAATTCATGTATTATTCAATATGTGTTGCAAATTAAAGAAACCCTCTTTTGCAACTTCTGTGTATTTCTGAAAGACCATCTTAATAATTAAAAATTACAAAGAAGATCTACAAATTACAGCAGGTTGAAGAGTTGAACCAGCAAGGGTTCATCACATAAAGTAGCCAGTGTTGTCACGCAAGCCATTATGATTGTGCAAGTGATTGCCATGCAAGTCTTTCTGTTGTGCATATATATACCCTGTGGAAGTAAGAATGTGTGAGCTCTATTAGTACCCCTGCACATCTCTTGGGAAAGATGTTAGATGGTGCTAATATAGAATGTTTTGAGCACCATAGATTGAGATGCCTTGAAAAAGTCCCAGCCACTCGAATGCTAAGATAGATTGAGATGCCTTTCAATACACAACCAAAGGAGGCTGACCTAAATAAGTCGCTTCACCTAAAATTCATTAGAAAGTCTTTAGCTAAGATTGCAAATTCCAATATTAGTGTATAATAATCGAGGATGTTAGGCTTTTGTAATTGTGTTACATATTTTCTATAAATCTCTCAATCGAGAAACCTGCATCATTATTTGTTGTATCAAATTTAATGAAGAGTTAACTATGGTTACTTTTTTAACATCATTGGCATAAAGTCTAGAGTACATTTCCATTTTGATGTTCTTGAATGGTTAGTGTCGATTTGGAAAATGTGCATGTCGATTTTGTTTAGTTACAAAAAGAAGATTATTCCTCTCCTGAGAAGAAGTTGGGCCCTTACAAAGTGGTAATGAAAGAAAGAATGAATGAAAGGTATTATATAAAAGCCCACAAATGACCAAAGTAGGGCAATGATTCACAAACTAAAACATGTTATAATAGCTAGAGGGAGCAAATAGTTGACAACATCTTGCTCACTTCCTACGTGGGGCACTTATGGCAATTATACATAGACTCAAACCATGTTACAAACATGCAAAATGGCAACATAAAATCAAATCCTTCTATGAGAATGCAATTAATGAAAAATTGAAAAAAAATTACTGACACAATTCATGGTAGTATTCATTGGGGAACTAGATTTCTTAGTTCTTCTGCCATTAAAAATGGTGTACCTTCTTAAAATTCTCTGAGATTTTATTGATAAGACAAAAAATGACAAACAGTTGGGTCCATGCTTGCAAGATTGACTCATCCAATATCCTTAAATTTCTGATAAAAAATGTCTTCAACTTTTTCATATTCTTGTATCATACAACCATCCACAACAACAATGATAAAAAAAATATGCGTGGAAATTTATTTGAGTTCATCATATTTTCATTCCATCCCATACAACATTCACATATAGTCACCTGTTTGAAATGGCATGATAAATCCTCTCAGATTCATTTGCAGACAGGCACCTTGGTCACCATCTCATGATCTCTATGTGTGTTTTAAAGATTGCAACACAAAAGTTAAAATCGTTATCAAGTTTTTTTTATGACATGCTTTGTATTGAAGTCCAAGTTGCTACCAAGCATTTTTTATCCACGATTAATATATTGTTGTGGAATTTTTTTTGCCTGATTTGTATATGAACAATTATTTGGAAAGTTTAAAAACTTGTGTTCCTGTTCCATATCTTGTATTTCAAGCATGCAACTTCACACATTAGTCAGGTATATTAATTTCCTCAATTGGTTTCAAACTTTCAAGTGACTCAACTGCTAGTTTTATGATTTTATCCCCTTTAAACATCAGACTCACAGATCAGTTGCTGGTTGTCACATTACAAATTAAGAAGATGTTTTTGATATGTAACTTTTGTTGTTTTCCAATTTATATCTTCATTTCAATGGATTTTTTTCAAGTTGAAATGCTTGAATATTTGGACATTGGGAACAATAATGTAGGAATGGCATGAGGTATTTGAATGGTTCAAAGTAGATGATTTATGGTTTTACAATGTTCTAGGACATGGTTGTAGGTGAAGCATGTTCCAGACTTCGAAACCAGTTGGAGGTCTCATATCCCATCAAGAATGGTATCATTCAAAATTGGGAGGGTATGAGTTGCGTATGGGATCACATGCTATATGAAATATTGAAGGTAACCATCCATTTCCCATACAAATATAAATGGTCAATTTCATACTCAAGGAGCTTATTTACTATTAAGTGTTGTATCTTTCTTTAGCCTATTTCTTCTGGGTTGTCTGTCAGATCCAAATATGATTGTTGTATTGGAATACTTTCTATTTGTTACTCTTAGTTTTGAACCTTGATTCACCAATTTTACAAAATCTTAGATAAGATTCTGGTGTTTGTGTGAACAGGTTGAACCTTCAGAATGCAAGATCCTGTTATCAGATCCACCTCTCAATCCAACAAGTAACAGACAGAAGATGGTGAATTGAGTACATTTATTTTTAGATTTTTGGTTCTAGTTTATTGAAGAAAAATATCACATGCATTGGTTATTGTCCTGATTTCCCTATTCCTTATAATTTATACACTTAAATATACATTTTTGACAGGTTTCTGAAAAATATTATTTTTCTTGTGACAGGCAGAGACAATGTTTGAGAAATACAATTTTGCGGGTTTGTTTATCCAGATAAGTGCTATCTTAACACTTTATGCTCAAGGTGAATTCACCCTCTTAAACCTATTGTAATTGTTTGGTTTAGGTTTTCTCATTTTTCGGCTATCCTATATTATCATTTGTTCATAAACAATCTAGAGCATACATGAAGTTTTAGATTAATTTATACCTCAAAAGGAAGAAATCATGTAGCAAAGACATCATTTATGGAAAGCCCCATAGGATTTTGTAGAACTATTGTTAAACAAGGTTTTTGAAATATAAAATTTGCAATCAATAAAAATGGCAAATAAAAACTTTGTGAGGCCATTCAGCAAACCAATTAGGGCATTCACTGTAAAATCTTGAATTTGTTTAAGTTACATATTGAATACCGTAGATGCACTTCATGATCTATCTAGAAGTAATCCTTTTCAATATACAACTTGTTAGGTGAGGACAATATATACATAAGGCAATGAAATTATATGAGATTCTGGATCAGATAATTTAAGATGTCACATGCTAGTAATTACATGAATATTTTGCCTACCTATAGAAAGCCCTTAGTGACAAGATATGCAATGTAGGATGAATCCTTATGCTATTGAAACTCATTTCTCAAGCATAATATAAACATTAGAATTGCAAAATTTCATCTAGTCGTTGAGTAGGCTAATTGCTCAAAAATTGTTGTTGCTGCATTCAAAATCATGATTTCATGAATGTAAAGGCAGCATTTATCTCTAAGTGGTAATGAAGTGCCTAATGTTTATTATTTCTAGGCTTTTGTTATTGTATCCTTAAACTAGATTAAAGTCAACATAGAATTAACATGCGACATTCTAATCAGATATAAACAATATGGGATATATTGTGGCAGGGCTCTTGACAGGTCTAGTTGTAGATTCAGGAGATGGAGTTACAAATATTGTGAGTGTCTCTACTATTCCAACATCTTTGTTTCACATTAACTATCTGGTGGAAGATTTAACAAGCAGACCTTCAATATCAAACTTTGTGTTTGCAAATATAAGGGTAATTTATGCAATTTTTTATTGTTTCTTGCATTAATGAAAATAGAAATAAAACATTTGAGCAACATTTCTTTTTACAAACCATCATCAGTACCCAAGGATCATACTTTGTAATTTTTATCTAAAATTTTAAATAAAATGAATTTTTGATATCTGTGTATTCTGCAGAATAGATCAAACTCTATTCTCAATGAAATTTTTCATTGCAATGGATTTGATATTTAACCTTATTAACCATGCTACATCTTGCAAACAAAAAAAAAGTAACAATTTATGAAGACACCCATTGAATTCTGCAGTCCCATTGCCAATAGAGTACATTCGCTAGGGGTGAATCCTATTTTCTACATTTTTGTGTCAGAACTTAGAAGTATTTGAGATGTCATGAATGACACAACATCCATTTGCAAATATTTCACATGATTCTGAAGAGAAAACATGTTATGGGAGTAGTGCAAAAAAGGCCTTGGAAATCGAATCAAAGGTGCTAAAGAAATGCAATTAAGCAGCGCTTCTAAATTTCCTTGCAATTTTCTGAGCATTAGGGCATTGGTACTTAAATTATTTGTCTGAAATTATCCTTGCTTCACATATGTCAGAGGAACATCTAAACCCTAATAGATTGTTGGCAGCATAATGAATACATTGTATTTGTATAAATACTAGCATCAAGTAGATTAAGTAGATGTTGCTGCTCGACGGTGATATATTCAATTAGTAATAATGAGTTTATTTTGGAAAGGGTATCTCAAAAGGCATAGGCTTGTTGATATCCCTTTGATTGGATTTTTATGGCATTCTGAAGTGATGGAAATAAGCTCATCATGGCACTTGAATGCTGTTATTTTCTCTATATTGCTAGCTGTTATTGCTGTTATTAAGTGCAGTAAATCTGTCTTTGCTGAAGTTAACTCATAGCTGTTCAAAATACATTGTCAGACCCATTTCATGTTATCACGTTGGACTTCCTTCTTATTGGTAGAAGAATCTAGCAACTTTTTGTGCTCAAATAGGCTGAAAATGTTTAAATAGTAATAACTATTCAATAATGAAGGCAAATCATTCTCAAAACAAGCTACAACCGCATGCCAACTCTGCCTCTTAAAATATAAATCATAAAAGCTCATTTCAAAAACAATTTCAAGTGTCATGGACCAAAGTGAAAATTGACCTGACCTCATGAAAACATTTATTGACATACATATGAATATTAGTCAGTGGTTAAGCACCATGACTTTACATCACCTCTTGTATATTTGTTAATAAGATATTTTTCAAGCCTCTGAAGAGAATAATTTAAAATATGTACGAAATGTCTCTGAGACTTTAATTACACCTTAAAAATCTATAGCAATAGCATTAACTACATTATAAGGTAGCCACCTTTTCTTTTTATAACAATCCCATGCCCTCACCATCCATATTAGACTGATAATGTCAAGTAGGGTTAATGACTAGCTAAGAAAGTTAAATGACTAGGATATTTTTCAATATTCCCATGAGAAGTTCATTATCATAGGATTTTTTGGTCCCATCACCTCAACATGGCAGATCTAACATCCTTGGTGCTAATTACTATTGAAGTTAGTATCTTTTCTATCTTGTAATTATACTTGTTTCTTGTCTCCTCCTTTGCTTATTGTCCTCTGCTAGTTGAGTTGCTCAACTATAGGAAATTTTTAGCTATTAAGTTATTGAATGTTAGATACTCTAGCTAATAGGGTTACTTAACAACTAGCTCAAGTTTAGAAGTATCTATATTTTCCATGGAGTGACTTGGTTGTAGAACATAGAAGATATTCTGACCATTAAGTTAGTGACTAGCTCAGATATAGAAACATGTAGAAAAAGTATTGTGATGTCACAAGGCACTGTTGGAGAAGTTGTAAGAGGTACTATTGAATAAATAGATTTAAGTTTAAGGCATCCTAAAGTAATGGCAAATGATCTTAATTCAGCTCTTAACCTAGATTGGATACTGATGCTACTGACTACTTTTGTTGTGTTTGTATACCAGATGGTGGGATAAGCATGAGTGCACATGGATATATGTATATGAAACTTTCCATAAATCTATCATCTATCCTTTGATAAGATATATGCATGGGAGTTCCTTTGGAATCACAAGAATGGGTGTCCCTTGATGTTCATTGTTGTCCTTCCCTTAAGGATTGAGTTCTCTAATTAGAAATCCAACCAACTTTGTCAGATCTAACATTCCTTATGTATCTCCCTTGTTACTCAGTGATGGGATACCTTACAATTGTGGAGTTACTAAATGTTGATCAGATGAGCTAACAGAGTTACTCACCTTCCAACTTAGAAGGATGGAAGCATCGATATCTTCCTTCTTGACAATTGATGTAGTTTTCCTGCATTTAAAGCAAATATGTTGATGCTACATATTTCTGGGAAGCTCTTTAGGCACAATATTTCCTGATATATATTTTAGGTTTTATTGCATTTATCTAGATTTCATTTGCATTTTCCAAAATTTTCAAAAGGGCCCTTAATTCTAATGAGGGGTCAAAAAGTAGCTCACTAGTGTATTCAAGAATCGCTCCAAACAGATATGAGGGTTTCTGTCCTCTGAAAAATTACAGCCAAGGGATTTTGTCATTAATTACACATAATTTGAAAATTCAAATTTTGCAAATGTCAAATGGATAATTCAAAAAGGGATGCTAGCTTTGCCTTTATAGGCAATTATATATATAGATACTTCAAAGATAGTTTTCAATCTCATGAAAGGTACGACGGTACTTGTTCATTCTAGTAGAGAGGCTTAGTCCATAGCTTTGATGCTAAGGATGATATTAGATCTATAAAATAATGGTCTTGGATTGAAGAAAATCCTTTAGTTCTTTCCCAAGCTATTGGGGAGATAACAATATTATCTTTCAATGGCTCACTTTGATGAAGAAAATTCTTGAAAATAGAGAAAGAAGCAATATCATAGATCAATAACTGAATTATACCAATCAATTAGTTTTCCACTTAGCACTAGTATATCTGAGCCTAACAAGTGAAATAAAGTAGGTAACCAATAGTGGAAAAATGCCTATTGAAGTGCAACCCTAATTGTTTTATTGACATTACATACACTATCAACTCCAACAGCTACAAAACTACTAAAAGTATCATAGAACTCGCAAGGAGGACTAGTCTTGACTCTTAACCAGTATGATAGCAACCGAAAAACCAATTTTACAATGATGGTCATGAAGGGCGTACCCACAAGAAGAGACCAAGGCTATGGTCCCATGGAGGGGAGCTAAACAATATTTCTTCGCAGATGTCACTGTAGAATATTAGGAGCCTTTTTCAGGCAAGCTGTCCTATGGATTTTTATTTCTTTTCTGGTGAGAAATTTTAGAAGGAAATAAACAATTTTAAATAAAAAATTATAGAAACTATATGCAAATAGATGGTCCATATTGTTTTTCTTTATATTTAAAATTTAAAAATCATGTCATGCAAGCTGTCAGATAGACACAAAAAATACTGACCTGGAGGGGAAAACTTTTGACACCTGCTTAAACATTTTAGTTACATATATGGGGCTCCTATTTAATAGAGAAAGATTCATTATAATCCTATAGCTACATTTTTTCAATTCCAAAAGCTGTCATCAGAATAAAAACAGGAGCCCAAGCCCCTTCCATGGGACTGCATCCTAACAAAAACTAGAAGGCTACCCTCGGCGGAACTGCAGCAACAATCCTTCTCTCATCACTATCATGAATAACCACCTTATGATGACAGTCTAGTTCAAGAGCAACTCAGTCTTTGTTGACCATGTTCTCCATTAATGGGTTGGAGAAAAGATGGTGACAAAAATTATCAATAGTCTTCATAACCTGTAAGGACCTCCTTAGCTAATTACGAAGACAACAAAAGATCTGTGCCACTAAAAGAGAAGGACCATCCTTTATCCTATGCAAATCAAAATCCTGAACAAATTTATAGAGGGTGTCAAGATCCTTTTCACATTGTAGTTATGCACAACAATCGGACCTTCATAATAGATTTTGAATGAATTCTACATAGAGGTAAATCTGAAATCATTTGACAATAACTTTTCCTGTATTACGAGTCAATGTGATGTGGCTGTGATTTTAGATCTAAAAAAGCTATGTTGAAATTTTTCTTCTTAGTTTATTGCTAGAGATGACATTTGTCCTTTGAACTTTTGATATAGTTTAGAACTAAGTTGCAGGATTTGCTGGTCTGAGGGCCTGGTACTGGTCCGGTTTGGTTCTGGTACTAATCCTGGTCCGGTTCACCTGTGGGTTCGGCCAGGGTTCATGCCCAGGCGAGCTGGTTTGTTTGGGGTGAACCTAGACGATCGGGCCCCCAAAACATTATTTTTTTTGCAATCAGCCACTTGAAATCTGCCAGTACCTCAAAATCTTACAAATATGTCTCTGACTTGACTGATAGCATTAAATTTGTGGTGAGGATTGGATTGTGAAGGATGCTTCATAACCATGTTCCAGTTTAAAGGACCCATTTTCAACTTACAAAACACACCCAGTTTGATCAAGGTGTTGAATACCACCAACATGCACCCTTATATAAAAACAACCTTATTGCTCCTTACCACAGGATTTACAATTAATCTTGTATACCCTCAATCCTCCAAAAGTTTGTTTTTGCCTTACTATATACCAAAAAGTGACAGAGGAGACTCCAAAATGTTAAAAGAGTACCACCAAGGGCTTCAGAATATCCTCAAGATCCCAAACTGGAGCATTATTAATCAATGTGAATGGGCATCAAATCTACTGGTTTAATGATCAGAGAACAACATTAGGGTGAAGAACATTCAAATCAGAATGGTAGTGCCAGATGACCATAGAAAAGTCTGTAATACAAGGCATAGGAGGTGTCAACACAAGTTAATCAACCAGAGTACAGTCGGCAGGTAGCAGTGGTTTCCTCTAAGAGCTCTGGTTTGCTAGGTCTTCCTGTAATATAAACATTATTAATTGCAGCTTAGAGCAGATATTTAATTATTGAAACAATGATACTTGAACTCAATATTATTATTTTGATATTGAACTTGATGTATATGATGCTATGATGGTATGATCATGATGCTCTGATTACAAGTTTATGGTGGTATTGTTGTTTATATGATGCTATGTGACATTCTAATCTTAATCCATGCTTCTAGGCTGCATCTATACACACACACACACACACACACACACACACACACACATGAATCCAAACCCCTTTTCAAAATTTTGCCGTACTGGTTCTTCGAACCCAAACCAGCAACTTAGGTTTACAAGTAGCATAGCATGGAATATAACACATTTTTCTTGACCACGCTGAGTGTTTTCTGAAATTTTGCAGGTTCCAGTCATAGATGGATATTCATTTCCTCATGCAACCAAACGAGTGAACATTGCAGGGCGTCACATTACTTCTTACTTGATTGAACTTCTACTTCGGAGAGGGTAGGAAAGCAGATAATGACACAAATGGATTGGATAAGCATGGATTCTAATTGGATTTCAGGAAATGGGCTTAATAAATGGAGATGTGTATCACAGGTATGCTCTAAATAGAACATCAGATTTTGAAACAGCAAGAGAAATTAAAGAGCAACTTTGCTATATCAGGTAAGATTAAGGACAGGAACTATAATACAATTCTGATTAGGAATACCTTTGATAAATTCAATATTTATGGGGTTAATAATGATTTAGCTTTTAAAAACTTGCACTAGCTATGATTTCAAAAGAGAGATTCAACTTGGACTGGAGACCACTGTATTGGTCAGGCATTATACGGTCAGTTCTTTCATTCTGTATGATATTCCTTTCTAGATTTACTCATTAAAGGTCTTTCAGATTTAAAAATATAAAAATGACATCCATTGCAGATCTATAATTTTCCAATTTCATAGGAACTTTTTAGCATTTCTGATGTTGTTTTTGCAATTCAGCTACCAGATGGAAGAGTTATCAAAGTTGGGTCAGAACGTTTTCAAGCACCTGAAGCCTTATTCAACCCGGTCTGTTATTTTCTCTTTCGCTAAGGAAAAATGAGAGCTTATACAAACTTGGAAAACTCTGTAGAAGAGATGCATCCCTTCTATGCTGTTACAATGCTTTGAATTCTGCCAATAGATAGATTTATAATGCAAAGCTGAAAACTTACTAAAAATAGTTAACTAGGGTTCCATCTGGAAACCAAAAAGTCACCATACTTGATGATGACCCATGTCCTCCTTGGAAGTTGAAAGGGACAGCCAGATGAGGACAAACTTGGAAAACTCTGTAGAAGAGATGCATCCCTTCTATGCTGTTACAATGCTTTGAATTCTGCCAATAGATAGATTTTTTTTATTTTTTTTGGCCAATAGATAGATTTTTTTATTTTTTTTTGGCCAATAGATAGATTTATAATGCAAAGCTGAAAACTTACTAAAAATAGTTAACTAGGGTTCCATGTGGAAGCCAAATAGTCACCTTACTTGATGATGACCCATGTCCTCCTTGGAAGTTGAAAGGGACAGCCAGATGAGGACAAACTTATCACAAAACAAATAAATATTGTGGGAGTAATTTAATTTGGTACCACCTCAACTTGATGGGGTCATGACTCGTAGCCCATTAAACAAAAACTGATCCAAAAGGTCTCGAAGAGAACTGGTTTGAGGTGCCTATTGCGTAGCCTTCAACTCCCCACCTAGAAGCACCAAAGAAAGTCTCAAGGGGCAATTCCAGTCCGAAGACATCCAAAACAGTGAATTACAAAAACATAAGAAATTCCAAAACATTAGATTTACTGTATTTTCTAGGTTTTGCCTTGGAATCGTCACCTAGGTGGCACTTAGATAATTGTCTCTCTGAAACTCAATGTAAATTATGTTTGTTGTCTCCATTCACTATCATGTTGGCACTGTTGCAGTTTATGAGTTCTATAGCAAAACTAGAAGCATTTAACAATGTTAAAATAATTATGAAAATATTTTCAGCAGATTTCTCATGGTCATCAAAACAGGTGTTTTGAGAAACTTCTTGATACTTGCATTTGTATCCATACTCAATTTTCTTGTTTAGTAATTTGTTTCATCATCACTTTGCACATTTCAAAATTCTCCATCTGAGTGGGTCTTGACTTCCATTGCTTTTTCCAACTTTTTCATCTCTACCTACATACCAAATAGTTTCTTCCCTCCTTTCTTGACTATAACTGATTTGCAAACTAGGATGAATATTCCATAAACTAGTCATCAACATACATATTTAATGAAAGAAATGAAGTGTTTTATGACTACCAAATAGTAAATTGAACCAAAGTAATGTAAATGAGAAGGAACACTATGCAAAATTAAGAAGATAAAGGATTTACCCTAAAAAACCCCACAGTGGGAGAAAATCTACAAAAATGTGAGCTAGGATCCATTTAAAATCCATGAGTTCAATGGAAAATACAATCCTCGGCAACTTGGGTACACAACTAGCTTGACTCTCAATGAATCCCTAAGATCTCTAACACAACTCTTTTACACATCAAATTAGCTTACACTCGCAAATCATTCAATAGGAGCTATGAAATCCTACAATTTCCAATCAAATCCCTTTTATTAACTCTTTGAATCTTTCAAATTGATTCTTAGAATGCATTTATAATGTCATATTTAGGATTTACAAGCCTGAACAGAATTCTAAAATTCACCAAAAGTCAATTGAAAGAAGAATTTGGAACTTTGCAAGATGCTTTCTCGTCACAAAGCCAAACCACCTCTTTCCAGAAGGGAGCATTTTTAAAACTACCACCTATTACAATACCAACATTTTCTGATAGTTTTGCCCTTCTTCCAAAAACCATAACTTTTCTATAGACTTGAAATGAGGTGCCATTTTTTTAAATTGTTTTGTGGATATCTTGTTGTGTAGGCATGTTTGTGTGTGCTCTGTGCAATTTTTATTCTCTACTTTGTATGATTACTTTATGTTACATCAAGATGAAGATTTCATACTCTACAATTGCATCCATCGAAGGTGTATAGCAATTTTAGAAGGTTGTAAATAATGTTGAGAGGGTGATATCCATTGTTGGTGAACACTAGGAGACTATCTCTAGAGTTTGAGAGATCACTCAATTTCCTAAAGCAATAGAATACAAGAGACTTTTGAAACCAATGCTTTAGCCTTTCTGCATCTCCTTCAAATGAGGTATCTCAATTCTTTCTTTGGCCTCCCATTGAGGCATTTGTGGTACACTTGTTTTACTATGGAAATTTTCCTCTACTTCAGAGTGGGTTGTTCCCTTGACATTGGCATCCTCCAATGAATGAATGAATGAATGTTTTTAATAACGTTCATGAGGCCAAACAACCTATGGGACCCATGAATAGCTAGCTAAGGAGGCATGCAAAGCCCAAACAAACCCAAATGAAATACTATGACTGTTAAATCTCCTTCTCCTTCTGCATCTTGGATCTTCTGTTGTGTATCTTGATTAGGAAATCTGCAACTCTTGTTATATTTTCTTCGTCAAATAGGTTACTCAAGGTGTTTACATTCGGTATCTCAACATAGTTGATCCGGATGTCCTTGTAGGCTGTACACTCCATGATATAAGGCCATTCAGTCTCCACCACCCCTTGAGTGCAATAACTACATCTTCTATCTTCCCACTTAGGGTATCATCCATCTCCTTGTTTCGCATCTGAGTTGATGTGAGCTGGTTCTTATCTGAGTAATTATCATTTTTGCCTTCCATTTTATGTCCATTCCTATGTAGTTCTTTTGTGTATGGTCATGTGTGGGATTGAAATGTTTGATATTGTATTCCTTTTTCCTCCCTATTTGACCTGCCCACATGTTTTCTTTGAATTTTTCTTGCACGTATTTTTTTATTTCTCCATTGTTATTTGAGCAATCTTTTAGGTTAATATTCCATTTATTCATCCATTTAATGTTTTTTTCATCCATGTGTAATTGTATCTCCTTGTTGTATCTTCAATCATTCTTTGTGCATAATACATAATTCTTTGGTTGTTATAGAGCATAGAATCTTTGCTTGATCTCTTTTATGTGATAGGTGTTTTGCTTGCAGATGATTCTTGGCTCCTGTGATTGATCATCAACTTCTACAGAGTCTCCAGTGAAAAAGATATTCTATTTCAAATTCTAGTTCTCTTTTTCAACTTGGAACTCACTGTCTCTTTGACAAGGCAACAAAATTCTCCACTCGCTCTTCATGTGTACCTACATGTTAATGCATGATAGCTTCGGTAAGATAAATGAAGTCTCTCATTCAATCATTTATCATATTGATAACTATGATAAAACCTTCAAGCAATTAATTCCTCTTTGATAGACATTCTACATTTGCATATAAATAACCCCATTCAGTTCAATCAAACACTTAACATTGATAATCATACTATATCTTTTGTTTATGTTCATTGATTACTAAATCTTGCATTCCGATTTATATCGACTAACATAATTGATAATAAATATTATGATTAATCAAAACACCGACTAAATATCGGGTTGTATATGCTTCAATATATCAGGTGGCATGATAACCGATAGTTATCGGTTGTTAAGCCTACACCGATAGTTATTGGTTGCTAAGGCTAACATGCCGATAACTATCGGCTGTTAGTATTGTGCAAACACCGATAATCAACGGCTGTCAAGTATTGTGCAAACACCGATAATCATCGGTTGTTAAAATATTTACACACCGATTGGTATTAACAATGAACATGCATTTGTTTGTATTAACAAAGAGGCACGGTCAAGTAATGTCTTGATCGGTCATGACCGATCAAGGCATTGCTTGATCATACCCCATTTGTTATATACTTATATTGAGTGGCATTCGTGAGATAGGACATAGAAAATAATAAATGCTCCTCTCACCTGCCATACAAAAGAAGATAGTCAGAATTATATTTTAATCAGTAATACATAAAACAAGATAATATAAAATAGAATATAACTTGCATATTGAATGTAAATTGAACATCTTTTACACTACAAATTCACTCAACTCCACAAGGAGAGAACCATTATGATACCACTTGATTTGTAAACTAGGATAGATATTCCATACACTAGTCATAAACATACATATTTAATAAAAGAAATGAAGTGGTGTATGATTGCCAATTAGTAAATTAAACCAAAGGAACGACAATGAGAGAAAAACACCATGTGCAATTAAGAAGACAAAGGATTTACCCTAGAGAAACCCATGTAATAGAAAACTCCATCAAGATGTGAGCTACAACTCACTTAAAAACCACAAGTTCAATAACAAAAACAATTCTAGGTCACTTGGGTACAACCAACCTGAATCTCACTGAATTCATTCCCCAAGACCTCTAACACAGTTCTTTTACAATTCAAATTAGATTACAATGGCAGAAATATGAAATTCTATTGATTTTCACTCAAATCCTCTTCATGAACTTCAAATCTCCCAAATTGATGCTTAGAATGCATTGACAATGGCATATTTATGTTTCACAAGCCTAAAGAGAATTCAAAATCTCACCAAAAGCTGAAAGAACAAAGAATTTGGAATGCAATGGGACATTTTCCTGTCATAGAGTTGAACTGCTTCTTTCCAGTAGGAGGCAGTTTCAAAATCACCACTTTATAACAACTTTTACCCTCTTTCTGGAAGCCATAACTTTTGCATACAGATTTGAAACAAGGTGTTGGTTTTTTAATTGCATAATTTTCAAGAGGAAATCAAATATGCAAGAATATTCATATCTTGGTGCAATAAAAGATTTCTTTTGGACCTACAACACAAGTGTACTTTGAGCTATGATCACTTTGCATCGCAGTCTAAAACAAAGCCAGATCCATTTACAAATCAGCAACAAATATGGAAGTGGTCTTAATTCAGAATGCTAAAAATTTGTTGATTTGGTAACATAGTTGAGAAATTCATATCTTCATTAATTCTAGTTCCACAACTCTTACAAAGCTATTTTTTATTTGACTTTGGTTCAGCCTCTCATAAGCAAAACATCCAGATTCCTTATGACATGAAGATTCTATTATAGCATTATATTCTTCTTAGATTTGTGTAAGATTAATTTAAGCACCACTTATGGCTCATAGTTGGTGTTCATGTTTTTGAAGACATTCTCCTCCTAACATTTATTTTTCTTTTTAGATTAAAAGGGTATTCATCCAAAAAGTTGGTCCCTTGAAAACTTCTTAATATATTTTTTTTGATGACCAAGGGCAGACTTCTTGAAAAGGCACTTTGATGTTGGACCTCATGTACCAAACCTATATTCTTTTGACTTATCCAACTTGAATTTCTTTAACATTCAGACCATGTCATTGAGGACATGTCTCCATCATCAGCATTATTGTCCCGTCTTCCCTGTTCAGATTCAAGTTTTTGCTGAGTACTTTACGGGCCTTTACCAAATGAGAAGGTGGAGCAACTATCTTTTCCATATTTAAGCAACAAGACCTCCATGAGCCACCTTTTTATTTGTTTGTCTCTTGGTTTGTCTCAGTTTTGTAATGAGCACCTTCAACTTTTTATTTGACAAACGAGATTTTTTTTAGCATAATCTTTGTAATACTATATATTTCATCCACTATCTTGCTATCATAGCTGAACAATCTAAATGAAGGTTCAAATTTTTCTTGCAAGTCTTTCCACGTTTGAAAATGACCTATAGGAGACTAATATTCTAGTCATTAGCAACAATACAGAGAGCTGCAAAGAAGGCTAGGCTCTAATACCTTTCTGATCAGTCTACCTATTCATGATCTAAATAGGTTTGTACATACTACATATTGCATTGTCTTAAAGGATCTTCATTACCATTCATACCGAATGTTTTCCCACTTATATCTTTCTTCTGAAGTTGAGACTTGAGCTTCGCATCTTGCTGAGCTGACATTCACTATTTCTTCTTCAGTTTGCAATGAGAATGTATTTCAAAACTTAGACACAATTTCTGAAAAATGTTACACTATTTAGAAACAAAACTTACACGTAGCGAGTCCAAAATACCAGGAAAATGGACCATGGCTGTGTTCTGCCTCAACAACCCATTCTGATGTTGCCTTCAGAAAAAAAAAAAAATCAACTTGAAACTGGTATTGCAAAAATAAAATTTGGAAATTCCCATGCAAAATTCATCAGGCACTAATGAAAGATAATTATTTAATGTACATATTACACTATTGGTTAACAACTTTCTGTTTGTTTACAGGATAATAACAAAGCACTTGAATATAATGGAAAGAGGAGTAAACTGTAAAACCCACGGGGTAAAAAATTTTGTAATTGACTTGTTGCTTACATTAATTTTGTATATTTGTATTCTGTGTTGATTTGTAGGAGCTAGTAGATATCGAGGGAGATGGATTAGCTGACTTGGTGTTTCAGTGCATCCAGAGTATGGAAATTGATAACCGTTTGATGGTAAGTGGTTCATATATCTCTAAATTTTTGTAGTGATATATACTTTTAAGTTCTAACATTTCTTGGGATACCTCTTCCATTATATCACATTTAAATTGCTACTAGCATGCTAATAAATGTAGTGATACAATAAAGTTCTAGAGAGCTTTACTCAAATGTTTCAGAAGGTTCTAAACATGTACAGTTCAAGGCTGCTATTCCTGGTGTTTAGTCAATGTGCACTCTGGAGCCTAGAATCTATTTTATTCATATTTCTATAGGATGTGGAGAAAGTCAATTGTGAAGTTCTCTCTTATAGTAAAACTTCCATACTGTACCAGGCACAATGCTGCTAAAAATGACATTACACCAATTTCCTGTTCGTTCTCAATCAAACTCTGGTAATTTGTTTTGACAATATGTGAAAAATGGTTAGCATTTTGATACTAATGTCTTAATTTTAAAATGCATTACTAGTTCCTCCTGTAAGGGATTGCATATGGCAATTAGAGGAGTTTGTTAAGCCTCTCTGAAGTCTTTCTGTCATCATAATTACATGTACTTCTGGACCCTGGTCTCTTTAGTAGAGTAGTTTCCTGTCTAAAAGAAATCTTTCCTCTAAACTTTTCAAGTAATCATCCCATCATTCCTTGCCCATTCCTTTTGGATTTTAGTGTGTAATGTTCCCAGTTTGAAATAGGATTTAATAATATTAATATATAAAAATAATAAAATTAAAATACACAAGATTAAAAATAACATTTAAATTAAAATATAAAATTAAATATAATTAAAATTTAATAAGTTAATGAATGGTCAAAAGATATGGAATGAAAAGATGTGTCTCCTTCAAACATGAGATATAAAAGGGAGAAGAGAACCTCACTTGAAAGGGGGATAATTTGGGAATCAGAGGTGCAGATCTAATTTAAATAGAAGTGCAGATCTGATTGTGAAAGGTTGTATCCCTTTCAAAGGCCAGAAATAATTAAGAGTTGCACTCTTTCAAAGGATGCTAATGGTAAAAAGGTGTGTCTCTTGCTAAAGGGCATACATGATGAAGAGGTGTGACCCCTCCCTCACATTGAGAGATATAAAGGAAAGGAATCAAAGTATCCAGAGAGAACACCATCGATCAGATCAGATGAGAACAGTTATTAAGTTACAGGCAGTAACATGCTCATTCTTGGTGGTATGCATGGGGATTCGATTATTGAAGAGACCACAAGGAGTACACCAGTATTACAGGCAGGTTATTTAATAAGCAGCTACAGCAAGTGGTATGAATATTTAACGAAAGTCTGTTCACATGTGAAATGAATATAACAGTCTTAATATGCAGACATCTATATATATTTTGACATATATAATGTTATGATGAATATCAATACATAATAGAACAATATGCAGAATTTACAGATGGCATAAGATATCGATCTGATTTATTAATGATTGATGGCATAAATATCGATCTGATTTGTTCATATTTAGACGGTATGCATTTGAATTAATATCGGTTCATTAAGGAACGGTTTGATGCCAAGAAACATGCACTTTGGTCAAACACGTCCCTTTGAAAGGACATGACTCTTTCAACCAGCCCTCCACCCAAGTTAAATAGGGTGAGGCTTCTGAGTCTAGGGCATTGCAAGATCTCAAAAAAGGCGAAAAATCTGAGAAGAAGATCAAACAGAATAAAGGAGGAAAAAGGGAAAGACTTCAGGCAGTATCCAGGTCACACAAACCTGGTACAAATTTCCTATGTTGCAATCATGTCTATAATAAACTTATTCACATATATCACTACTTTCATAAATATTTCTGCGCATGATGAATATTAGCAAATTCTGAGAAATCCTTGTTGGATAATATATTGAATTCATATATGTGGAATAGTACTGTGAATCTGTTCTAGGAAGTTTCTGAGTATGAAGGAGAGGAATTACAGTGAGGAAAACGGTGCTCGGGTTATCTTGTAGGCACGCCACCTCATGGTTTAAGACTAGGGAGTCCCATGAAACCAAGGGGGTACAAAGGTGCTGCCCTTGGGCCTATGAAGAATAGACTTCCTGGGCACCTTACTATAACAGCCCTCATACCTTCTATCATGCTGGATGAATATGTAAACCATGGGTTCTAGGACAGGTATGACAAGTGGAGGAAAACGGTGATAGGATGCCTCACTAGGTAGGCCACCTCATTGATGGAATGGACCACATGAGGTCAAGGGGGTTAAGCCGCCCTTGAGCCTAGGATAGAGGGTTTCTTGGGCACCACACTTGGCCATCCTATCCTATTCCTATTCTATGTCTAAGTCCTTTTAAAATGAATTTATGCTTTACTTAAATAAGTTCTTAGGATCTCTTATAATCAAATATATTATAATTTTATATCTCCTAACCTGTTTGAAGGTTTTCATTCGGAATACCAGGTATCTCCAAATCTCATTCTACTTTGTTTAAGGCATAGTTTAGGTATTCATTTGTTGGGGACATTACATCGCTATGTGGAATCATGAAAATTGGGGGTTTAATGTCAATACTTATAAGTTTATTTGTAATTTCTTACCTTCTTAATGATTATTAATATTATTGTAGGATCTAAAACTAGGATTACTTTAAGTCATGTATTGCATTTGATAAAAAATTCTAAAGTTAAAAATAATACCCTCTTAGACTTGAGCTGAATTGTTATTCTAGGGCCTGAATTAAGGGGATTCCAAGAAGGGACATTACATAGTGATTCTCATTAACAATTTAACACTAATGCCGTTCTCTCTATTCCTTGTTGACCCCTTTAGCATGCAACAGTACTCTCTCAGGTTTAAATTCTAAATGGGCAAATTTCTGTTTGCCATATTAGCTTAGAATGAATTTCATAATTGGCCCCACATTTGGACAGTATATGTAGTCTCCATATGCTGGACACCTTTTGTTATCAATCTGATTTTTGTGTTTTATATAAGTACAGGGAAAGAGTTGCATGTAGAACAAGCATAACAAAATATAATGACATCAAATCCTAGTTGGGTATAGTCTTCAATTTAGTTTGTATTAGACATTTAGAGAAAATAGAGTCTAAATGACAATGCTTCTTTATTTGCACAAGTTATAAGCAAATTCTTGACACACTTGCAGTTATATCAGCACATTGTTCTCAATGGTGGCAGTACAATGTATCCAGGACTACCAAGCAGGTTTATATTCTGAACTCTTGTTCAAGTCTCCTTTCTAGCATCAGATCACTCTTTGTACCTCTCCTAGTTTGGTCGATAATTTTGTTTCTCGAATGTGTTGTTACTCAGTTCAAAGGAGTTTGAATATTTGAAATTTTAGAAGAGTAAATGTGTATATCTTGACAAATTCATATTGTGATCTTCTTATGCAACCTCACATTCTGACTCCTTTTTTTATTATCAGCAAAACAAAATACCTAATATTACCGTTGAACAAGAGTTGGAAAAGAAACAGAGAACCTGTTGCTAGTAAGATGTGTCTAATGAATACTGACTACAAAGAATATAGACATGAAAAAATGAAGTCACTTGAACCTTGTCTTCCGTCCATGTTTTGTTGTCCATTTATATTTTTGCAAAAACTCTGGATTCTCTACAAACTTTTGGTTTGATAAAATCATCTTTTGTCTTGGTGATGGATTGTATTACAAAAACCTTCCTGTACTATAATTTATACAAAGAAATTTAATTTGTATGGGCTAGCTTATTCCTTTCTCATATTTGCAACTTTGCTATTTTATAACACATTGATTCAAGGGTGATGATGAGTTTGCCAAACTGCACAGCCATTATTTGTGATAGCGAGTCCAAGGCCAAAATCATGGTCATGGAAATCAATGCAGTTTAACACTTCCTTCAGATTGATACAATAACATCTGCAATGTCCATAATGCAAGCCTTGGCTGAAGGTCAAGTAACTTGTAATCCCTTGTATATTAATTAGCTCCAAGATGACATATACAGTCTTTTTATAGTTCTCCTTTTAAAAAGCAGTGATCATCACATACCCCAAAAAATTAGAATCTAATATTAAAAAGTTTGTTTTGGTCGTGCTGCACCTTCTTTTGTGCCTGCCTTTTAGGAATATTTTTTCTGCATAGGAGATTGGTTGGAACTTTGAATATATTCATGGAAAGCCAGAAAAAGCATGTATACGGCCTTTTATTCTCTTTAAAAGCTCTCTTAGAGGTTTTTTAAAATTACCAGTAGTTTTGTCTTGTTAAAAAGGCTTCTTGTGATATGAATTGAAATAGCATTTTCATTGTGAGTTACTATCAAATTGGTTTCTAAGATATTGTGCCTGCTTGTGAATCAAAGGGTTTAACTACTGGTTATTTTTGTTCCTTTGTCTTATCAACAGACTAGAAGACGAGGTTCGATTACGCTATCTGAATAATGTTCTGAAAGGAAACAAACAAGGGCTTAAGGTGTTCTCTGGCTTCCTCATTATTAAAATGAATTTTTTTTTTATGCACTTATTGTATGTTCTCACTACTGGCATCAAAAGATATTTTTGCTGTTAAGATATATCAATATGCAGTATGTCTGCACTGATTTTGCATGCTACTTTTTTCTTTTAAATAGAAACTTCGGTTAAGAATTGAAGATCCTCCAAGGCGTAAATACATGGTTTACTCAGGAGGTTCTGTGTTAGCTGGGATTATGAAGGTAAGATGCACAATCATTACTTTTAGGATTCTTAATTTAACAGGTGAATGGTTGAATAACAATAATATAATGTGCCTTACTTTCAGGATGAACCTCAGTTTTGGATATCTAGACAAGAATATGAGGAGGAAGGTTTGCGGTGCCTCCGGAAATGTGGACAATCATGAGCATACTGAAAACAGGCCAATATCACAAGTTATACATTTGATGAACTGGGGGCCACATGTAGTTTTTCCAAGGAAATTACATTCTGTGATTTTTCACTGTAGGTTGTCAGGCTTTTATAGCAAATGATGCATTGCCAGCATATAAAAAACAATTTCTTTCAGGCCACTAGACAAGTTATAGCAATTTATGTGTGCGTGTTTGATCTCACATTTGCTATTACTTCACAAAAGGTTGCACTGAATATCAAAAGCACTTAAGAGAATTAAAATTTCCTGTGAGATGGGCAGACTCTTTTCCTTATTTTTATTGACAGTAAATAATCATAAAGAGTGGAGTGCTCAGGAGGAGTGTTCTTTTGAATTTGATTATCATCTGAATGAGAAACTCATAAGTGAATCTAAATAATTTGCTTTTAAAATTCAGAAGTGAAGGCAGAAGACATTCATCTAATAAAAAAATGCATTAGGTCTGGATTCTTAAGCTAGATTAATTTTAAGAAGCTACAGACTACAGTTATAATATCTCTACCAGTTCACAGTGATGATTGCATTTGTTTTTCACTATGTTGCAGTGGGACTGTCCCCCTCAAACCTTGCCTCAAGACTTTTTGGGTTGTTTCCCTGAAATGCTTCTTTATGAAACGCTACATTTTCAAAATGTCCAAATGTCCCCAAGATGACTGAATGTCTATGATGTCCTTCGACCATCCCATGGATCTCTAAACATCCCCATATTTTTTTGGCTTAAAAAAATAATGAAAATTAATTTATTAAATAATAAAATAAAGGGAATGGGAAGCTTTGTGAGACCCCACACCCTTTATCAAATCCTAAGCCCTCCCTATAACCATCTCAACTGCCCATTTGCAACTCACCATTATCACAATCAATTTGCATTTTCCACTTGCAGTTGTAAAGGGGAAGAAAAGATCACTTATTGTCAGCATTGTCATTGTTGTGTGTGAGATCACTCATTGCTAGACAAGCTATAATCACCATGGCTGGAAATAGGGACCTTTTTTAAAAAAAAAAATTCTGGTTTTGGTAAAGATCTTATGCTTCTTTTTTCTATTTTATTTTTGGTTTTCTTAGTTGGCAAAGAACTGAATCTCATTGAAGCAAGTGCCAAGGTTCTTCTAAGAATGCAAGTGCTACAGGAAACTATTTTGAGTTTCCTGTAGTCATTGCCAAAGTTTATGTAAATGGCCGTTCAAACACACAAAACCCTTTTTATAATATGTAGCCATTTTAGACAAGGACAAGTCAAAAAATTCAAGGGGGGGCAAATATTGGTTGTATCATACATGCAAAATTGATTTCCCTAGGAGTTATAATAAGGTCGGTCAGCATTTATTAGGCATAACTCATAAGTGAACATGGGGTTAGGGCTTGTGGAAACATAAACTTAAAGAGCGCTGAGTTGGCTAGGTCAGTCAAAGAGGGTGAGTCAAAGACTAGAGGGGTCCTCTAAAATCTAAGGTGAATCGTGACAATAGGTTGTCTATCCATAGGATGGATGTTGTTAATGAGAGGGTTCTAGTAAAAGGAAAAAGTAGGCCACTTGTGATGGGTGAAATATAGTTGCAAGGTTGTTGAACAATCCAAGCATGTGAGGAGGCTGATGATGTTGAGGTCAAATTCTATGATATCCATGGGATTCCATTTCATTGAAATATTCGCCATGTTTAAGAAAATGTTGAAAATGAAACACAATTGAATCTCCATATGCACCCCTAGAGGACATGGACTCTTTACCGCTCTGCTTGACAAACAATTTTTTTGGGTGAATTTTGTCAATGGAGAGCATGAAACAAACAAGGGACAAGTTGCTTCATTATCATTGATGGGTGTAATGATAGCAGGCATCTGCCGCTCATTACTACTATGGCGGCATGTTTAGTTGATTCATATTTTCTTAGACTAGTTGATTGTTCCAAGAAGTGTAAGGATGCAGACTTACTAATTTCATTTTTCAAAAGGAGACCCTAGAAGAGATTGTGGCTTCAAATATTGTGGAGATTGGCACTGATGCAGTGTTCATAAGTTTATTGGTAGGCGTTAGAAATATTACATCATCTAATTAGTTTGTAGTTATGCATTAATATTTGGTTAGTTTGTGTTGGATAGTTATAGTGAAGTTTTCGCAAAGGTGGTTATATAAGTTAAAAAGTGAAGGCCTTTTATAATATTATGTAGGCCTGTGAATAATGTAATCAATTAAATGAATTCAAGTATCAAATATTTTTGCATGTTCAGTGTTTATTATTTGCAGATGTAGAGCTTTATTATTAGTTTAAGTGAATTTTATTCTGGTTCCTACAGTGGCAACAGAGCAAGTTCGTAAAAGAGAAAGGATAGCTAGAAACTCATGGATGCAGAGAGTATTGAGAAGAAGCTATCCTCTATTTCCTCCCGCTTGTGATTATCCGCATTTCATATTGAGACTGCATAGATAAATAAAATACCACATCAAATCTACATGGAGGTGCACAGTAGAAGCGTCGAAAAATATCAAAGGAGCATAGCGGTTGCAGTATAAATGCCAAACCAACAATGCAACAGGCGCACCCAAAAGGAGATTAGATGATGTATAAGAAAACAATAACTTTTAAGGGTGTTGACATCAAAATAGAAAACGCCGAGTGAAAGAGAAGACTTCCCTGCTCTTAACTTGACAAAAGCATCCCACGCAGCTGCAAATTGTGAGCGTTGGTTCTTGCTTTGAAGGGCCCGAGTAATGGCGTCGATACATGCATGGCATCCAAAAGAGAATGATGGGAAATCCATTAGTAGGTATGTACGTGCATATTTCTCGTGGTTTTGTTTTAAATTGATTCTGATTTTCTGTTTGGGTGAGATCTAGGGTTTGTGTTATTAAAATTTTGCAAGTTTTAGGAGCATAGAACGAGTGGCTCATTAACCATGTAGTGTCTCACTTGTATATGTGTAGTTGAAAAAAAACGGTTATTAGGGAAAGAGCAACAATAGATAACATAGTTCTAATAACCTTTACTTTATTGTCATGTTGACCTCCCAATAGCCGTCATAGTGGAAGCACCATTAATAAATTTGTTTTGTACCAATAGTTGATCAATTTTTTTAATTTTTTGTTCATAATTGGCCTATTTGTGCACCACTATTGGAACATTTGTACACCACTATTGGGACATTTGTCAACAAGTACTAGCGATTTTAAGTTGACGGTTACTAGAACATCATTAGTTAGGTACCAAGCGACACTTTGAAATGTGTACTTTTTGACCTTTGTGTGTATAATTGATTCCATAGCGTGCATTGTTACTACCCAGAAGCCAGATCAATAGCTATAATCAAGTAAGTCGCATATGAAGACAACTAAAAAAAAGAATCAAAATTCGATGTACCGTTTAGGATTTGTGGGTGCACGAAGTTAGCTATAACAGCTACTGGTGCTCATCCCCTAATTAAAGCATTAGTGTCTCGCTTGTATATCTAGTAGTTGAGAAAAAACTTACTAATTAAAAACATTTGTACAACTTCATTAGCATCTATTAGACATAATTACTAGACCATTTGTGCATTAGTATTAGATGAGTTGTGCAAATTTTGTGGTGATCAAAGTGAACGATTAATGGGATAATAGAGAATATGTACGGATGTCACCTCAAAATGACCACTTTTTTATCCTTGCATGCATAACAAACCCTCCTGCATTTGTCCTAACTACCCAAAAGTTGAAACAATAGCTATAAGCTCTCAAGTTGCATATGAAGGAAACAAATAAAATCATCAAAATATGATGTACTATTTAGGAGATTAAGGTTTGTGAAGTTAGCTATAATGGCTATTGGTACTCTTCCCCTATGTAATGGTTGCTTTGATGAAAGATAGGTCTTTATCTGCCATATTGTTTTATAGTCTTTAAAACATTTTATCAATTTGTATCTTTCTTAAAAAGAAAAGCTTCATGTAATGGGTGTATCCTAGGTTGAATCTTACACCTCTTTAATTATATGGACACATTTTATATATGTGTCATCTATTATGGTAGAACATTTGACTTGGAGTATGTGTGCTCTTCAATATTAGATTTGGTAAAAAATAAAATCTAACAAAGATAAGAGGAGGTTGGAGTGTAAGATTTGATTGTGAAGTCACCTAGAATACAAATGATTGAAAAAAAGAACAAAAATTTTGAATTGAAAGAATAAATTGTATTCTACTTAGCTGAAAATACAAAGCAAATTAGAATATATGATTAGAAATGAATTTTAGGTGAGTATATATCTGATGTGTGGGATAATGTGTAAGAAGTTCCTAAGTAAATTTAACCTAGTGTAAAAAGGACCTAAGTGGAGAACTGGCTAGGAAATGAATTAGTTAGATAATATGTCCTATTCACACTGACACCCCTCTTAAGTGTAGCTTAAGAGAATAAAATAACAAATGCTTAAAGATGGGTCTTGGCAACAAAGCCTAATTGGGTACCCATGTACAAAGATTCTCTTTAAAAAAAAAGAGATAGAGAAAACCTGATGGAAAATATTCACCCCTATGAGAAGAAAGAGCAAGAAGAGTTAAGTGACCCCCCTAAAGATATGCCTCACACCACTAAAAGAGCTCAAAAATGGATGTATGTGCTTTCATGAAAGGGTTTATTGAAGATATTTGCAATCTACTTTGCTATTGGCGAATAGCTCAAATCAATGACCTACACCTAAATCAAGTCACCAATAAAATGCATGTGAATTTTGATGTTTTTGGTCCACTAATGATGAACTAGGTTCTTCAAGGTGTGGATGTCACTTTGGTTGTCATAGTAGATGACTAATGGCTTCTTAAAAGTAATGCATGTTGTTGTGAAAGGGGTGTTTTACCTAGCTAGTTCATCACCTAGGTCTCGTTCACACTTGTTGGTAAGTTTATGGAGGGTACATGTAGGATACTTATCACTTTATGTTTCATATTATAAGATTAGGATATTTTTCATAATCGTATGACATCTTATGTCTCACTTTTGTAATATCAAATCAACATTGTTGTATATTTGCATTTATCGATAGGATTAGAGTTTATTCTTGTCATATTGATCTTCTCATTTCATTGTGCTTTCCATTAAGCCTCTAGATTGTAGGTGGCTATCTTCATAGCCAACTCTTATATGGTATTAGAGCAAGTAGAGTGCCTTTTGGTAGGCCTTTTAGGAGATCTTGAGTGCATTTCGTGTATATTCTTGAAGCATTGAGTATGTGTATTTCTTGTATTCTTGGATGATCTAGAGAATCAAAAAGGTGTGCTAGGAATATTAGATTTTGAGTGGGTTTATATTGTGGTCTAATATTGTATCTATACATTTGAAGAGATTAGTGGAGTAAATCTATACTCACCATAACATTCAAAATGCCTGAGAAAGTTACATTTGCCTTCTATTTTGTCCAAATTCAACATGTGAGAGTATATCTACAAGGGTTTGAAGGGGAGTTGCTTGTCAAATCCAAAAGGTAGCCATCTTTTTTTAGCATTTTAGGTCAAAATAGATATTTCCATCACATCTAGAATAATCAAGAACATATAGATCAATTTTCAAATCATTGATTTTAGAGAAAGTTACCCTCTAAAGAAAAACATTGTTAGTTGAACCAAACGGTCTCGCTACACAATGTTATGATTTTAAAAAAAATCAAATTTAATTTTTTTAAAATTACAATTTTTATATAAAGAAATAGAAATATATATAAAATAAAAATATGTATTGTGCATGCTTTGTGTGGTACTAAAATTACAAAAGGGATGCCTTTATAGATGTGGGCTCCACCATTAAAGGCAACAACCCCTCTAAGGTCTATGTGCCCCTATTAGGGTCATGACCCTATAAGAGGGCTCAACCTTCTCTTCTTTAAAGCGTGGGATGTGGCCCCACATGGCCCCCAATTTGCCTCTTTTTATTGAATACTTTTGTTAAAAGAAACTAAAAAATAATAAAAGTATTTAAAGAAAAGACAAATCTACAAATCCATAATATTTGGTAGAAAATTTAACAAATCCATCAAACTTGGCCCTCCTCTAAATTTAGTAGTGCTTTTAGATTTGACAAAGGTTTTAAACTAGTTGGTAGAGTTCTACATTTGACAATATCTTCAAAGTTGGTAACAATTCTATTAAACTTAGTGATGACATCATGTTAATGTCAGCAAATATGTTTCAATTTTCGGTCCCCCTCTCCAATGTAGTTTTAATTTTGACAATCAATTTTGAAGGTTCATAACTTGAGATTAGAGCCTCCAATTTACAAGCTATTTTTTTATTTGGGACGATATTATGTTCTTTTCATAGTGGTGTAGACGTTTTTATTTTGGTGTATATTTTTTTTCAATTTTTTTGATTCTCTAGGTTGACCCCATAATACATTGATTAAAGTGTGGTAGTGTTAATACAACCACAACAAGTCGAACCCCCAAAGGGACAAAGGATGAATAATAGGAGTGTAGAAGACAATGATAGTGTTGGTGAATGAATTGGTGATGACAATGGCAATAGTGATCATGCTTGAAAGTGGCAGTGGCAATAATGAAAACGGAGGAAGTGGAGATTAACAAATGGTAGTAGTAGCAATGGAAGATGTATTGTGGAGTTTGGTGAGTTCCAAGTTGTGGAGGAGGCACTAGTGGTGGAGGTGGAGGAGGGTCAATGGTGGAGGAGGAGGGTTGGTCGAGGAGGAAAAGGATGTAAAGGAGGAGGAGGAGAAGAATGTGCTTGCAGAGGAGGAAGAGGAGGATGTGATAGATGAAGAGGTAGGGGCAAAAGCATGAAGCTATATCGCACTTGGGGTTAATTGGGGGGTAGTCCGGTCAGACTGAGTCCGGTCGGACTACCACCTAGCCACGTGGCACCCCATGTCGCTAGTGTGGCGCCTAAATGGCACCAATAGCTTGATTGGACTATTAGCTATATTATCCCTTTTTTGTGAGCGCTTGAGCTTAGATTTTTTCATAAAAAATCAAAATAGTTCAACTAAACTCACCTATGTGGCATGTGATGTAGCAGCGAAATCACCTATTTTGTCTGTATTTCTGAAATTTTTCACTTCTACTTAA
The DNA here is from genome assembly GCF_030272615.1 of Cryptomeria japonica. Lineage (NCBI taxonomy): Eukaryota > Viridiplantae > Streptophyta > Pinopsida > Cupressales > Cupressaceae > Cryptomeria > Cryptomeria japonica. The sequence goes on from NC_081410.1 coordinate 119,551,984, forward strand.
TTTTTCTTCAGGCAGAATATTTTTTTACAAAAATTAAAAAAACAACCTTTTGTAGAGCTCGAAGTCACGAATCTAGACATATAATTTTTATTTTTTTTTGAAAAAAGGGGTAAAGATTTATTCAAATAAAATTAGAAGTACAAAGAAAAGGCCTTTGGCCCCCAAAGGCATAAACAACAAGGTAAGAGGTTCCCTAAAGAAACCTCTCAACAACTAGCACTACATAATCATGTCCTCCAAAACTAGCCTCTCCAAGGTCTCAAGATAATCAAAGAGTAAACCATCCCTCCCTGCAATATCCCAACCATCAACATGCTCTGAAGCCCACTTCACCAAATAGTCAACCACTCTATTCCATTCTCTACGGATATGAAAGAAGGAAACATAATCCAAGGAGCTACTCAATCTCAAAATTTGTCTAACCATAGAGGCTAAGTGCCAATTAACATCATCCAACTTTTGATTGTTCGGCATATCCATAACAATTTGTGAGTCCGACTCACAAATAATCCTCCTCCATCCAAGAGAATAACCTCTCTCAACAACAATTTTAATAGCAAGGGCCTCCATCAAGTTATTTGAAAAATGGCCTTTATAGACAGAAAAGACGAAGACGACATCACCATCATTACCCCTACCAATACCACCAACACCAGCATGACCTGGGTTCCCACGAGAAGATCCATCAATATTAATCTTCAGGACACCAACAGGAGGAGGCTTCCACCTCCCATCTCTACAAATCCTCTGCTTAACATGAAAGGATCTATTGCTTGCAGTACCACCTTGTCTACTAACCCCCAATTTCAGATTTTGCACAATAGCATAGTCCCTGGCTTCCACATTTTCAGACATGTCACACTTAGCAGAGATATTCTCCTGGAGCCTACTAACTATCTTCTACCACACCTGAAGATTCCCCAATTTGGAGTCACAAAAAACCCTACGATTCCTTTCCAACCAAAGCTGCCAAATTATAAAAGCAAGTCCAATGGCCCAAGCCACCTGAAGAAAAGAAGTCTTTGTTGGAGGTCTACCCATGCTCTCCCAAAATTCCGCTAAGGAGGTGGCATGAATACAAGTATGTTGCCATGCCTACCACCACTTGTGCCAATTTCTCTAGAGAAAGGGCAATGAAAATACAGATGAGAACTGCATTCCTCACCACTCCAACAAATAACACAAATGGAGGGACCATGAAACCCTCTCCTTCGCAGGTTGACCCACGTAAGGCATTTCTTTTGAGCCACCAACCATAAGAAGAAGTTACACTTAGGCCAAGAGGCATTGTTCCAAACCTTCTTCCACTAGGGCACTTCCACCATACCATGCAGATTCTTATCTAATAAACCATACCCAACAACAACCGTAAATTTTCCTTTGGGATTGGGCCTCCAAGCCAAAATATCTCTCTCTTTAAGGGAACTGCATAATCGTCCCTCCAAGATACGACCTAACTCCTTTCGATCCTCATCAGAACCACCCAGGGGCCACTCATGTGGCTCCTTCCAACAAGTCACCTCAACAGTGCTATGGCGCTTAATAGTTTTGAAATTCTCCACCTTAACCCAACCAACATCAATAAAAATATTGCAGAGAGATTGAAGTTGAGGAAACTTAGTAAGTATAGGAGGATGTCCATCCTAAGAGTCCTGCCAGAAAAGAGCATCAGAACCCTTATTAAAAATCCAGAAGAGGCCCTCCTTGATGAGTTGTGCACCTTTTTAAGGATGTCCCAAATACCAGATCTCCCTCCTGTCAAAACAAGACAAGGCACATCAAGGCTATCAACACCAAGAAAGTACTTATGAGTAAGAATCTTGGCCCAATCTTGATTCTGACAGGTACACCACCTCCAATACAACTTGGCAGTCAAAGCTTTGCCAACTAGACCAATAGACCGAAGGCCAAGACCCCCAGCCTACTTCGGTCTACAAATAGAATCCCACTTGACTAAGCTCCACTTAGAAGAAAGAAGATTGCCCGCCCATAAAAATTGGCGAGAAAGAGCATCAAACTCTCTAACAAAGTTAGAGGGAGGAACCTGCACAAAGCACCTATAAATAGGGAGATCTTGCACCACAGTCTTGAGAAGAATCACTCTCTCGGCAGTAGAAAGCCACCTAAAAGTCCAATGATCAACCTTACTTCAAAACTTGTCCAAAATCCCCTGCCAGAATTCCTTATGTTGAGATCCCAGGGCCAAAGGAATCCCAAGATACATCAAAGGGAGAGAGCCAATTTGAAATCTGAGGATCTTAGATATCTTGCTCTAAATGAGATGAGGAGTGTTGAAGAAATAGATAGAAGATTTAGCTTCATTAATTATTTGACCTGATGCCATCAAGTAAATATCCAGAGATCTCCTGAAATTCATCGTTTCATTGATTCTGGCCATGCCCATCAAAGCAATGTCATCCATGAGATGAAGATGAGAGTAAGGAGACAAGCCACCACCCCAACTCCAACCCTGAATAAGACCTTGCCTCACCTTAGATTTAAGAAATCTGCCAAGACCCTCAACCATGAGGATAAATAAATAGGGGGATAAAGGATCCCCTTGCTGAAGCCCCTGAGAAGCACTAAACAACTCAGAAGGTTCCCCATTAACAAGTACTAAAAAGGAGGTAGAAGTCACACAACTGAGAACCCAATTGACCCACTCTTCTCCAAAACCAAAAGCTAGGAGGATTTTTTGTAAAAACCCCTAGTTGACCCAATCATAAGCTTTAGCCATGTCTAGTTTGATAAACATAGCCTTCTCCTTAGCAGTTGCCATAGAATGAATAGCCTCCATTGCTATTACCACACCATCCAAAATTTGTCTCCCTCCAACAAAAACCCCCTTGCTCCTCTGAGCTCAAGGAGCCAAGAAATGGCTTGAGTCTATTAGCAATCAGTTTGGCAATAATCTTGTAAATCACGTCACACAAGGCAATAGGCTGAAACTAATCCAAATTGTTAGCCCCCTCCTTCTTAGGAATAAGAGCCAAAAAAGTAGCATTCATGGACTTAAGCATCTTCTTGTTTCTATAAGATTCCTGAACCACCTCCAGAAGATCAAATTTTACAATCTCCCAAAACTCCTAAAAGAATTCAACCGGAAACCCATCTAGTCCAGGAGCCTTACCTTTTTTCATATGAAACACAATCTCCTCCAAATATGACAACAAAATGGGTCGCATGAGGGCCACATTCATCTCCTCAGAAACCAGTGAGGGTATACAATTTAAAATAGCCCTCTCCTCTTCCACAGCAACGAGAGCATCCATGGTGAACAAGCTTGAAAAATAACTAACTGTGTCCCTAGAAATATCCTCAAAAGAAGAGAGATGAACCCCTTTTGAAGATATGAGAGAAGTAATAGAGTTTCCATACCTTTGAGCCTTAACAGAATTATGAAAAAAAGTTGTGTTTCTATCTCCTTCCCGTAGCCAATCCACCCTAGACTTATGCTTCCATAAAATTTCCTCACGCAACTCTCATTCTTCCAACTCCTTAAGAGCCAAGGACTCCGCCCTACCTAGATCAGAAATCATCCCTTGGTCACGAATCTGGTGAGTAACTTCATCTAATTTAGATTGAGCAACCATCCTCTAAGAATGCAAATTCCCAACACATTGTTTATTCCACCTCTTGAGTTTGTATTTCACATGTTGAAGCCTCTTCCCAAAAGTATACATAGCCCTACTGTGAGAAGGCATCCCTTCATACCACCAGGTTCTTCTGAGTTCTTGAAGAGATGGATCCTGTAACCACATCAATTGAAATTTAAATGAAGGATTTTTGGATATTTTATAATAGATAGCTGAAAGTTTAATAGGCCAATGATCAGAGCCCCTCCAATCCATAATTTCAGAGCTAGTAGACCACCTGTCACTCACCCAATAGAAGGAGACCAGAAACCTATCAAGCCTCTCTGAAATAGCCTCAACCCCACTTCACCTATTATTACATGTAAAGATACCATTGAGTGGTCTCAAATCAATCAGCTTCAATAGATCAACATTTTCCCTGAGAAAATTAGACGAAGGGTCCAATCTGGCTATCCCACCATGCTTTTCTTACAGACTAATAATTGCATTTAAGTCACCAGCCACCACCCAAGGGAGGAGCGGGGCCAACAAACGAACAAGCCTAATATGAGACCAAAGATAAGACTCACCCGAAAGATTAGTAGGAGCATAAATATTGGAGAAAAAACACAATTCTCCAGTCCCAAAGCTAGAAGCAACCATAGAGATGGAAGAGCGGCTTGACATCCACCACAAAGGGGTAATCTTCCTAGAGTTCCAAAAGAAAGCGACTCCGCCTGAGCTACCATGAGTGGCAACTCCTTGGCAATGACCAAGGGGCCATACACTAGGAGCCCTACTGAACAAACCATCCACAGTCAAGTTGGTTTCCTAAATAAAAACTAAATCAGGAGAATGAGACTCAATTAATCTGCGAATAGCTTTTTGTCTAGGGATTCTATTCATACCCCTCACATTCCAAGAAATGACAATCATTTATGAGGCTGAGAGAAATGGGAATCAATGGTCTTAACAGAACCAGATTCCACCAAAGTCTCACCAATTAACTTCACTTTCACCTGATCTGTCTTACGTCCTGTCTTTGAGAGTTTCTCAACAGAGTTTTTCTTAAGGAGTTTTTGAAGCAATCCCAAAATCTGTGAAGAACTACTGCCTTTGCCATGGTCCACAACCTCCTTTGTTGGATGAGAGATAGATTCCACCACAACACCATTGTCCATCTGAACCCCAGTACCACCTAAGTCATTACCATCTGGAATTTGCGCAGTAACATCTGTATCCATCTTCCCTTCTTGCTTATCTCTCGTAGGCTTACTTGAATTCCCATGTCCTTCATCCTCAAACATTGTCATTTCCTTAGTCCCATCATTCAAGGAAAGACCAATTGAAATACCTTCTTCCTGAAGAAAATCCTCAAGAACCTCAAATCTATTAAATGAATCTTCATTTTGCCTATCCCTCCAAGTTCTTTTCTGCCCTCTCCCCTTATTACAAGGCTTCACAAGAGTAAATCCTTCCTTATCTGTACTCACTTCGACCATAGGTGTCTTACCCTTATCCTTCCCGAGATCAAAACCAGAGGAATTTTTGAAATATGGACTGTTAGAGACAAACCAAGGGCATTTACGTTGCAAATGTCCATACTCATGGCATATACGACAACGGAAGAGAAGAGTCTCGTAGTCTAAGTGTTGGATCGAAGAGGATGAACCTAGACAAATTTCAACAGAATCTGGAAGAGGGTTATTCAAATCAACTTCATCACAATTTCGAGCAAAAGAAAGTACCTTCCTATCACGAGTTTGTGCAGCCGATCCCACCAGTTTGCCAAGCAAAAGAGCAATAGAATGTAAAATATCACTCTTCCAGATTTCCAGTGGAAGCCTAGGGAGCCGAACCCAAACTGGGACTTTGGAAGGAAGCTCCTCAGCAAAATTGAACCTTGGATGTCAGGGTTTGACAAATAGCCCAATCTTGTTGAAGAAATAAGGACCACCTTCGAACGCCATATGTCTATCCAACATGCAAGAAAAGATGACTATAAAATAATTATTGGCAGCCAACAAAATTTTCATATCCCCTTCAGGTTTCCAAACACGTCGAGCCCACATCTCCAAGACTGGAAGGGAGAGCCTAAGCCCCATAAATTTGCAGATTAAAGCATGGTCTGACCAATATTTAATTTCATTTGAAATAGACTCTGGCTGGATAACTAGAATAGGTTGATCCTAGCACCGAGCCAAGCACCCATTCACTTTCTTAGCGCGAGAAGACCCATTCCCATTTCCTAACACCTCTCCCAATCCCTTACACGCATGTCCGGTAGATAAGGGTTTGGAACCCATCATGGTCGAATCAAAAATAGTTTGAGCAACACCCATCCCTGCCATCCCAAGGGCAAAAGAAGATGCAACACCAAACTCCTATGTCCACATAGAGAACAAGAGGAGCACCAACGATCAAAACTATAGAGACCAGCCGACAAAGCCAAAGCAAGGAAAACGAAAACTGCCACAGAAAAGGATGAAGCCAACCCATGACTTCCAGAAAACACCCAACCCTCGAAAACCATAAGCAACCCCCCCTCCAAATGCACAGAAGCAACCACAAATACACATGAAGCTATGAAACAACGCGGCTAGGGTTTCCCCTAGCCTACACACAAGCTCGAGGCCGCTCTCCATCCTCCAAAATCAAAGTTCATCAAACATATAGTTTTTTTAGTAGTTTGATTAATTTTAATATTTTTTATTAATTAAACATTGTGAGTAGGTTTTTTAAGTTAAAAAAGAAGCTGATTAGAATTTTAAAAAAAAATATTAAATGATATAAAAAAATTTAAAAAATATATTTTTCACTAGATGACAGAATCTTCTCCAAAAGAGTTTTTTTTTTTGATAATCATAAATTTAGTAGACAAAAGGTGATGCTAAATGAAAACTACCAAATTTAGCTATGTTGGACTTTTTTGATAATCATAAATTTAGTAGACAAAAGGTGATGCTAAATGAAAACTACCAAATTTAGCTATGTTGGACTTAAAAATATTATTATGAGAAAAATATACATCAAAATTTAATTATTTTTTTAAAACTGCATATATATGTCATCTATTAGGAAAATAAAAATATAAAAAATAAGTTCGTTTTCATTTTGTTTGTTGATGTCAACTAGAACCCCTGATTTTCAGCATTTTTCAGCAATAAAAAATCTCTCTTTGAATATATAAAACAAATGTCAAATTAAAAAAATAATAGACATAAATTTCATTAATATTTCTATATTTGATCAGTTTACACCATTTTGAAATTCAATTTAGAAATGTCACTTTTATACAGTCGAAGTTAAACAGTTTTAGTTGTGTTGGCCACTTCCTTTATAAAAGTGTGACACAACGTGGTGCTTTTACCCATAGACATGTGTTAATGCTTGGGATAAGGCCCCTCGTTTGTGGTCTCACCTGGAGCTAGGGTCAGGCTAAAAACCTAGCACTTCACCAATCAAAAAAAAAAATTTGATTCTCACAAGTGTTGTTGAGCAATTCTCATTTCAAAAAATTATGGGGTTGTCTTCTTACTCCTACAGTAACATTTTTTGGTGCATTTTTTGTAAGTATCATATTTTTTGTGTATGTTGTAGTGATGTGATCAAATTAATCTAATTTTGTCAAAAAAGTGTTCTTCATTTCTATTACCAAATTCGATATTTGCATATATTAAGATCAAGACCACTTAGTTGTTTTTGGTAAGCGACAATTATATATGCACTAACTGTCAAATCATACTTGCTTAGGGAGTTCTTTCATTAATTGAATTTAGTGGGTATTGTAGTCGTTTATTCATATTTATTGATCTCAAAATTTCATTTGAGGAGGTATTATGGATTTTTCTTTTCATCCTCCTATGGTAATCTTATATAAGGACAATTATGAGTCTTGACAAAAAGGTATCCTAACACATCTTAGGTGGCTTAAACTTTCAACTTATTTTTATGGATTCTTACTTCAACTAGAAACATCTTGCAAGAAATCAATTTATGGTAATAATAATGGTCATATCTTAATATTGATCAGTACAACTATTGTTGCCAATATTTCTTTAGAGAGCTCAAAGATTAAATGTACACTAACACTTTGGACCAAGATTTGGAAGGTCTTTGGAGACCTATACATCTCTCCATCCCCAAATGATTGTTGCAGATTGCCTTATTCTCCTTGATGATGCAGATAATATACCCTTCGATGATGATACTTTAGAGGAGCTTGAATATAGTGAATATCTTAGAGTGTTTAGATGACAAAGACTTCTCTTCTTGCTTCTCTTCTTGTCGAGATCACATCGGCATAGAGAAACATGACCAAAGTTCAGAGACTTCATGCATCTTGTGTTTTCTTCCTACTAATTTCCATCCATAATATGAAGTTTTTCTACATGTATACTTGGTTTTGTTTCTTCCTAGGGGGAGGAATGTTGTTTGTAGGCATTGGATTATATTTTCTCAAAAAATCCATCATTATTGCAAGATATTACACAATGAGGGGGTCTACGTGGTCTGTTTTCTTCTCTCTTATGGGGGGACTTTTTCTTTGCATGAGATTTTGTTATTCTCATCTCGTTTGACAATATTTTTCTTTTATTTTCTCTCTTTTTCAGAGGAGTTTTGTCTCACCAGGTTTTCTCATTTTTTCTATTTGTGAGAGATTGTATATGTACATAAATACATAACATGACCTAGTAGTTAGGACCCATCTTTGCATATTTTCTCATTCTCCCTAAGTTTCAGTTAAGGGGGGTGTTGGTGTGAAAGAGGTGTTTTACCTAGCTAGTTCATCACTTAGGTCCTATTCACACTTGTTAGTTAAGTTTACTTAAGGTACACAAAAGATACTTATCACTTTATGCCTCATATCATAAGATCAAAAAACTTGTCACAATTTTATGATATTTTGTGTCTCAACTTGAACTGTATAACCAAGGGTTTCCCTTTGTAATTTCAATCCATAATTATTCTATATTTGCATTCATTGATAGGAATACAATGTATTCTTCTCATATTTATCTTACCATTTCATTGTACTTTCTATTAGGCCTCTAGGCATTGGATGGATAGTTCCATAGCCAACTCTTACAATACCAAGTTTAGGAGGATATTCAAAAGCCAAATAGCCTTAGTGATAGCATTAACAACTCCCTCATACTTAGCATTGTCAAAGAGAGAAATGGCATGCTACTTCTTTCTCTACCCAACAAATGGGACCAACCATGAGGTGAAAATTGTAACCAGATGTGGACTTGTGATCATCAAGATCACTAGCCCAATTAGAGCTTGTGTATCTAATTACATCTAAACCTATGCCTGTTGCATAATGAATCCCATAAATGTTAGTGTCTTAGATATAATGTAGAATGTGTTTTCCCACCTTCCAATGAAGCTCATAAAGCTATGTCATGAAGTTTGAAACAATGCTAATTGTAAAGGAAATATCAAAGTGAGTATGAGTCAAGTAGATGAGGCTACCAATAATTTGATGATACAAATTGGCATCAACAAGTGGTGTTGAAAACTTCACCACAAGCTTGAGTCCAAATACTAAGGTATTTAGTACAAGCTTATTGTATATGGCGAAAATGGAACGTTAAACTATTGTAAAACCAACAAAGATCCAACCACATAAAACCCTAGTTCTACAATTAAGAATCCACCATACACCAATGAAGAACCTAAAACATGCAAAACATCAAACACATAAAAGATTATACCATTCAGATGCTTAGTAGAGTTTGATCTCCATTGTTTCCTATCTTCATTGATCTTGCTTGATATGATTGTTCTCAGATTTTGTATAGTGCACAAGAGCTCAACAAAGAACAAATTGTGGTTGTGTAGATGCCTTTTTACTTGATTGCATGAAGATTGATTGATCGCATATGAAGTCATTAGGGTTGAAAGGATGAAAGGATTCTCTTATATAGAAGACATCTTAGAAAATGGAGGGATAGGATTAAGAGGTGAAAGGATAAATGATTGGCTAGGATTAAAGGGTAGGTAGAGGAAATATTAAAATATTAGGAAGGTGGTTAAAGACAAATTAAGAGATGAATGACAAGTGTCATGGAGGGAAAAAGCTAATGAATTAATTAAATAAATAAAGATCTATTTAATTAATAGAAGAAGTGAGACCAATTAAATAAATAAAATATTTATTTAATTTAGGGAAAAGATAAATAAATAAAAGTATTTATTTAAATAGGGAAAGGCTAGAAGGGGACAAATAAATCAATTAAATAAATTAAAATATATTTAATTAATAGAAGGCTTAGGATAAAATAATTAATTAAATAAAATATTTATTTAATCAAGCTAGGATAATTTTAGGTGTCCACTTACAATTAACCATGCAAAATGAGCTAGAAGATTAAGAGAATACTTGTTCTAGGCAAGAGAGACCCCATAAGAGGTCTTAGTGATCTCAATCTCAAGAAAGTAGTGTAAAAGTCATAAGATAATCATGGAAAATTTGTCATGCAAAGCAGTATCAACTTTAGTTATGATGGATGAGGTGGTCATTGTGATAATCAAATCATAAACATAGAAAACCAATAAAAGAAGGGCATCATCTTGTCTCAATATGTATACATTTGAATTTAAGTAGAATATAGAGAACCCAAATGAGAGAAGAGAGGAGTCAATCTTGGAATATCAAATCTATGGGGGCTACTTGAATCCATAGAGAGATTTCCTCAACCTACAAACCGATGAAGAATCCTTAATGATTCCTTCTAATAATTCCATATGAATCTCCTCCTATAGATCACCATGAAGAAATGCACTCTTCACATCTATTTGATGTACAACTTAACCACGAATTGTAGTAATAGTAAGATTTAGCCTAATGGAATTCATCTTGGTGATGGGGACAAAGGTCTCAATGCATTCAACACTATGAGCTTGCAAGAAACATTTGGCCAAAATCTATTCTTTGAACTTGTCATTCGATACATCTCCTAAAAAATTGGTTTGATAGATCCACTTACATTGAACCCATTTTTTCCCTTAGGAAGTGGAACAAGCTCCCATGTGAACATGTTATGAATCAAAGTGTTGCATTCCTCCTCCATGTCTAAATCCACTTATGAATCCTTGATGCTTCATGAAATGGCTATGGATGTGAAGTTGTGATAATGTAGGTATGTGGAATATTTTGATGTTGTGAGTGAGTCATCCTTATGTCTTAATGATCCATAATAAGAGTGCCCAATGTGGTGTGAAGTAGAATAGGATGGAGGAAAGTCCTTAGGCTCTAATTATGAACATGACAAAAGGGGAGATGAACCCTTGTGATGAACCATGCAAGTAGAAGCTAGAGGAAAATCCTTTAGGTCAATATCATTTGAATCTATGGAGGAAGGAATAATGTGAGAGGATGAGATGAGAGATATTTCCTTGAAATGCGCATTGCACTCAATGGAGAGGTCATGTGTCTCAATATCCAAAATTTGATGTCCTTTTACATCATCGAGCTACCCAAAAAGGATGTGTGGCCATTTCTAAAGTTCCAAGACCCTATGATTCTCTAAAAGAGTGTGTTCCCATACAAGTGAGCCAAAGACTGAGAAATGCCACACAACAAGTTTCTTACAACACTAGGCTTCAAAGAGAGTAATACCCTTCCATGCCTCATAGAGATCCCTATTATGGATGTGATTAACATAGTTTATAGCTTTGGCCCAATATTTAAGTGCAATGGAGTGTGTGTAGATCAAGTGTATAGGTGATAGCCTATTGAAGTTGAATCCATTCAAGAGTGCAAAATTGCTTAAAACCTTAGTTCACATGCTCTCTAACATCATCATTATGAGGAATATTGATGTAATTTATAGATTATTTTTTAGCACAACTTTTAAAGTCTTGAAATCAATCAAATTCTTCACCTTTTTACTAAAGAAACAAGACTTGTGTGTATTTGAGATAATTATCAATGAGGTAAGAAAATTGTGATCTTTGCCAATAGATGAGGATGGAAAGGGACCTCCAAGTCATTATGAAATAGCTCAAGGAAATATGAAGCTCTCCAAGCCTTCCCTTTGTCAAACTTGTTCTTAGGTTTCTTTTCCAAGGCCCGAACTAAACAATTATTGTTGAAATAATTTATTTGAGAAAGCTTTGTGACAATGTCGTATGTGCTAAGATGTTAAAGATAGTAGTTGTCAAGATGGACAAACAACTCATGCTATATAGTTTTCTCATAGAATTTGAAAGGGTGAGCAATGCTATATTGGGAGCATTCAAAGTGAGAGAAAGAATAAAGATGAGAATGACGGTGAGCCTTCCCTACTATGTGTAAAGCGGAAAATCGATCGAACCCTAGTTGCTCTCCCCTCTTCCAACTCCGAGGAGAGAGAAGGGAGGTTGCTAGGGTTGATGGTTTTCACTTAAGGAGACTTTACATTCAAAAGAGGGGTTGAAACCCACAAGATCCAATCCCACACAATGCAAGATTGGATGCTAAATGAGTTTCAAGGGTTAAGACAACAAGGCTACCCTCTTTTGTAAAGAATGTTGATAGAAGAATTAAGCTAGGAATGCATAGAAAGTGAGAAAGATTCGCTTATAAACTGAGATAGGGATATAGGATGAAGCTGCGGACCTGGAATTAGCAGTAAAATGTCGATACGGCGTTGTCCTGCAAATTTGAGCAAAAGTTGACGGGACGATGGCGCCCAGCGTGCACACGGTCCTTTGAAAAATCCACGAAACGAAGGGGGATCTGTTCGTCTCTGCACAAGGATTCCAAATCTTCAATTTCAGCCGCGTACCTGCAACCTACACACAGAAAAGCGAAGACGATTGGGGGGTTAGGGATTAGGGGTTTGCCTTTAGGTCAAACCCCGGTTTTGGAATTAACCAAGAAATGAGAAATTGTTGTAAATGTAAATGTCTGTAATGTAAAACAAGTACTAATACCTTGTTGTAAGGATGTTTGTATCCTTATGTGCGAAGGTATAGATGTTGTTATTTGTTGTATGTTGTAGTAAGTGATCTCCTCTTCAATGGTTGAATCCTTGTCTTGAATGCAACACTTAGCCTTGAATGGAGACTTAGAATGATCAATTGCTTGAAAGAATGCTTGAATGCTTGAATGCTTGAATATAGTTTCCACGCTTTTTCCGTCATCCATCTTACCAAAATGGGAGAGGAAATGTAGTTTATATACTTGCCAATTAGGGTTGATAGACTGATTTTCCCGACCTTAGGCCGACCAGGAAAGATAATTTCCAATTTGCAAACAAAAAGACCCGAGACCCCATAGGAGACTGGGCCCAAAATAGGGCCAGGGACCAGGGCGCTGGGCACCCTGGTCCTGAAGGACCAGGGAACTGGGCGCGCTAGTCCCACCTCCCGGGACAGCAAGGTGCAAAGGAGGTTCAGGCCAGGGTGCTTGAAAAATGCAGTTTTTGGTGTCGTAGACAAGTTTCGGGGTCTCCATTCAGGTTGCGTGTTGCGTCGCCATCGTGAAGACTGAAACGCAGTCGAAATTGCAAGTGTCGCAATTTTAGGATGCTACATTTAGCCCCCACTTTAGTGGGAGTATAGGCGTACGCTCATACTTCCGGTAAAGTACAAGGAAACAACATTGAAAGACTTTCACCACGTCAAGGAGGCAAGACACACCAAGCCCCCAATGGACTAAGGATCTTACGACTTCGATTGACAAAGTAAAAGGGAAGATCACGAGGGAGAACCATGACTGTCAGTAGTAAGGTTCCCTCACTATGAGTCATGCAAAAGAAATACCAAAAATTTTCAAGGCAAAGCTAAGTTCGCCAAGAAATTTTCAAGTATCTTGAAGGGATAGACGAGGTGTATGCCCCCCTACGTTAAAGCGATCGCACACGCCTCAACGGGGGTGATTGTTTTAACGTAGTGATACACATAAGAAATGAAAAGGGAAAGGAGCACATTATCACAAAGATTTAACCCCCAAGTGTGAGATAAACCCAAGGATAATAGATACAAAACACAAAGCACAAGGTGACTTCACTTTCCTCGGGGTCAGTATGTTGTATGATAAGTCATGTATATATATCATATGTATGTATGCATAATTTGTTCTTCATTCCCCAATCAAGGAAGGTCACCTAGAAGAAGGGAACACATGTGTCTTTTGAGTCAACATGAGAGAGACCAAAAGAGATCTCAATGCTTTGCATCGTCCTCAAGTAGACAACACCAAGGACAACAAATAGAAGAATGAGAATAACATATAGAAGAAGTAACAAAAGAGAGGAGGAGAGAATCTGCTATGCTAATGTAACTAGTCTAGCACGTCATCTACCCCCCGGTCTTGCTGATCAATGTTTCGGGAAGGCAAGGAACACGCTAGAGGAGGAACATCCAACATAGCAGATGGAGCTATCACAAGATCCAAACAAGGGCTATTTTCATGTTCCAAGCCACGTTGTTCTTGTCTAGGAGCTAGGATAAGTGCTTTAGAAAATTCGTTAGATAAATGGTTATCAATATCAACAAGTTCATACTCACTATCAGAAGCAAGAGGAGTAACATGTTCATCATGAATAACATTTTCATCAAGATCATCATCAAGATTTATAAAAATAGGGTCTTTAACTCGCACAGGATCAAGACCATCATGCATCTTATGTTTAGGAGATTTTGGAGAAAATGGAATAATGCTTGTTGAAGGTGTTTTTGGAGATTGCAAAGTTTGAGAAGCAGCTGCTTGAGCTCTAAGACGACGTTTTCGTCGGCGTTCACGTGCAGAACGATTTCATCCAGTCTTAGTAGGAAGTGGAGAAGATTGAGGAGCGGGAATGTTCTCATCCTTATCACTTGGGTGTTTAGGTTGTGGTCTCTTAGGCTGGATAATAGGAGAAGAGGAAGGTCTCTTCTCTCTATAAAAAGAAGGAGGAGGAACTGCTCCATATAAAGGAGGAATTTTTGGTTTAGGAAGAAGACCAAGTCCATCATGACGAGGAGATATAGGTCTACTTTTAGAAGGTTTATTAGGCATAGACATAGTCACATCCATAGGGATGGGTTGAAAATCTTCTCGAGGAAAGACATTAGTTTTATCTTTCAAAGGAAGAACTTCCTTCTCAAGAACGATCGGAATATCAAGTTTGGGTGTTCTAGGTTCACTTAGAGATAGGATCATATCTGTTTTCCACTTTTGATAAGATTTGAAAAGATGATCACTTCGCGGAGGAAGGGATTGGAATTGTTTAGGCCAAAAGTAATCAATAGGAACACTAGAAGTTCTTTCAGCTGGTTTAAAGAGACTATGATTGACAGTAACAACTTCACCATTATGGGGAAATTTCAAACACTTATGAATAGGAGAAGCAATAGCTTTCATGGAAGATAGCCAAGGATAGCCAAGCTTCACACGAAATTGTTCGGATGAAGGAATAATAGCAAAGCTCACATCAAGGGATTTGTTATGGACCTCAATAGGCAATGTGATAGAACCAATTGCAGGAGAAGAAAATGCATCAAATAATTTCACAATCACATCTGTTTTGTCATAGATCACTTGATTCAATTGCAAAGTAAAAAGAAATTCTTCAGTAATAACATTAACCATGCACGAAGGATCAATAAGCACTCCATGGCAAGGTGTATTCTTAACTTTTGCAACTATGTATAAAGGACCATCAGGTGCCCTGATAGTTTCACTAGAATCAAATGTGATGGAAGGTTCTTTAGGGTTTTCTTGCTGCTCTACAAAGTTAATCACATTCAGAGTCATAGACACAAGACCATCAGATGAGAGAGAGGAATCATTAGCCTCAATCGCATTAGAGGTATGAGAAGGTAATGGATCAGAAAAAATCTGAAGATTTTGGTTAGGAGGAGCTACAGATGTGTTGCCTTTATCATTCACTCCAGAAACAGAGATAGTATTATTATCAATCAAATCTTGAATCTTACCCTTTAAAGAAAAACATTTTTCAGTATCATGCCCAAGTTGACGATGAAATTGACAAAAAGCTTTGTTATCAAAATAAGGTGAATTAATCTTTGCAGGATCAATTTGCCTTATAGGAGGAAGAGTAAGCACATTTTGTTCCAATAACTTATTCATAATACTATGCAATGATTCATTCAAAGGAGTATACTTTCTTTCTTTCTTGAAAAACTTAGAAATAGGAGGCACACCTGATGCTGCATTCACATTGTTGTTGATGATGTTTTCATTGAATTTGATGGAATCTCTGTTCGGTTTAAACTTCCCAAATGGTTGTTGACTGCTATCACCCTTATCACTCGGAGCCATAGGATGTGATTGTTCCATTTGACTCCTAATCAGTTGATAATTGTGAAGAGTTGCACACAACTGTTGGAAAGAAGTAAACTCAGAAAACAGAAGTTTGTCTCGAATATCTTTTTGTAAATTAGAAATAAAGATTCTTTGAATATCATTATCAGGCACTGGAAAAGAAATTTGAGCATACAAATGCTTATATCTACCAATGAAATCAGTCACTTTTTCTTTAACACCTTGTTTACAATGCATTAAATCAATCAAAGTAACTTTAGGACTTATATTGTTTCGAAATTGTTGAATAAAAGCATTTGCAAGTTGTTCGAAAGAAGTAATAGAATAAGAAGGCAACGAGCAATACCATTGTAGGGCTTTGTCTCTTAATGTTCTAGTAAACAGTTTCGCAAGCAACATTTGGTCATAAGCAAAATCGGTACATATTGTTTGAAAAGTCTTAACATGTGTTAGAGGATCACCTTTACCATTATAAAGCTCCAAATGCGGGATTTCAACATGTTTAGGGGGAATAGCTCGAACAATGTCAAGAGAAAGTGGGCTCGCAACATCAAATGTGGGCACACTAAACTTAGATTGATTCATAGAAGCAATTTGTTGCTGTAAAGAAGAGGCAGTTTGTGCAAGATTGTTAATGGTCGCTTCAGTCGAAGAATTCATATTAGACGTGTTAGATTGAGATGGAGGTGTTATTTTATTGAAAGAAGGTAAAGAGTAAGGTGGTGGGACTCTATGATAATTAGTCATAGGAGATGATTGGACAGGAGGAATACTACAAGGAGGAATGGAATGGTTAAATGAATTGCCCCCTTGCGTCATGTTCATTTGTGGAGATGTAATAGGAACACTCATTGAAGGAGTGAATGAAGAAGTCGGATTAAATGAAGGAAGAGGATTAATTGAAGAAGGAGGATTGCCCCCATGACTGGTAATCATAGGCGGAATGTCTTGTATAGAAGTAGCCATTATGTTTGATGTAAAGGTAGGTATGCTAGTAATAGAAGTTGTCAAAGGAATAGAATGATTGACTTGAGTAGGAGGTTGTGTATAACCTAAAGTTTCGGCACAACTCTTTATAGGCATCACATTCGAATCCACAATGTGTGCAATACCACGCAAAATATCAATTCCATTCTTATCACTTTGAAGCATATGTTTTAGACCCTCAATTAAAGGAAGAGCTTGACTATCGGGGTATTCTTGAGACATCCATTGTCGAAAATCGTCAAATTGGTTATCCAATTTCGCAAGTTGTTCTACAGAAACCTCATGGAGAGCTTCTTCATCATTAGGAGGATTAGAGGAATTACCCATGTCCTCGTTAAAAAGGCTATTCAAATTAGGTTCCATCTCCTCGGTAATTAAACCTCGGAAAGACTTAATTCTACGGCTTCGTCTAACGGGAATAGTGTAAGTAGGGCTTATTGTTGTAAAACTCATGCACTAGAAAGGGAGAGCAAATTTTGAATTTAGAGGTAGCAATTTTCAGTAAAATCAGCCAATCTTCTAGATTTAAGCTGTTAAATGCAATCACGACAGTCTCCCGAAATTTCAGAAAAAATGTCAGGGACCGTGGCGCTCAGAGTGCACACGGTCCCGACAACTTTTTTGAAATTTGCAGGGATGAAAGTTATGATGATTTTAAAGCTAATCTGAAAAAATTGAGTGATTTTACGATCTATAGATAGGCCAAATTAAAGTTGCAATCTCAAAATTGAACCCTACCAAGATTGTCGAAAAATGCAAAATTTGAATTTTGAAAAAGAGAAGGAAACCGAAATTTTGAATTTTATGATTTTAGAGGGAATACCAAAAGCAATGCAAGTTTTGAAATTTAAAAGTTGACTCAATTTCACGCAAAATTCAATTTTGAAAGCGGAAATCAAAGTTGTTGTAATTAAGCACCTAATTTCAAAAGTCACAAATTGCAAGAATTTGAATAAAGCACTGAAATTTTGAATGAATGCAAACACACTTTTCAAATTTAGGACAGTAGGAACACAATTTTGACACAAAATTTCAATTTCAATGATTTTTGAATGTTTAGGAGCCTTAATCCAAGCAATCACAAGACCCACTTTGACTGTAATTTTGAAAGTGTTATAATTGATAAAATCAGCCAAAATTCTGGATTTTAGCAGAAAAATACAGTAAGATCTTGCTCCCGAAATTTCGGAAAAAATGTCGGGGACGATGGCACTCGGAGTGCACACGGTCCTCGCAACTTTTTTCCAAATTTTCAGGGATGAAAGATATTGTGATTTTATTGCGAAATCCAAAGTTACAGCTGATTTGGAGATGTTTTGATCAGTGAAATTGTCGGACAAAGGTTAAATCAAGAGGATTTCAAAAATTAGGGTTTTGACACTTAACCACTTAATTTTCAAAATTGAAGCACAAACATGAATTGATAATTTGTAATAGAAGGGCAGATCTGAAATAAGCATTAATAATTAAACATTTCACAAGTTCAAGTACTAAAAAGAAATTTTAGGGTTTTTATGCAATCAACCTCTAAAATTTGCAAAAGATCAAACATGGAAATGTAACCAAGGAATCAAATTTTCAGGTCTAACCATGAATAATCAGAAAGGATGTTCACATCGGGTTCACCAAAATGTAAAGCGGAAAATCGATCGAACCCTAGTTGCTCTCCCCTCTTCCAACTCCGAGGAGAGAGAAGGGAGGTTGCTAGGGTTGATGGTTTTCACTTAAGGAGACTTTACATTCAAAAGAGGGGTTGAAACCCACAAGATCCAATCCCACACAATGCAAGATTGGATGCTAAATGAGTTTCAAGGGTTAAGACAACAAGGCTACCCTCTTTTGTAAAGAATGTTGATAGAAGAATTAAGCTAGGAATGCATAGAAAGTGAGAAAGATTCGCTTATAAACTGAGATAGGGATATAGGATGAAGCTGCGGACCTGGAATTAGCAGTAAAATGTCGATACGGCGCTGTCCTGCAAATTTGAGCAAAAGTTGACGGGACGATGGCGCCCGGCGTGCACACGGTCCTCCGAAAAATCCGCGAAACGAAGGGGGATTTGTTCGTCTCTGCACAAGGATTCCAGATCTTCAATTTCAGCCGCGTACCTGCAACCTACACACAGAAAAGCGAAGACGATTGGGGGGTTAGGGATTAGGGGTTTGCCTTTAGGTCAAACCCCGGTTTTGGAATTAACCAAGAAATGAGAAATTGCTGTAAATGTAAATGTCTGTAATGTAAAACAAGTACTAATACCTTGTTGTAAGGATGTTTGTATCCTTATGTGCGAAGGTATAGATGTTGTTATTTGTTGTATGTTGTAGTAAGTGATCTCCTCTTCAATGGTTGAATCCTTGTCTTGAATGCAACACTTAGCCTTGATGGAGACTTAGAATGATCAATTGCTTGAAAGAATGCTTGAATGCTTGAATGCTTGAATATAGTTTCCACGCTTTTTCCGTCATCCATCTTACCAAAATGGGAGAGGAAATGTAGTTTATATACTTGCCAATTAGGGTTGATAGACTGATTTTCCCGACCTTAGGCCGACCAGGAAAGATAATTTCCAATTTGCAAACAAAAAGACCCGAGACCCCATAGGAGACCGGGCCCAAAATAGGGCCAGGGACAAGGGCGCTGGGCGCGCTGGTCCCACCTCCCGGGACAGCAGGGTGCAAAGGAGGTTCAGGCCAGGGTGCTTGAAAAATGCAGTTTTTGGTGTCGTAGACAAGTTTCGGGGTCTCCATTCAGGTTGCGTGTTGCATCGCCATCGTGAAGACCGAAACGCAGTCGAAATTGCAAGTGTCGCAATTTTAGGACGCTACACTATGATAGGATTATCATCTTCAAGATCCTTGATGACAACAAACTATAGAGAGAATTGAGAATTAAAATAAAAAATGCTTTCACAAACACATAGAATATGAAAAAATTGTCTAAATTAAAAGAAAAATAAAAAATAAAAAACTGCTTTAAAAAGAAAGTTGAATGCTCGAGTTATGACCTAAAATTGAATAAATAAATTACAAAAAAAGTACTTAAAAAAGGATATTGAATGCTCAAGTTATGACCTAAAGTTGAAATGTAAACTTCAAAATATTAATGGAGAGGGGTCCAAAATTTTGAAAGGCCATGCTAACATCACCACAAAATTTGGTACAAATGTCACCAAGTTTATAGATCTACCAAATTTAGAAATCCATCATTGATTAGGTTTAGAACAACACCAAATGTGGAAGATTGTCTACTAATTTTAGAGCTTTCCCAAAGTTGGAGGACCCGACAAAGTTTTCCTAAATTTGTTAGAGGCAATGTTGAGGTGGTCTAATGGTGATTTAAAAATATATGAACACTCAAGCATCATTGATACCATGTAAAATTTGTCAGTGAAGCCGCCTAGAATGCAAATGAGTGAAGAAAAACAAGAACAAAAATCTAGAGTTGAACGAATAAACGATATGATATTTAACAAGAAATACAAAGTAAATCAAAATATATGATTGATGAACTATATAAATGAGTATATATAGGATAGATATCACCTAAGAGACTAAAAACATAACTAATGTAAGACAATGTGTCAAAAGTCTCTAAATAAACTTAACCTAGTGGGAAAGGAACTAAATGGAGAACTAGCTAGGAAATGAACTAGTTTGATAATATACCATGTCCACACTAACATGGAGGACAAAGAAGGTTGAAGGAATTATCTCATATTAAGTTAGCTTCTCGCTCAAAGCATGATAATTGTACAAGAAGCCTCAAATCTTTAAATTATTTTCTCTTTGGACTATAGATTTTATGTTGGTAGTTGTCATCCAAAGTTTTGGTAACCAAGCTAAAAAAATTTGTGTGTCTATGATAATGTAGTGATCTTAATTTTTTAATGACTAGGATGGTAAACTTTTAGTATCCAAGATACATAATGAGATCCAAAGTTTGTGTAACCAAGATAGTGAAATTTTGGTGTCTAAGATACTGAAGGATGAATAATTATCATAATCAATGCAATGAAGTTTTGGTGCCCATGATAGTTGGAGAAATAATTGTGGTAATCAGTGCAATGAAGTTTTGAAGTTCATGATAGGCAAGAGGAAATGCTTTGATGACTAATGAGGTGCATTTTTGGTAGTCATTAAAGTGAGTTATTGAGAATGCCATAATTCAATAGGTAATTTTTTGGATGTTCTTGTTCCACTCTAGCTTTTAGTATCCTTATCCTAATAAACAATATAATATAATTAATGTGTGTGTGAGGGGAGTGAGGTGGAGGGGATGTTAGAAATAGTGCACCATATAATTAGTTTGTAGGTATGTTAGTCATATACCAATGTTTTGTTATTTTGTGTGAGGTAGTTATAATTAGATTCTAATAGGAAAGGTGATTGTACAAGTTAAATGGTGAAGGCCTTTTATAAAGGCCAATGAGTGATCTAATCAATTAATTGGATTCTTGCATACTATAGTTTTGTGTATTTCATTCCTATCATTTGTAGATGAAAAGTTTTATTAATAATCTTAGTTTCTAGGATATGATGGTGGAGAGTGCTTGCAAAGATATACCTTTGGACCACATGTTGTATTTTATTTATTAAAAAATGCATTTAAAGACATTTGGAAGATAACTTTGATGGAGATGGTAATGTCCAAAGCTCGAGACAAATAGAAGTTTGTTTTCAACTAACTATCTAGTCATTTCATTTTGTTGGAGAGGTTGATGCATGTGTAAGAAGTTTTGCAATCCATGGTGGTTTAAGAGTGAAAAAATTGCACCAAGGTAAATAAGAAAAATCCAAGGTGGAACAAAACTTACATGATACTTGGTAGTTCACTATGAGATGATAAATTTAAAATGTGTGTAACTTATCACTTTTACATTTGAAGTTTTTATTTTTATTGATTTTATGTATATTTACCTTTAATTGTAATTTTGAAAAAAAAAGGGCATTCACTTTTTTAAAAAAAATTTATAGATACATTTTCTATATAACATTCATTTATTGTGGGTCTATTTGGTATGTCAATCTAAACTCTCCTAGCCTTGGATAAATTTGTGAGAGATTTGGCATAATGTTTTTACAAAATTATTCATAATACGAAGTCAATATTTTTATCATGTAAACATATTAGACCTATTGTGACATGGAGGTGTAATAAAATGAACACCTAACTTCGTATGGTAGCCTATGTTCTTAACCCCAAGTGATGTGATGAGGTAGAGGAAATGTTTATGAAGGCTCTCATTAAGATATTTAATGTTATGAATGTTATTAGACTTTGAGATCAATGTATTGCACTTGCCAATCTTTGGGGTCTTAACATTTTGCTAACCAAACTTTATGGTCTAATATTTTTCAAACCAAAGGTTATGACCGATATGACTACTATTGCTCAAAAACTCCCCATTAGATGGTGGAATTGGCATAGAAAGTATACTATACAATTGAGGCATTTTTCCACTCAACTACTCTTTTAGGTATTTAGTTCCTCTATTACTTAGAGGAATTGATCTCTCTATAAGTTTATCTACTTAGTCAAGAGGAATGGGCTTACCTAGAGACAAGAGAAAAAGTTAGTTTTTGATTAAGGAAAATCAGGTTTTAAGGGACCCGAAACCCGCTTACATAACGAGGAGATAAGAAAAAGAGAAACTAGGAAGAACAGAACAAAGAGAGAAAGGCTGCAAAAGAATAGCAGAAAAAACAATAGCCAAGGAAAAGAATAGCACAAGGCCAGTGAGAAACTGGCATCCTGAAACCAAATTACATATCAAATGAAAATCTTTATAGTATCTTCCACATCCTTAACCGACATCATCATCGCATTAGCTGCCTCTTTCAGTTCTTTGTTTTCGTGCATCTGTTGAGTGTCTTTGGTCTTCAACTCCAGCTCACTAGTAGTTTTCCTGGTTCTGCGTCTGGAGGAGTGTAGAACAAAACTAGAGGCCGACTCGTCCTCAATGATCATCATATCTTTATTCTGCTTGTTCTTCTCCAAACAAGCAACCAAAGCATTCATGTTTTGAGAAGACACCTTCAACACCGCCAGACTATGCTCCATGAATTTCTTCAAGGTCTTCTCAGTTTTTGTAATCTAGTTGTTTATCAGATCATTATCAACCTCACTTCTTTGATAATTCTCACCACATCTTCAAGATGCTTCAAATCTCCCTTAATCGTATCTTTTTCCGGCCAGTCCAGAATTTCTTCTTCATCCTCTGCATCACTAGTATCCTCTGCAACATCCTCTTTACCTTTAGTGTTGGTATCCTTAATCAAGTTCTCAATTTTATAATCCAAGTCTCTCTGTTTATTCTGAATACTGGAGATGTTATCAATCACCCATTTCTGAAAATTGAACATTTCCAGGGTACTATTTCTGGCAGCATTCAGAATGGAATCCACGTTCTCCATAATCGGAGCAGAGCCCACAAATTTGAGATCAATAGACTTGTGAGTATGGATAAAATTCAAGATATATAATTATTGACAATTGTATACTTTTATATCTATAATCTTTTTGCTATGCCTATTTGTGCATTGTACATTTTGTAATCTTGTAGTCTTGAGGCCTTTGTTGAAAACTATTCAATTTTTTTTTTTTTTTTTATTACTATTCTTGGAGCATCTAATTAATCTATATTATATTTTTATGTCTACCTATTTATCTAATTATCTATTTGTCAATTAATATTATCATTGTTATATATCCTATATATCCTTCTATCCTTTCATCTTTCCTATCATATCTATCCTTATATCATTTCTATCCTATCAAATGATTTATATATCCATCTATCTATCTATCTATTGAGACATGTCCATTCATCCCTTCCATATATCTATAAGGGGACACAAACAATGCAATGGATTGCCTTTCTAGTCAAAGTATTAAATAAAAATTAAAAATTTATTGTCTCTCCAAAAAATGTCTAATTTTGACCTCCTAACCAATGATTTACTTAATCAATAATGTGAGATAGTTCTAATACATGCATTCTCAATGATTGCTCCTCAGCCTTGTGCATATCTTCAATCATTTTCCACCACCATTACTTTGCTAAAGGAGAGCCCATCATATTCTTTAAATTTGGGATTGCGTATTCTTTTTGCTCTCTAATGTTTCATCTTTCTATTGAGAGTAACATGGAATGGAGAATCAAGTTTAATAGAAAATCAATTCCAAAATACAAGGATTGTGTATTCTTTTTGCTCTCCACCAATATTTCATCTTTGTTTTAAGAGTAACATGGCATGGAGATTAAAGTTTAAATAAAAGAAAATCAATTCCAACAAACAAGGAAGTGTGCTCAATAAAATATTCAAGCAATATTTGGAGGTTGCATCATGTGAAAATATATGATGGTAGATTGCATTCTCAATAATTGCTTTTTCATGAAATTTAGTATTAAATCATATAATATTATGTTTGAATTCAAGAAGAATATTAAAGGGAAAGAATCGCATTCCTTTGAGCATACTTGTTTAAAATAAATGTAACACTAAGACAATTAGTTGTAGGGATAGAGGTTGTTGCATGTAGACCTATTCAAAACTTTCTATGAATGCTTGATTCTTTTGAGGGAGTAGGTCATATTTCAAAATTCATGTTAGAAGTAGTTCCATAGAATCCACTATAAGGACTATTTTTGTGGAGCAAGAGGTCCCATGAGAAGAAGAAACTTGTGCTACATGATAACTTAGAATTGTGTGCAAGAAAATAGAACCTCCTACCTTTTAGATTTAAGATTTTAAGAGATACTTTTGAAGTATGATTGAATGATTCCCCAATAAGCATCCTAAAAAAATTCTATAATATGTCATTTATTTTAAAAAAATTAATTTTCAATAATACTGTAGACACTCAAAATTGTCATGTCTAATTAAATAAATATTTTATTTATTTAATTATCTAAGCCTAATTCTTCTATTAATTAAATAAATTTTTATTTATTTAATTAATTCATTTATCCTCTTCTAGCCTTATTTCTTATTTAAATAAATACATTTATTTATTTAAATTATCCCTTTCCTAAATTAAATAAATATTTTATTTATTTAATTGATCCCACTTCTTCTATTAACTAAATAAATCTTTATTTATTTAATTAATTCATTATCTTTTTCTACACATGACACATGTCATTCATCTCTTAATTCATACACTACCTACCTCTTTCATTATTTTGGTATTTCTTTTACCTACCCTCTAATCCTAGCCGACCTCTCTTTTTGCACCTCTCAATCTTAACCCTCCATTTCTTATTGTGTCTTCTATTTAAGGAGATGCTTTCTTCATTGTCAAACCCTAATGGCTAATGACAAACCTTAAGGACTAATTTTGGAGTACTTGGTTACACTACAATTCCACTTGCAACCACATTCCGTTCTTTGTTGAGCTCTTGTGCATATAAGAATCTGAGAGCAAGTATATCAAGCAAGATCAATGGAGATAGGAAGAATGGAGATCAAAACCCTATTGGACATGTGATGGTATAATCTTTGTGATTTTGAGTTATTTGCATTGTCTTAGGTAATCTTCATATGTTATGGTGGATCTTTGTTGTTGTTAGGCTAGGGTTTAGTGGTTGGATTCATTTTAGCCTTGCAATATTATTGTTATTTGTTATCCATTTTCACCATATACAAATACTTTTTTAGATTTAATTATATAAATGTAGATTTAACTAACCATTAGTTGATAGCCATTAGTCAAGTTGCTAAAAACTAATCATGAAACCACTAACTTTCTAAAAAATTCATAAGATGACATACTTGTGAAAGATCCTAAAAATTCTCAACACCATGTTATTTTAAGCCTTAATTAACTAAAGCAATATATTAGCACATTGTAAAGACTTCCTAAAATTATATATCCTTTAATTAATTATTTTGTGCTCCAATGGCCTATTTATTGGCCTACTCAAGTTAATTTGGAGGTTGATCGAGCAAAGGTGGTGTAGTCCAAACCGAGGGAATGATGGTACAAAATAAACTTTGATGGGGCCTCAAAAGGCGACCTAGGACCCTCGGGGGCTGGATTTGTGGCACGAGATTGGGAGGGTAATATTGTAGCCATTGACACTTTAAAGCTTGTGAAGGGAACAGACAATGAAGCCAAAGCTTAGGCGGCTATTGAAGCATTGAAAATGGGGAAAATTTTGGGCCTCTCAAAAATACACCTGATGGAGATTCATTGATTATTATAACGCATTAAAAAAAAGGTGAAATAAATGCATGGAATTTGAATAAATACATATCCATTGCTAAGCATTTATTAAAAAGTTTTGAAGAATATGAAATTGAGCATGTGGGGAGGTTAGGGAATTAGGTGGCAGAGCTATCCAAATGGGCAGTGCAAATTAATGATGGGTCAGATTATACGATGAAATATTTTTGTATTCTCGAGCTCAATCTTTGAGGTGGTATGGCATGCCATCGTTTCAAAAGCTATTAATAGAAAACTGTCATGATGAGATGATGTGGCATGGGTCGCCAAGGGAATAAAACCTGTGAAGAGTGCATGTGGATCTCACAATTGAGGATGAGAGGCCTATAGTAAGAAAGTTCATAATTGAGGATGGGTGTTCTAAAAAAATAACAAAACAAGAACAACGCATCAAACGAATTTGTAAACCCTAGCCATTTTGAGCTTTATGTGGCAGTCTTCAATAGTAAGGGGTGTGTATTTGGGTGTTTTGTATGATAGAGAATCTTTTCACCTTAGTCGTGGCTAGGGGATCTTGTTGGGATGCTTCTCAAGGGAACTCATTAGATCTAGGGAATCCTTTTGATTCCTTGATGAGGCTAAAAGCAAATGCTAGGAAGGCGGGAGACTATTGGGGATTTGAGCAATCCCCTAAAGGGTCTGATTAACAGGGATAATGAGGATTGTGAAGTAGTAGTGAAGGGAACAAGAAAAGAAGGAATAAGAGATGGAAAAGAGGGGTTCCCTACAACATCAAGCAAAGAATGAATTGCAAATGACAAAGAGATGAAAGATCAAACTAATAGAGTCAAAGAGATGGAGGAGATTTTGAATGAAGGTAAAACCTTAGAGTACCTATTACTTGATGATGTGATTGACTGGATTACAAAATGCCAACATAGATCTATGATTTTATTATTTTTGAAAGGCATACCCTTTGAAAGTGATTTCTATTAATGGGCTAAATTTTATTAGGAAAGTAAAGGGTGGGAAATTGAGGCTCTTAGAGGGTTGGGTAAAGGTATGTTTCTTGCAAATTTAAATTTGTGGTCATGCACAATTGTTCTATAGTATGTAACATGGGTAATATGTGGACAAATTTTTTATTTACAAGCTTGGACATTGGACTTTCATCCTAAGGGCCCGTCTAGATCTAAATATCCTATGTGCATTGAGATCCCATTTCTGAATCTAGCATTTAGACCTTTTTTAAAGGAAATAGTAGCCCAGCTTGGGAGATTTATTTGGTGTAAGAACAACTCTGACAAGTTCTCTAGCATAAGGGTTCACCCTAAGGCCTATGCCGAAATGGATCTTAGTAATCAATTACCTAAAAACATCAAGTTAGTTTGTCCAGGTTTTGAATTCTCTCAGCTTATAGTATATCTGAATAAGCCTAAAGCTTGTTTCTTCAGTTGACAAGATGGACACTAAATTAGAGACTGTCTGGTTTGAAAAATAGATGCATGTAGTCTATCTCAGTCTTTAGCTTCACCTAGTTCACAACAATAGTCACAATCCTCTTAGTCTCTTAGTTTACAACAATAGATATAGTCCACTCAATCTCTTATGTTGCCAAGTATAGCCCACTAGTTGAAACAACAAGTCAATGGTGCATCAAGTGATAATGATAACGTTACTTCCTCTTCTTATAAAGATGCTATAATGTTTGATAGTTGGAGGATGGTCAAGAAAAGAAAAGAACTACCAAGGTTTGTTAATTTCCAGAGTAGGGTATCTACCTCTCAAAACCATGGTTCAACTTCTACTAGACTTTATGTTAAAAATAAAGAAATAAATTATCCAAATTTTGAACTAAAAAGATCTGTGTCTCCCTCTACGAGACATGGCTCTCTAGTTGAAGCTTGAGAAACAAAGATCTAGATTGCCTATCACCAAAGTTAAGGAGCATGAGATTTCTAAGGAATCGATTGAGTTGGCTAACCGCTTCAATATTTTGCCTCAGGAAGATGATTCTTCTAATTTTGTTTAATCATGAGTTTTAAAACTTTGTCTTGGAATGTCAAAGGGTTGTCACTCCCTCATCACAAATTTAAGGTAAAGAAAACTACTGACAAATGGAAACTAGATGTAGTCTTTTTGCAAGAAGTTAAACTTAATGACCCTCGTTTAAAAGCTTCATTATTCAACTTAAGGAGAGATGCTTCATTTTTCCATATGTTGCATTGTGAGCATAGGGGAGGAGCAGTTATTGGGATAGAATCTTGGATCAATAGGTTTATCATTAATAAGGCGGAGGATCTGTCACATAATTGTGCATGGGTTCTCATGTTTACCAATGGCCAGCCTATTGGTTTTTGCTCTATTTATGCCCCAAACATTGCTAAAGAAAGGTGTGTGTTATGGGAATGGTTGTCCCGCCATATACCTCAAGCTAATTGGATTATCGGAGGAGATTTTAATATGGTAGAGCACCATACTGATTGCAGTCATTCCAATCATTTGAGATTAAGTAATGAAGAACACTTTGTTATAACACATTTGGGGTAATAGACCCAGTGAACAATAAAATGCCTAGTCATAAGCATAATTGGTTTACTTGGACCAATTGTAGGTTGGGAGTAGATAGAAAGCTTAGTAGATTAGATAGATTGTATATCTCCCAACCTACATGTGGTCCATGATTCTTTTGGAAGTTTTGTGAAGGTTGATTATACAACGACCCTTTCTGACCATTTTCCTATTAGTTGTACTATTGCAAAGGATAGCTCTAAGTTTGCAAACTCTTAGCTACCTTTTAAACTTAATAATTCACATCTGAAAATTCTTGCTTGCGTTGATGCATTAGTGGGTTGTTAGAATTCTATTCCAAAGCTGAGAGAGGGGGCATCTTATAGGGAATCGTGGCAGTCAGTTATTTCCAAATGTGTTGATTTTTTATGTTCCTTTGGTAAAAGGCTAGCTTGGCAGCAAAAAAGGAAGGAAAAATATTTGCAGGGGAAACTTCAACTCCATAGAAATCTACTAAACTCTAACCCAAATAATACAATTATTCAATCATCAATAGCTTTTATTGAGACACAACTTCGTAATCTAGATCACTATAAGGGGCAAGGAGCAAAAGTTCGAGCAAGATTGCATTGGGTCAAAGAAGACAATAGAGGTTCCAAATACTTCTTTCAGTTCCTAAATTACAAACACAAACAGTAGTTCATTGGACCAATATTGGATGAGCAGGGAAATGTTTATTCAAGCCAAGAAGAAATAAAAAAATTGTTTTAGGCTTTCTATGAGAATCTCTTTAGGGAAGACAAGCATTGGCAACATGTGCAATTAATTTTAGAAGATAACTTTGAAGACATCATTCCTAGGAAGGTTGATCAATAGTACAGTTGTTATATTGATCATACCCTTTCTATTGAAGAATTGGAACATGTTTTTTTAATTCATGGCTCCAAATAAAATTCATGGAATCCAGATGGGTTGTTAATCGAATTTTATCAAACCCTATGGTAGCATATTAAGCAATATTTCTATTTAGTTTACATGAAAGCCATAAATGAAGGCTCTCTAGGACCATATATTAATAAAGGCTTAATAAAGTTCCTAAAGGGAAAAATATAGATTATATTTTCAGATGGCATTGAGATTCTATTTAATGATGCTAATTCTCAATTGAGAATCAATAATGTAATGTCTGATCCTTTTCCTCTCCAACGTTCAATTAGGCAGGGTTTCCCTTTGTCTCCATTTTTTTATGTTCTTGTTGATGATGCTATTGGTTATCTTCTGCAGAAATACAACCAAATGGGCTTAATTAAGGACATCTCTATCCCTAACAACTCTGTAGCCATAATTTCTCATTTTGTTCATGACAATATGTTATTTTTCCAAAATTCTAAATCAGAAATCAAGAATGTTTTGGAGGTCTTGGATTTGTACTACTTTGTTTTGGGTCCTATGCTATCTCATCACAAGATTGAGTTTGTTATGATTCAGCCAAACCCAGTGCCTCCTTGGATTCCTTCACAATGGAAACAAATTAAACATGGGCAAATTACTTGTTATCTTGGTATCATTTTTGGGTTGGGGGTTTCTCTCCATGAGATGTGGAATTACTATTTTAAAAAATTGAAGAACAAATTTTTTAATTGGGGTAATAGATATTTATCATTAGCTAGAAGAAACGGGTGATTAACTACATCTTTTTAGCATCTCATGTTTATTATTCGTCTTGGCTACATTGTATTCAACCAAAATTTAGAGGGGGGTTGGGTCTTTTGGATCCTAGAACTCAAGGGATTTGTTTATCTGCAAAGTGGATTATCAGAGCCGTGTCAGTAGATGAAAAATGGAAAATCTTGGTGTACCATAGAATAGCTCTTGTTGATATGAATAACAAATGGCAAGATGTGAGTTGGTTGGATAAGATCTTACTCACTCCATTCGTTTGTATTAAAGGTTCTTTTCCTTTACAATCTATTTGGAAGGCTTGGATGTTAGTTTGTTATTGTTCGAATTGGAGATCAAATTCATTACAACATGGGTTCATCTTTTCTAATTCCTCTATTTGGTGGAATAGGCTTCTCCAATATCATGGACTGCCATTAGTTATCAGTTTTCCTAAACAAGCTAGTTTTATTTTCAACAAGGGTGTGAAACAATTTTGTGATATTTGGGACTTTGGTTCCCTTGATTGGTCCAGCTCGCAATGCTGAACGGTTTTCTTTAATATAAATAACAAGATTAAAGGGTTTCTTGCCTTTGTCAAGTCATCGGTCCCTATATGCTCTCCTTTACAGTGCAATGCCTTTAAGGATTGGTTGTGGTTGGGGAAATGTCCATTCTCCTATTTCCCTTTGAAAAAGATTTATCTACAGATTCTCCCATATTTAAAGTTAAACCCAAAGCTCAACATCAAATGGAGTTGCAGATTGAAAGAAAGGGTTATGGAGAAGCTTGAGTGCTCGGATCTAGAATTCTAAAGCTGGAGGAAATGCTCAAGTTTTGTCTCGGAAAATTTTGCATCATAAACTTCTCGTAGGTGATAAGCTTAAGTTCTTATCAATGCAAGTTGTTAAGTGCCCATTTTGTCATCATAGTGAAAGCTTAAAACATATTTTTTGGTACTGTTATGTTGTGATGTTTTCACACATTGCCCCATTGCAAATGGGGACCGCCTAGTTTTCACTTTTTAGATTAGGGTTTTGGTGTCTTAGGTCTCTGGTCTCTAGGACTCACAAATGAGTCAAGTTTTGCGAAATTTGGAGGAGTCTTCAGAATCAAAAAATGAAGCAACGGTCGAAGGAATGTTTGGATACTACAGTTGGTCTCAGATGGGTTGAAGGAGTAAAATTGCAATTTCTTGAGGTCAATTATGACAACTTGCTATTTAGGAAATGTTGCTTTTTGGTTTTCTCTAAATTTAGAAAGTTTTGTTTTTTGTATTTTGGGGCCAATCCCAGAACCTACTTTTTCAACCTTATTTTTTCTAAAAATAAAAAGCTGCTTTTTTTGAAAGTTGTTTTTTGCTTTTTTCGAGGTTTTGGATGGTTTTAGGTTCAGAAAAAGTCTCAAGTCAAGAGAATTCATCTAGAACAAACCAAGGATGAAATAACTTTCAAATCCAAAGGATAATTTCTAAAAAGTTGATTGAAGATCACAAGAAATTGACTAAGTCTAAAACCTTGATCAAAAATAAAATTTTCTTGTTTCCTTGGAAAAATTCCTAAATTCTGGTATGACTCGATTCAGACCACCTAGTTAGAGATTATATTGAGATGCCAGATACTTTTGTTGATATTTTATGCTAATAAATGCACGTGATGACTTTGATTAGATTATTAATGATGTTAGATGAGATTATGTTGTTTAATGATATTTAATGATGATTAGTTATGACAATGCTTAATGTTATTTAATGATGATGATGATTAATGTCGTTTAAGTTATGGTGTTTAACATTATTAATGTTTTTATTAGATATGATGTATTTTTATTATCGTGATCTGACGACTTGTTGTTGAGTTTGAGTTGGTTGTAGGTTGACCGTCAGAGGTGGACATGTGACCGAGGAGGAGTTTTTCTAGCTAGCCGGTAGTGACTTGAGGAATGGGATTAGAGAGATTAATTGAATAATAAAAATATAATAATTATTCAATCATTAAATAAAAACTATTTAAGAGATGAGGCATAATAATCAAAGCTATAAAATATTATAATAAAGAGTTAAAATTAAATAAATAAATAAATAATCAATTTATTTGAAAGTTAGGATGATTGTAAAATTATAAAATTAATATGCAGAATAATTAAATAAAATTATTTAAAGAGAATTAAATGGTTATATAAAAAAAATTCAAGATTTAACTTACAAATTTTAAAATTATAAATTGATATATATAGAGGCCAATTGTAGTATAAATAAATAAAATATATTAATTTATTTATTTGAAGGTTGAGTTATTAAAAAAATATATAATAATAATAAAAAAAAAATCAATTTGAGATTACAATATTACGTGCATGAGTAAGAAAATATAATAATTTTTAATAAGTTTGAGGAAATTATAATATAAACATGCAAAGTAACAATTGAATAAAGCAAATATTGAATTTAAAAATATAATCATGTGAAAATTAATAAAGGATAAAATATCTATTTTCGAAAACTAAAACTTAGCATGAATTCGAAGATAAAATTACTACAAATATTTTTTATTAATAAATCATTATTATAAATTCATGCAATCAAAATTGTAACTTGTAAAGTTTTATTTTTAGAGCTCATTATTAAATTATTATAAATCATGCATTCTCATGCATTAAACCAAACTTAGCCTATATGAAGAAACCAGTCACATAACACACAGATGTATGTGGTTGGGCCGTAGCCTACATCCACTGGAGAAGGGAGAGAGGGTGTTATTATTCATGGTAGTCCGAATGGAGATTACAACAGCTCTATATATAGAGATACATCAGCCTTAATTAGTGACAGCAAAAAGAAGGCACAGATTAAGGCGAATCCCACAAATTATGCACTCTCCATAAATAGCTCAAGTAACCAGCGATTCACAGATAGAAACAAATCCCCGGTAAATCTCTCTTCTCCAACACTAAACATTTATAAATATAGGGTTTAATATTCTGATTGATCATCCAGTTCTTCTGAGCGTCTTCTTTCCCGTGATTTCTTTAGTCTGTAAGATAATTGTAGGAAATCGTCTGTGTTTGGAGAGGCTTGATTTTCTACCTTCTCATTGTCTGGCTTCTTCAAGAAAGTGATTGTCTGGTAATTGTTCTGATTCTGCAGGGTGATGTAGGTGTTATTGTTTTATTTACATTTTCAGCAAACAGCTTGATAGAGGAATAAGAATTTATTCCCCTACAAATCACTGCTCTTACGGATCAAAATCAGATGTGAGTAATTTGTTAATGAATTAACGCTTCTTTTTGTGTCTTTGAATGGTAATTGTCCAGCAGCTTGAATTCGATGCACCCATCAACCCCTGCTCATTACTTCTTTCTTCTCGTCTTCTTCATGTCTTAGTTGATCTGCAGCTGTGAGTAGCTAAATTGGGAGGGGGCGATAATGTTTATATCTCACGCCTTATCACGATGGGGTGTTGAGATCAGAAATAAAGGTGGGGAGGGGGTGTGGTGATTGGAATGGGTAGGTTTGATACTACCCCACGCCATCTCTTCCCACTTCCCACTTACTTCTCTCCTCCCATCACCACGCCTTGGGATATTCTGCAAAAATGTGGTAGAAGGGGGAGGGGGCGTTGCTGTTCAAGCTATGAACCGTCCTTTCACGCCTTCATTCCACCATTTTTCCATGCCTTCTAACTGCTTCCAGCTTGCTTCCAACTCCCACGTTTTTCCATAACCCTTCTTCTACTAGGACAAATTTATTGCTAGCAACCCAATCGGTTTGTCTAAGATTGGTATGGTTTGTTTTTTTAACTATTTGATGTGTTGTTAACTAGGCCAACCTACCAGACAGAGGCGATAGGTAGTTGCTTTAAAATTTTGTTGATTTTGAAATTACTAATGACTCTCTCTCTCTCTCTTCATTCCATGTTTGGTTGATCACTCGATTGGGAATAAGAAGTATGAACTTAATACAATAGTAAAATTGGTTTGATATGTTATGAGTTGAAATAGTGCGATTATCAATTTTCCTGAATTCCATTAAAAATCTACAATTAGATCTCCCTTTTATGCTTTCCTTTTAACTTTATGATTTGGATTTATTTTCATAATCAATTAGTTGTAAGCAAAGGAATTGATTATTATTAAAAATGAGAAAAGATATTTAAATAATAAGAATTATAATAAATATTATTTCTGATATTAATTTGGGAGGGGTTAATTTTTTTGTCTATGAGGGATGCTTATGGAATAGGGTGTTTGTTTATGGGCTAACCAAGGAAGGGTGATTTTTCTTCACTTCCCCAATAGGGTAATGATGGTCATCAAAATTATTTGTTTTTCTCCCTACCATAACGCATGTAGTTAGTTCAATAGGATGAGTTGTTAGTTCTACATGAATGCACAGGTTTCATTCCTGCCAGTTGGTACCGGCTTGCTAAAATACTCCATCGTGAGGGACGAGAGATCATCATGAGCACCAGGAAGCTTATGCTTTATTTGGTTGGGTGGATAAAATGTCTGGGTCGCATGTTCGTCATCCGATTTGCGAGGACAACGGAGACGACACATCCGAAGACAGAAAATTAGACATTCTAGATAAATTTTATGTAATTATTATACGATGTATATTTTATCTTATTACAAAAGACGAGAATTGTCATATGTAAAAGTTATGTAAAAGACCCATGAAGTCCTATGATGTAATGTGACAGAAAGTCACTATGCAATTAGAAAGAAAGAAGAGAAAAACTACTAACCTACTAAAATGCATGATTTATTTTCCGTAGATTAGTTTTCTTTTCTTTTCTGCATGCATGTTTGTATTTAATTTTCAGTTAGTTGATTTAATTATGCATTTGCAAGTTAATTTGATTCGTAATGACTCATGCAAACGATTTCCTTCTACACATGTGCACACTTAATTTGAAATCACTGATAATTATGGTTTATGCATATTACTTAATCGTCATGCACATTTACATCGCTTTTGCTACATTGCATTTAGTTGCATGTTAATCACGATATGCATGTTAAGTTCCACATGTTAGACTTAAATTGCATGAATGTTAAAATTCTCTTATTATTTGCATGTCAGTTAACGTAAACATTGCATGTACATTAATGATAATTTAACTTTAATTGTAACTGTGAGTTATTAAGATGGTTAAATTAGGGTTAGGACAAACTGGTCCTTACAAATTCCTTGGAAAAAATCTTAAATTCGTTAGAAAAATTTCTCGTTTCCTTGAAAAAAATCCTTGTTTTTGTAGAATAATTCTAAGTTTCCATGAAAAAATTCCTTGAGCATAAGCAAAGTCCGCCCAAGACAAGTAGAAAACTTCCCAATCCTATCATGAAGTCCGCTCTAGGAGTGGGTATGAAAATGGTCAAGTATTGAGAAAAGGGTGAAAAATTTTGTCAAGTATAAAAAATACGTAATCCAACCTCAAGTTCGCCCATGTCATGGTCAAAAGTTCCTTGGCTAGCATCAAAGTCTGCCTAGGCAAACAAAATAAAAAATAAAAATAAAAGCTAAGTACAAGAAGAAATTCACCCAACTCATGAAAGGAAATAGTTTGAACTTGGCTAAATTGAAAAGGAAATAAAGCAAAATGGTTTCTAGAAGAGAAGCTTCTAAGGAAACAAAAAGAATTGCTAATAAGTCTTAAAACACAAAAAAAAACAAAAAAAACAAGGAGGTTCAACGTGAAGACCAAAATTGGACTACATACATTGTCATTTAAAATTCATTAAAAACAAAAAAAATAATGCAAGAAAGGAGTTTCAGTTTTTTATAAGTATAGGCCTAGAGGTAACTTCACTATTCACACTTTTCCCTTATCTTTGTGAAGTTTGAACTTCTTTGAGCTTCTTTCTTGAGTTCTTAGCTAATTTAGAAGTTTTATTGCAAGTTTCAAAAAGAAGTCAAGACATTTAAGGGACAACCATCGACATTCTCTGAAAAATTTCTCTCTTTCTTGCAAGTCTGAACCACTTTTAAGGTGAAAATTCTCAAATTTTGCCTTCCATATTCTCTCTTTTGTCTAAATTCTCATAATTAGATTTCTAAATGACTATAGGAAACTAATTTTTCAAATTTCATCAAAAGGATAGGGGTGTTTTTCAGATTTCAATGCAGGGATGACATAAATCAAACCTAATTGTTATAAGGTCATGATGCTTAATCAGATTTTTATCTCAGAAAATGCCTAAAATCAGGCTCTTTTCTTTAACAACTCAACTTCTTGAGTTTGAAATTCAAGTTTCAGAATGCTCGTGAGGTCTGATTTCAAGTTTTGGAACCTTTTCCAGGTCTGATCAGACCTAATTTTGAAGTATTCTCAGTCTGATCTTGATTCCTAAGGCTTGTATT
This sequence comes from Cryptomeria japonica, assembly GCF_030272615.1. Lineage (NCBI taxonomy): Eukaryota > Viridiplantae > Streptophyta > Pinopsida > Cupressales > Cupressaceae > Cryptomeria > Cryptomeria japonica. The sequence goes on from NC_081410.1 coordinate 119,588,507, forward strand.
AGGTCTGATTTTGATTTTGAGGCTCCATTTTAATCAAGTTTCCACTTTACAAGGTACAAATTAAACTAAATTGCATGATTTCCAAGTATGTTCTAGGTCTGATTTTGGATTTCCAAAATATTTACTAAGACTGATTATGAATTCTAGAAATTTTTTGAGTCTGATCTTATGTTTCCAAAATGATCATAGGATATGGTTTAATTCAAATAAGGCTAAATTCCATGATTTTCAAAATATTATGAGTCAGATTTTAATTTTCAAAAGTATTCCTAAGTCAGATTTCCAACTTTAAGTACAAAATTAGACATAAATTCTCAGTCAATTTAGCTCTAATTTTTGTTTCTTGGACCATACTCGGTCTATTTCTGAGTCTAATTTTCAAAGTTTAATCAGAAAATCAAAGTTATTCCTTCAAAATTTGTCAAGGTAACATCAAGCTTATTTCGTTTAACTTAGAATTTTTTCATATTTTCAAGTACTTGATGTCAACTCAAGGAAGATACTTTCAAGAAGGTACCAATGTAACAAAAAACTAGTTGAAAAGACGATGGAAGAACAACATTCACGCTTCAAGGTGTAATCAAAGGATGAAAGGAATAAAAAAGAAGGATTTATACTTCATCAAGACATTCAAGAGGATTAAGTCAATGCATAATGAGAATGAAGAAAATGTATAATCATCTTGAATTTCCTTTGGAAATCCAAGTGTAAGAGTCAATACAAGGAGGCAATCTTGGTTGAAGAATTTTGAAACATGAAATCAAGAACTCCACCTGAGAATCCAAGTCCAAGGCAAGGAATTTCATGATCAAGGAAGGAAAATAGTTTTAGAAGAGTTAATCAAAGTTAGAAACTTGATAATATGGAAGATATTGCTTAAGGTATCAACACTTCTTCATGATGGGGAATCAAATCTGCAAGGCAAGCTGAGGTGGCATCCCATTTATCAATCAACCAATCCAAGGGTTCCAAGTCAAACATGTCCAGATGCAATGAACCAAAATCAACAAGTGGCTCCTATTTTCTCACTGGTTATCAAAAGTGTTGTAATTTTCTCATTGGTCAAAAGGAGTGTTTTTGCAAGTAACCCTGATTAGGGTTTTATCTGTTAATCTTAGTCGTTGATCTTGGATCAATCTGGGCCAATTATTTGTAATGGGATGCCTATATAAACCACCCTCCTCTCATTTCTAAAGAAATAGATTTCTGAGAAATTGTTGTTATAATACTTCTTAAGTGCTAAGACATAATTCATTGTTCACTTGTTGGTAAACCTTGTCTACTTTTGCAAGGTAGCATGGTTTCTTGGCTCTCCATAGAATAGATTTCATTTCAAGTTGTTAGATTGGATGAAGGATTTGATAGAATTACTCAGTGTGAAATAATGTGTTCATGCTTTTGATAATTGGATGATTTTCAATTATCGTACAAAGTTAGCCTATACCAGAAACAAAAACTTAACTTATATTGCTTTATTCATTGTTCAAGATGTTGGTGAATATGAGTGATAGGAAAATCTTTTGATTTCCTCATAAGATTACACCGTTCTTGTGTAGATGTTGAAGTTGGCGAAGCAAGAATTGGTTTTGGATTCCAATTTTACAATTTTCGTCTCCTGAATTCATAGGATTAAATTAGGATTAGAATTATCTTCGTAAACCCTCATCCTTTTTCCCTTTTTTGCTGAAATCTTAGTAGAAATAGGATCAAAAGAGCCTAATCCAGAATTATTCTAAGAAAGAAGAAAGTTAAAAGTGTTAGCAGTCAACAGAATCCTTTGATTGATTCACTCCTTGAAGAATTATTAAGTCCCCTTGAGATAACCAACATATCACAATGAACCAACTGAGACTATCTACCTGAATTTGGAACCTTGGAGTCGTCTTTGTGATCACACAATCAATCTGTTTAGCACATAGAAGATTTTGATCAAGAGAGAATGGGATATCTCTCAGTATTTTATTTTGAGTTGCGCGTGCATAAAAACACACCAATGGAATTGGCGTTAAGAGGGTTGATTGTTGTCAACTCGTGAATAGTGAAACCCAATCAATTCATATTCACATAAGTTATTTCAAGTTTTTTTACCCTCCTCCACGCACTAATAGAATTGGCGCTAGAAGGAGGTTTGATCGCGATGAATGCCTGAACTACTGAACTCCAAATAATTTCAATTCATATTTGTGAGGAGTAATCTTGAAGCCTTTTTTTACCCTCCTCCATGCACCAATATAATTGGTGCAGGAAGTAGGACATGGACGTGAACAGTAGAACTCCAGATCCTTTCAGGAGTAATCTTGAATCTTTTGATGACGATAGAATTTGCTAAGCTTTCAAAACTAAATTTGAGATTTGCTAGATCTCTCATATATCAAAAATCCAAAAAAAGTGAAGCTTTGAAAAAAAAAAGGATTTCCCAATGGACAAGCGGCAGGATTGTGCCTCAATTGATATTCTCAATCTTTGGTGGACTTTGAATACACAACTACATCCACGAAGTTTGTCCTAATTTGCATCAAGGAATAATTTTAGAATTCATAACACTAGCAGACATAATGAGTTGCATTTTTTAACATTTCTCTCAAGGATGGAATTAGCCCTGCAAGGGAAAATTTCCTTTCCAAAAGCACATGAGCCCAGTGTGTTGGTAAAGGCAGAACCTGAGCCTTCAATTGGTCAGCGAATTTTTCACAAGGTTCAAAGAGATGGTCAAGAAAGGTTTAAGTATTGAGAAAGACTTGTGCATAGAAGAGATCTTAGGGTGAACCCACAATAGTGGGTTACACTTTTTAGCCAACTTTGACACTGCAATATTCATTTTGAGGAAAACTTCACATTCAGACACCTATTACTATTGAAGTGTAAGGAATTTGTAGATGATGTGAAATAGTGATTTGTGACATTTTGTGTGCAGATTCTATAAATATATTTTTTTGAACATTTTTTGAATCAATTTGTTTCCATTTTTCTATCTCCCATGAAAACTAGTTTTTTACAAAAAAATAACATTTTTAAAGAGTGATACTGGTATGGCATAACTTTTTTTTCTGAAATAGATATGAATGTGATTCTTTCGAATTTAGTTTTGTAACATCCATATCTAATGTTTGCAATTGGTTTCATAACGCTATCTTCAATATTTCATATTTTATTAAATTTTGAAGTCGAGTTGTTAAATTTATGGATCAGAATTAAAATTATCTTGTTCTATGTATTACTGATTAAAATATAAATCTGACTATCTTCTTTTGTATGGCAGGTGAGAGGAGCATTTATTTTTCTATATACTATCTCACGAATGCCACTCAATATAAGTATATAACAAATGGGACACGGTCAAGCAATGCCTTGATCGGTCATGACCGATCAAGACATTACTTGATCGTGCCCTTTTGTTTATACTAACAAATGCATGTTTCACCATAAATGCTAATCAGTGTGGGTTAGTATTATAACTGAAGTCTATCGGTATTTGCTCAATGCTTACAACCGATAGTTATCGGTGTGTTAACCTTGACAACCAATAACTAACGGTGTAGACTAACACACCGATAACTATCGGTGACCTTTATATTGCCACCCGATATATTGTATGCATCCCGATATAATAATATGCAGCCCGATATAATAATATGCAACCCGATATATATATTAATCGATGTTATCGTTATTTATGTTAATCGATATACATTTAAATGCAAGATTTATTAGATCGATTAACATGAGAAAAATACATAGTGTGATTTATCAAAAGGTGGTTTATATGCAAATGTAGAATGGCTATCAAGGATGAATTAATTGCTTGAAGGTTTTTTTATTTTCATAGTTATCGATATGATAAATGATTGAATGAGAGACTTCATTTATCTCTCATTCAATCATTTATCTTACTGAAGCTATCATGCATTAACACAAGTTAACTGTAATTTTGACATATGTTCATTTGGTATCATAACTTGTTGTGCATGTATCAATTTTATTTTTTTTGAAAAGAGGACTTCGATGCCTATTACATAGATTTTTTTGAGAATTTTTTTCACTTCTTTACTATTTTTCCATAAGCATTGAACACAAGAGTTTATGTTTGGTGAGAAACCTATGTTTAGTAAATCTAAAAAAAGAAATCATAATAAATTCAGTGTATATTAAAATAATAATCATTGGAAAGCTTGTTTTGAGTACTACTATCATGCATTTGGGTTAGTCAAGATTGTTATATTTGAGCTTCGAAGGCCAAAAATTTGTAGAAACTAGGAGAGTTTGGGGGGGGTGATCACTAGCAGGCGGATTCAATAAAAACATATGTTCTATCGAAAGGGGTTTGATTGAACCCATGTTATTTAACGACCATGTTCTTTAAAAAAAATAATTAAAAAAAAGAGTTCGATTGAACCCCTTTTTTTAATAATTTTATATTCGATCGAATATATTTAAAATAATACATTCGATCGAATGGTTTTTTTGGTCCGATCGAAAGTGGGAAAAATTATGTTTTGGACAAATGAGTAGAATTTCTTCGTCCAAAAAAGTGTAACCCACTATAGTGGGTTCATCCCTTGCTCCCCTGTTGGTGTAGGATCCAAAAATACCACCCATTCCGAACTCACATGACCATCATGCAAGGAAGCTATTCACCAAGCTAAGGTGCAGGTGAAGTTGGGAGAATCGTCAAAGATGTACACTATAGAAAAGTTGTGGAGTGCTCGCCTTCAACCAATCAAATCAGTGTCAAAAGAAGAAGGTATTACTACAGCATCTTGTAGTGAAGAAGGCACAATTGAGTAGGACAACCAACAAAATTCAGTCAAGAGCAAATTTGCCTACCTTGTGCCAAGGAAAGAAACACCCAATGAAGTGGAGGTTGAGAAAGCGATGAAAGATGTTCAAACAAATGCAATTGATGATTCAATAATCAAGCAAGAGGAGGAAGCCCTTGTTGAATATTCATTGGGAGAATCGTCATAGATGTACACTATAAAAAAGTTGTGGAGTGCTTGCCTTCAACCAATCAAATCAGTGTCAAAAGAAGAAGGTATTACTACAACATCTTGTAGTGAAGAAGGCGCAATTGAGTAGGACAACCAACAAAATTCAGTCAAGAGCAAATTTGCCTACCTTGTGCCAAGGAAAGAAACACCCAATGAAGTGGAGGTTGAGAAAGCGATGAAAGATGTTCAAACAAATGCAACTGATGATTAAATAATCAAGCAAGAGGAGGAAGCCTTTGCTAAATATTCATTCATGCTACAAAAGGAGATCAATGAAAAAGAATTGCAAGAAATTTCAAGCATCCTTAGAGAAGAAGATAAACAAATGGATGTATTGAATAAAGAGTTACAAGTTGTCACCAACGAATCCAAATATGAAGAACAATTTGACGAGGCACTGCATAATATTGTGGAGGACGTGCAAATAGAATCATTGCCAAAAAAATTTCAAAGCAAACAAGTTGAGGCGAGTGGTATGATTCATCGTCAACTTCGACCTCCTGATGCATTTCTTGAGGATGAAAATCCACCAGAGATTGTATTTAAGGATCAATTAGTAGAAATTTTTGGGGCTCAACTTATCAAGGAGACTTTCATTTTTTAAGATATGCTCATATAGTTTCATATGATGTGTGGTTTGTGCAAAGTGAAGAGCAATTTGAGGTTGCACTAAGTCCATTTCTAAGTGTCGTGTGTGTGAAGTAGGGTACCTACAACTGCAACACAAACACTCAATGGATCAATACAAGCATAGTTAGAAAATTGAAATCAAACGAAAGATAAACCATGACAAAGCGACCTATCGTCTCCTAAGAGATGCGAGTGTGGTTTGCCTTCAAATCTGGATAAGCAATCCTAGTGACTTGACTACACCTAGACAGGGGATTTAAAATGATATGACATGCAAGCTAGATGAGATTGATTATGTTAGATTGATCCAAGAGGCTACTTAAGCTAATGATATGTATGATTAAGTTGTGATGATGATGAAATTAAGCTAGAATAGAGATTGATTATGCTATATGATTCAACAATTATGCTAGAATATGATCAAATTAAACTAGATCTAAGAAGCAATTGCCTATGATAACAATGCTTAAATGATATGCTAGAATGGATATGCCTATAGTAACAATGCTTAAAATGATATGAGATGGGATCCATTGTGCTCCAAAATGGGGGATATTTATAGGATTTCCAATGCCAGGGGTGAGGTGGCAGGAATCAACGGTCAAGATTGAGTCTGAAGATATCAAGGGTGAAATTGGAGAAGGTTGGAGAAGAGGTTGGAGGGAGGAACATTTGTCATCTTTGTGGTGACAAGGCAAGTGTCCAAGGGAGGAGACATGTGGCATAAGTTCCATGTGTCTCAAGGGGAGAATATCCACCCCATAGGAGGTTAGGATAAGAAGGTTAGGATGTGCAAGATAGGATAGGGTTAGTTAAACCCAGGAGTAGAGGGTGGTTGGGTTAGGTGGCTAGAAGTTAGGAGGCATGTGGGTAATTTGAATTTAAAAATTCAAATAATAGGAAAAGGCTAAATAACTTTCAACAACTCATAAATTGATTTGTTTTAATTAATTAGGGGATTAGAAGAAAAATGAATTAAATGGGGGGAGGATTAATTAATCAAAGGGGCCTATTGAAATGAACCTATTAAATAAATCTTTAGATTTATTAATAAGTAGATGAAAGGGAGAATTTAATCAAATTGCTAATGAATTCAATTAAATTGGGAAGGGGGATTAATTAAATAATCGCTTATTTAATCAATTATCTTCAAACCATTTTTAGATGTATACGCTAAGAATTGAAGAAGAATCAGTATGTGAAAATTTGAATGTTATAGATGCAAGTGGAACAATACACCACCAGTGGAGACCTCCTGAAGCGATCGACATCCTCTCTTCCTATAGCACAATGGTGAACGATAAGCAATCTCCACTTGAGCATGGAGATCCCCAAGTTGTCTCTTTCCTTACTTTTAATTTTGAAAGTTACTATGAATTTGATTATGGAGATTTAGGAAGAACAACTTGCATTTGGATTGATCACGGTCCCGATGAATTGCCCTGATTGATAATTTTGCATGAGGACTTGATTGAATATGAGAGTTGCAAAGTTACAGATTGTCTCTTTGAATTTAAGGACAAGTTTGCAAGACTTCGAACTGTGACCAATGCCTTGCTACTCTTGCACAGTCCAAGAAATCATGTTAGATCATGTATATACTTAAGTCTTTTGAGTAATGTTTGTCTTAGGAGTCTTGTACATAGTTTAGTTTTATAATAGGTTTTCTTTTTGTGTACTTTAGTTTAGTGATTCTGTCGAGACAAGTTGTTGATTTGCCTTGAGTTAATTGACTCATGATTCTTATGTTGCTCGAGTAGTTTGTTTGTTTGTTTGTTTTTGTTTGGTTTGCTTTAGTGTAGTTTTGATTTTGGTTTAATTCCTTAGTTTGGTTTTGAATAACGGGATTCCTGTTTGTGACAAAAGTGATGTTGCTTATGCCCACACTCTGGTGTATGCCACTGAGTTATGTCAGGGGTATTCCTTGGATAAATATTTAAGAAGAAACTTCGAGCCATGGATTAATTATCTCTAAAGTATCTTAAAGTTGAGATTAGTACCTAACTAGAAGGGAATCATCTATTGTGTCTTGACACTAAATTTTGTGATCATTATATCTTACACAATTAAATTCTCAATCATTATGGTTTCCTAGGTGAAATTGTGGCAAAAATAATAAAATTAAAATCTTACTTCAGCGCCACTATGATTCGCAAGCCCATGTGAGCTTCATTGCTCACAAGGCAAAGTGTGAAAATATGTGGAAATATATATATATATATATATATATATATATATATATATATATATATATATATATATATATATATATCCAAAAAGAAAGAAATCAAAATTGAAATTAAGTATCAGAATACTTGGCTTTGGTTGTGCGGAAATCTCTACAGGTATAAAGGAAAAGAAAAAACAATAATTTGTCAGAAGTAGAGCATCTTCATGAGATTAAAGCGATAACCTTGTCAAAACTATGGACACTCGTTGACAGCGAGGCTCTATCCACGATGCTTTTTGAGTTAAGATAAACTGCACAACATTTCACGGTGGAACCAAAGGGTCACCTTGGTCTCATGAGATAGAAATGAACACATTTTGCACACACGTGATTGAAGGATGAAGTGTCTTGATAGAGTTTAGGATTCCTCTTCCTTTTTTAGTACCCTTCTTAGCTAGTGGGTAAGTTAGTTAGAATTAATTCGAGATTCCAAGCTTAGAATGGGTTTTGTCTTTGGAATGTTTAGGAACATTTATTCGAGGTGGCGCTAGATGTTGTGACATTTTCATACATCGCCCCATTGCAAATGGGGACCCCCAGTTTTCGCTTTTTAAATTAGGGTTTTGGTGTCTTAGGTCTTCAGTCTCTAAGACTCAAAAATGAGTCAAGTTTTGTGAAATTTAGAGGAGTCTTCAAAAACAGAAAAGGAACGATCGAAGGAATGTTCCGAAGGAGTAAAATTGCAATTTCTCGAGGTCAATTCTAACAACTTGTTTTTTTAGAAAAATTTACTTTTTGTTTTTTCTAAATTTAAAAAGTTTTGTTTTTAGCATTTTGGGGGCAATCCAAGAACTTTGATCGAAAATAAAATTTCCTTGTTTCCTTTGAAAAAATTCTAAATTCCTTGGATAAATTATTTGTTTCTTTGGAAAAATTCCTTGAGCATAAGTAAAGTTCGCCCAAAACAAGTGTAAAACTTCTCAATCCTATCATGAAGTCCGCTCTAGTAGTGGGTTTGAAAATGATCAAGTATTGAGAAAAGGTTGAAAATTTTGGTTAAGTATAAAAAATTCTTAATCCAACTTCAAGTCTGCCCATGTCATGGTCAAAAGTTCCTTGGCTAGCATCAAAGTCCGACTAAGCAAAAATTTCAAAAAAAAAGAGCTTTGTACAAGGAGAAATTCACCCAACTCATGAAAGGAAAGAGTTTGAACTTGACTAAATTGAAAAGGAAATAAAGCAAAAAGGTTTCTTCTAAGAAAAAAACAAAAAGAATTGACATTAAATTTTAAAACACTAAAAAAATAAAATATAAAAAAACGCAAGGAAGTTCCATTTGAAGACCAAAATTGGACTACATACATTGTCATTTAAAATTCATTAAAAACAAAAAAAACAATACAAGAAAGGAGTTCAAGTTTTTTATAAGTATAGGCCTAGGCAACTTCACTATTCATACTTTTCCCTTATCTTTGTGAAGTTCAACTTCTTTGAGCGTCTTGGGTTTCAAGAAGAATTCAAGACATTCAAGGGACATAAATCGAGCCTAACTATTACAAGGTTAATGATCTCTAAGTCTAAATTTTATTGTTTAATCTGATTTTCATCTCAAAAAATGCCTAAAATTGGGCTCTATTCTTCAAGAAGAACTCAATTTCTTGGATTTACTAAGATTGATTATGAATTTTGGAAAATTTCTAAATCTAATCTAATGATCATAAGATCTCATTTAGTTCAAATTAGGTTAAATTCCATGATTTTTGAGATATTCTAAGTCTAAATTTAATTTTCAGAAACATTCCTAGATCAGATTTCTAACTTTAAGTACAAAATTAGACATAAATTTTATAAATTCAGCTCTAATTTTTGTCTTGGATTTACTAAGATTGATTATGAATTTTGGAAAATTTCTAAGTCTGATCTAATGATCATAAGATCTGGTTTAGTTCAAATTAGGTTAAATTTTCGAGATATTCTAAGTCTAATTTTAATTTTCAGAAACATTCCTAGATCAGATTTCTAACTTTAAGTACAAAATTAGACATAAATTTTATAAATTCAGCTCTAATTTTTATCTTGGATTTACTAAGATTGATTATGAATTTTGGAAAATTTCTAAGTCTGATCTAATGATCATAAGATCTGGTTTAGTTCAAATTAGGTTAAATTCCATGATTTTCGAGATATTCTCAGTCTAATTTTAATTTTCAGAAACATTCCTAGATCAGATTTCTAACTTTAAGTACAAAATTAGACATAAATTTTATAAATTCAGCTCTAATTTTTGTCTTGGATTTACCAAGATTGATTATGAATTTTGGAAAATTTCTAAGTCTGATCTAATGATCATAAGATCTGGTTTAGTTCAAATTAGGTTAAATTCCATGATTTTCGAGAGATATTCTAAGTCTAATTTTAATTTTCAGAAACATTCCTAGATTAGATTTCTAACTTTAAGTACAAAATTAGACATAAATTTTATAAATTCAGCTCTAATTTTTGTCTTGGATTTACTAAGATTGATTATGAATTTTGGAAAATTTCTAAGTCTGATCTAATGATCATAAGATCTGGTTTAGTTCAAATTAGGTTAAATTCCATGATTTTCGAGATATTCTAAGTCTAATTTTAATTTTCAGAAACATTCCTAGATCAGATTTCTAACTTTAAGTACAAAATTAGACATAAAATTTATAAATTCAGCTCTAATTTTTGTTTCTCAATCTACTTTTGAGACCATTGTCTACCTTTAAGTTTGATTTTCAAAATTTAATCAAAAAATCAAAATTATTCCTTCAAAATTTGTCAAGATAACATCAAATAAGTTTGATGTCAACTCAAAGAAGAGACTTTGAAGAAGGTGCCACTGTAACAAGGAACTAGTTGAAAAGACGATGGAAGAACATTCGAACTTCAAGTTGGAATCCAAAGATGAAAAGAATAAAAGAGGATTTATACTTCATGTGACATTCAAAAAGATTAAGTCAAAACATTAAAGAAGATTAAGTCAAGGAATTTCATGATCAAATAAAATAGGTTTAGAAGAGTTAAACAAAGTTAGAAACTTATCATCCAAAAAATATTACGTAAGGTATCAACACATGCTTTTAATGATGGAGAATAAAATCTGCAAAACAAGCTAAGGTGGCATGCAATAAACCAGACTCAACAAGTGGCTGTTATTTTGTCCTTGATTATCAAAAATGTTGTAATTTTCCCATTGAGCAAAATAGTTGTAATAATACTCTTTAATGTTTGTCATTTAAATTTGGAGGTTTGTTCAATTTTCCCATGGTTTGCTCAATGTGGAATAATGTGACTTTGAATCTTGTTTACTTTTACAAGTTAGCTATGGTTTCTTGGCTCTTCGCTCAATGTGGAGTAATGTGACTTTTCACATTACAAGTGTTTACCTCCTTGTCCTAGTGACATAAATTCCGAAGCTACAATGTGCGTATTCCAGGTTTTACCCTTCCTCTTAGCTCCTCTATGGAGGCAGGGGTCTCTTCCTCTGCCAATTTGATTGTAAGCTCTGCGATTAGTGCCTTGATGAATCCTTTGTCCTTGTAAAAACAACCCTCAAGATCTTTCAGAAACGTGGTCCCTGGTGGGAAATGGCACTCAAGCGATTGCAAAAGCTATTCACACTATTTTTAAAGCCATTTAATCCGGCCTTTTCTTGAATCCTAACCGTATTCACGAGTAAAATCCACGACATCCTGTATATAAATTTGTAAATAATTTAAGAATTATAGGAACAAAAATAAATCCGGCCTTTTTAGAATCCTATCTCAGTCTTAGTGAGTAAAATCTATGACACCCTGTAATAAAAATTGCAAATAATTTAAGCTTTCTAGGAATAAAAATAAAGGTGTATTAACAGACTCATCGCCGCAGATCTACAATTGTCAACAAGAGTGAGAAAAACTGACCCTCATATCGCCTGACTGAACTTATACCATCCACTATCCGTTAAATCTAGGGCAAAAGTTACAGATACACGAAATATCCAGTACCAAACCGACGAAATAAAAGATAGATTGGCTGGACTTATACCATCCATTAAATCAAGAGCAAAGAGTTACTAGAGCTCAATGTAAGCAATACCATAGCGATGTAATAAAAGAGAAAATTTGCAGTTTAAAAGCAATAAATTTCCGGGCAAATATCGAGCCCCGCCGATTTGGAAACAACAGGCCCCAATACTTTACCCGTCTATCTCTAGGCGACGTAAAGCGCTGAATATGCTATGTTTCTTTGGAAGCACACCAGTGACTCTAATTTATCGCCATTAAAACAGAAATACAAATCACTCGAGAAAGAACAATCACAAGCATAGAAAACCTTACAAAACTGGACAGCCACGTATAAGGAAAACACTAGTTTACCAGCCTTGCACACGAACGAGCATGCGCAGATTGAGATCCTAACATCTAGAAGACGCAAACACTGGAGTGTGGAATCTTGAGCTTCAGATTCATTACCTTGGCAGGCAAACCCTATTTTTATAGAACTACCAAACCCTAAGAAATGAAACCCTAATTTGTTGAAATAATCACAGTATTTGTTTTTTTTCGTTATGAGTTTGTTTCTTCTTTTTATGTGTTGTTTTCTATATTTTTCTTTGGACAAGGTTAAAATTGGTCTAATACCTAGGTGATATTGCTAGGCTTTGTTTCTCAAATCTCTCGGGTTAAAATAGGGTTGAAAAGTAATATGGTTAGGGGATATTTACGACAGTAATTTATGATATTAAACTTTGTATTATGGAAGTATAAAATTTTAAGCTCTAAAATTTAAGAAAGTTGGTAGTTTTAATTTTTTTAATAATATTAATGTTAAAAAATAATTTTCTTATAGTTTAGTGGTTAGATTAAAAAATTCCTTTAAAAAATTATCTTTGGAATTATCTTTTTTGGAATGTAATTTCCAATTCAATCCATCTCAAATGTACTCACACATTTAATGAGCTAAAAAGTAGGGGCTTATATTTTGCTCAAATAAGTTACAATTTATCTTATAGCCAAAAACAATTTGTCTTGTAAGACCCCTCCTCCATGAAAATAGTTTGTAAAAGCCCTCCATGGGACTACATCTTTAGTCTCGATCATTAGAATGTGTAGAAATTAGAATTTGAATGTGTTGTTAGTTTGGTTAAGTTATATGTTTTAAAAAGTTTGTTATCAATGCCTTTGTACTTTTATTTGATACACAATTCTCTCATATATCAATGACTTTCATTTGTTTACATGTAAATGATTTTGGATTGGTGAGAAACTAGTCTTTCATTTTTGTCGAGAATTTGAAACTAAAATAAAGTTCTTTCGAAAGCCCTACTAGCAAGAAACAATTTAGTCGAACTTTAATTCTTTAATTTGATATTGATCCGCCAAATTCTATGCATAACATGTCAATAAACAACAGATTCAACGGTCCTTAGAATAGTATGAACCCATCCAACCCAAGCTATAGCCTCCACCATAGAATAGAAAGGTGTGCTTGTTAGAATAAACAAATATCAAGAACCCTCCCCCTACTATTTAAGGGCTAGCCTCGGATCCACACTCCACATAATATAAGATTGGAGCGAGTTATTGAGATTCAACTCCACCTCTTTACCTCTATTGCAAAATAGGAAAGGGGTGGGCGCTGTCTTCCTCCCACCCACCTCAGGAATTCTAGTCTCTAAAGTATTGGTAGTCAACTAATCCACTTTTGCTTTGTAATGCCCCAAAGGAATAAAGCTAAAACACAAGAATAGAGTGCAAATATATTTTTTTTAAATTGAACACAACATATTGATACAATGAGCTATCATAAGCTCATATAACACATCGAAAGACTTAAATAACACCTAAAGAGTTCCCAACGTGATTACTTAATTCAACACTTAACTCAACTCGCGCTAATTAATCAAATTAAGTTGATTAACTTAATGACATGATAATACTTTAAACAAGGATAAATTTGTTCGGTAAGATAAAATTATAGATAACATGATGAGTTCATCCATTACAATTTAACCATACATTTCGACCAACCTTACATTAAAACATATGCCATGCATCTACTTTCCATGCATACTTTAATTGCATTATAAACTAATGAATACTTATACCAACCTACATGCTTCATGATCCAAATTATTGCATTTAATAAGATAACTACATACATGCATTTAAAATCAACATCACCTAATCCACATTACATATTTTAACCATAATGTCATCCATACATGCTAAATAAAGAGGAAATAGGTGAACACAAACACCACATAACACCAAATTGATATCGGAGTTCACCCCTAGTGGGCTACATCTTCGGGTCTACTCAACTGCAAAACCCCTTTAATAAATAATAGGGTGAAGAATACATAAGGTTCACATCATTTACATCCTGTCATCAAGGCGTACATAAACCAATAATACATACGACCACATCGGTCCAATAGATACATGAATGATCCCTGAATAGGAAAAGGATCCAACTAAACATGATAAGAAGCAAATACAAAGATCAACTGGAGCATCCGCGAAACTAAGTCTTCGCAACCCATCATAAGCAACCCATGGTCTAACATGAATATCAGGTTCTCCCAAGGGCATAAACAACAAGACGACTCCACAACAGTGCTCCTATCAAAGACAACACTAATTGCACACTAGCGGACATAAGGGACAAGTGTCATCACATAACTTGGTATGGTTACTAGGGCAGGCCTCCATAGGTTTCAGCCCCATCTACTGAGTTACCCTGGCAACCTATCCCAAACCTCTGGCCCATCCAAGTCTCATGTGGACCCAACACATCCTTTCGTCAAGACAAAGTTGTTGATTTGCCATTTTAGGCCTTCTCACTGCATGTTGAGTCTATACTAGCACTCATCCCATGTGTGAGGCACAATTATCTTACTTAGTGTTTTCATTAACTAAACTCTTTAGTATGTTATTAGGTTATCACTTATTTAGACACACTTTCAATGGGTTACCCTGCAACCACTTTGGGTGCGACCCCACTCGAAAGCCACTTTCTCATATGACACTAGACCATAATCCAACGAAACTCCTAAACCAAGGTATACACAAGGACAAGCATACGGAATTCAATATGGTAGGAATACCCACATAGTCAAACAAGTCTACATACGAGATGCACTGACTGACGGTACTCTGACTAGAGACATGACCAGCTATGGTCGACCACATACCAGCATTTCAACACTCGCATAAAGGACATGATCGAATACAAACCATCACATGAAAACAGTTAAAAAATTAAGATCAAGGACATAAGCGGATTCCAAAATAAACATACGACAATATCCAATATCACAATCAAGGACTTGCCATTTCTTAAGCAAATGCGAATACAAAAAATTAAACATGCATAGGCATAAATCAGAAAAGACAATCTTCTTCCATATTGTTTAAACACAACAATCGATCCAGTTTTCTAATTGTTCTAATTTGATTGCGAATTGTCTATCTTGTCTAGGTACATGTCGCTCATGGTATACTAACTCACTATAGTTCGTTTTGCATCATAAAATAATATAAATACTTCATCATGGGTTTTAAACCAAAATCACATTAATATAAATATAATATATGCAAAACACACAATGATATAAAATCAATTATTCATTAATCAACTAAAACTATGATATTCATTTTTCAAAATAAAACATCATTCTATACTGGTTCGAAAATAATTTCTCAAAACTCATCTTTTCCAAAACCAAGTTACACTTTCCCGATTAAGAAAATATACATTTAAAAGGAAATAAAAATTGATGATCATTTTCCAAATAAAAAGATACTTCCTTGCATACATATATAAAAAAAAATACAAGTTATATAAATATATATATATATATATATATATATATATTTATATATATATATATATATATATATATTTATATATATATATATATATATATTTATATATATATATATATATATATCCACAATTAATAAAATATGTACTAATTAATAATTAATAATAAAATTATAAATTAAATATTAACTTATATATACTAATTAATAATTAATAATAAAATTATAAATTAAATATTAACTTTTATATATATATATATATATATCCACATTAATAAAATATATATATTAATTAATAATTAAAAATTAAAAATACTATTTAAAACTTTTTAATAAAATATATTAAAAACTTTTAAATAAAATAAAATAAATAAATTGCGATGAACCCCTTTTTTAATTTAAAATAAAAAAGCAAGCCACGGGGCCCACATCCCAACACGGGAGTGGAGGCTGCCCTCACCACGGAGGCTGCAGCCACATTGTGGACGAAGATCATGACATCCACACTGTGGACACGGTTGGGCGCACGTCTCTGTAGCCACACTGTGGTCGCATACCTCCAACGGCTGTGAACCAAGGGAGGGGGCGCGGGTCGAACCTCAGCTCCCCCACCCTCCAAAACCCAAAGCCACCTCACAATAATTTTTTTTTTTTTTTTTAAAAAAAAAAAAAAAATATATATATATATATATATATATATATATATATATATAACATTTAAAAAGGAAAACAAACCCCAGTTTTTAAATCACTGAGACTAAGACTAAAACAAATTTTCCAGAATACCCATGGTATTCAAAATATAAAAAAATTCAGAATAACCAAACCCAGAATAGGTAAATTTGGGCAAATCTCTCCATCCAAAAACCATATTTGGGTAAATAGGATTGATTTACACACATTAATCCATTCAATTCAACCAATCTTGCCCAAAACAAACTAATTTCCAATTTAAAGCTTAATTCTGAGAACATTCAATGGAGTTTTAAACAAACATTTATCATGAACAACCAACCCCATTATTTGGTTTTCAAAAAAAACAATCTGAGCAACTCAAATTAAATCTGGAGGTTTGGAAAGAAAAAGGAGGGATTGAGTTTGAGATTAAACTACAACTCTTCTATTTTTCCCAAAAAAATATGGGATTATCACAAACACAACCAGAAACTTTCAAAATCCATAAAATCTCTATTAAACAAGGAAATCAAATAGATAAACAAGAATCCTACCTCATTTAGCATTCCTGGGAAAGACTTGATGAAGAGCCCAACCTGCAAGCTCAAGAAATTCTTCTTCCCCCAAAATGCCCAAAATTTCTCCATCCCAAAAATAACTCTCCAAAACTAATCCTTCCAAAATATTTTCCAAACCTAGGTTAAATGGAAAATGTTTGACCAAAATTCTTTTTTTTGAATTTAAAATATTTTCTTTCAATTAAAATAAAAAATCATTCTTTTCAACCAAATCAAATATGCAACAACTTGCTTTTCTTTTAAAAATTGATTTTCTCAATTAATTGAAACTAACATTTCTATTTCCAAAAAGCCAAGGAGGGTAAAATATTTCTATTTTCGAATAAAATTTAATCTTTCCTTTCAAAATGCATAAACTGAACAAATTCATCATTTAAAATTAACCATTTAATCGAACTTGTTACAAACATAAATAGAGCAATTCTAATTAATGATTAATCGCACAAAGGGGTCCTATTTAATTTAGTCCCTTAATTACTAATGCGTAAAAACCATTTAATCAAATTAAATACTAAGGATTAAGTACTCAATTTTACCACACGCAAAACATGCAACCCAAGAAGACCAACCAAATACACGACCCACATACCCAACTAAAGGGGAAACTGACGGACGACTGACGATGCTCACTTGAGCACGACTAGGGTAAAATGAGGGTCTTACGACCACCTAATCCAATCTCTAACAACCAAAGAGGTACACTCAAACCTGCAAATCCAGGTGGAGATGAACCTCGCACCTATGAAGTACTGTACCTGCAATCTCTTGCAACCATAAGTCACACATGCATACATATATATATTTAATGAAAGTGTTAGTCCGAGATTAATAACACGAATCAGGAGAACAATTAAACTTACATAAGAATCAATGCGAAAACTACATTAACAGGTATGCACAATAATCATAATATCTGACTATAACATTACATCATGGTAAATCAACCAAGGTCAAACCAGGATTAGAATCTGATTAGGGCAGGGGTACTACATGCTCTTACCCATTCCATATGCAGCCCCGAATTGACCACCTCATATACATCTTATAAACTCCACTTTGGCACCTAGCCCATAAAATTGTAGGGGAGAGATATAGCTCGCCCTTCAAAATTGACTCACTCAAGAGAGAGAAATTCAATCTCGAGTAAGTGCAATTATTGCCTCCTTATTTCCTTGCCTTCCTCCCTCGTATCGTTCTTTCTTAACCTCTATAATCCCCCCCACTCCACCTGGAATGGAACCTTCGGTTAGTAGTCATTGAGCTATCTCGTGTATTCTCTAGTTTCACACTGAGTAAGCTATCATCGAAATTGACACTTGGTCTATCATTTTCAAAAACTTCTTTGGGAACAATAAAATTGGGGATCGAAAATAATAGTGAAAATTGGGTCAAGTTGGGCCATTCCCAACTTAGGAGGAATTCGACAATCCATCCAACAAAATTGGCTTCAATTAGTTCAATATTCATACCCCCACCCGCCGTCATCTTCCTCCTATTTTCCCTAGAACAATTAATCCACCCATCCCCCCCTGTAGGGTGGAGGCAAAAGTCGAGGAATCCTTTATAATAGTAGGAGCCTCCCACTTAATTAATCATTGTAAGCAAGCCGAAATTACTCCGATCATATGGAGAATCCATAAATGGTCGTAATTCAGTAAGTCAGATTTCCTGTAGCTCTAGTTGTGGAGTGTTTGATTAGGAAATAGAACGTAGTGTTAGATGTAGTGCAATCTCTTGTTGACCAAGACCATTTCAAATTGCATTTGGTTCTGATATTGGTTTTAATTTCTTATATTGGTGCTTTTTCATGTTGTGTTCTACATTTTGTGTAGAAAGAGCATAAATTTCATCCAAGTCTTCTATTTAAATTTTTGTCTTGATGTGGTTCAATCCACATTTGAAGCTCTTTTAAGCAACATAGATGCGGTGCATTCAATTGTGATATTGGTTTTAAGTTCTTCCATTGGTGGGTTTTGTATTTGAAATTTGTTTGCATGTGGGTGGACTACATTTTCTCATCAAGTATATTAATTTTATCTAAGTTGTTCGTATAGATTACTTATCTAAAAAATAATAATAAAGTTTGTTAAAAAAATTGTTTGTATAGTGATGTATTAATTATTTGAATAGATTTAAGTATTGTATATATACTATGTTCAATTATAAGATATAATGTCTAAAAACTATCTTTTCATTTTGAATGTGTGTTATTTTTAAACATTTTTCATTGAAGAATATTGCATGGAATACATTTGAATTGTTTATATAGTGATATATTAATTATTTGTATAGATTTAAGTATTGTATATATATTATGTTCAATTATAAGATACAATGTCTAAAAACTACCTTACATTGCATGGAATACATTTGAACTGTTTATATAGTGATATATTAATTATTTGAATAGATTTAAGTATTGTATACATATTATGTTCAATTATAAGATACAATTTCTAAAAACTACCTTACATTTTAAATGTATGTTATTTTCAAACATTTTTCACCGGAGAATGTTGCATGGAATATTAATTATATATTAATTATTTGAATAGATTTAAGTATTGTATATATATATTATGTTCAATTATAAGATATAATGTCTATAAACTAACTTACATTTTAAATTTGTGTGTTATTTTTAAACATTTTTCATTGAAGAATATTTAAATTTGGTTAAAAAAATATTATTAATTGAATGACTATTTCAATAATTGTGTTGATAAGTAGTCAACAATGACTCCTATGAAATTCTGCCTCCTCCCCTACTCCCTCTCCTGCCCCCCTCATTTATGGGGTTGAACAAGTTTATTTGATGAAGATGAAGAGAGTTGAGGTGAAATAGAAGTCCCTGGAGGCAAGGTGGATGAAAGTAAACTTTGATCAAGCTTCACGAGGGAATCCGGGCCCTTTTGGTGCAAGAGGCATGGTTAGATATTAGGAAGGAAACCTTTTAGCAATTGAATCAAAAAAAACTATTGGATGGAACCAACAATGAGGCGAGATTTCAAACATGGCCTTCTCTGAGAAGAGATAGACTATTTGAATGTGAATGAATTCATTCAGAAGGTGACTCCCAAATAACTTTCTCTTTCTTATCCTAAAAGATAATATTTCCTCTCTCTAACTTCTTTTCCCACATAGCTATGTGAAATTTTTCCATACATCATGTATTTATTTATTTGGTATTATTTGGCCATGCATTCAAGATATATTCCATTTGTAGTTTTGTTTCATCCATCTCTTCTTTCTCTTGTTTAAATTTTCTTTGAAGACAACCTTAGGCCATTTATTCATATTTTTCAAATACCTTAGATCAACCATAGTTTTTGCTTTAATAAAAAATATACATGTTTCTACTAGAAGAACCTCATAAAGATTCAAGGCTTTTCTTATGAATTTGTCTATGATCGAACAAAATTGAATCATCTCTATTTGTCTTCATTTTAGTTTTGAAGCATTGTTAATCTACACTTCGCATCCATAAAGCACCACCAACATTATAAAAGCCCAAATAAATCTTGTATAATTTTCCAATTCCATGAATCAGCCTCCCTACTTATATTTACTATTTAAATCTATCCCAAAATAGTTGTCCCATGTTACTTTTTCAATCTCCTTCAAAATAAAAGTCCAACTGAATTTTTTTCCTTTCTTTTGGTTGGAAAAGATCGAAATCTTGATCTTGATCTTGGTGTTTACTCACATGCTTACCTCCTTGCAAAAGTGCTTTTAAGACATTAAAGTTTTTTTTCAGCTGCCAAGTGGACTTTGCAAGGAGTATTAGGCTTAGGTAAGAACAACATAACATCAAAGGGTAAAGCGAGGAAAGAAAGGTGAGTAAACGGTGATAGAAAAAAAATAAAGATATCATTTAATCACAAAAATTTCATATGCATATATCATCTAAAATATAATGGAGTTAACCACATCATGCGTAGATGTAGCATTTGTTCGCTGGGAGCCATTACAATTCAAGAATGTGTAGTAGTTGAGTTTTCATTTATTGGTCTCCTGTAAATTTTCGATTGAAATTTTAAGGGAAAGAGTAAAAGCACAAAAACTGGTTGACAAGCAACTCTAATACTAATCTCAAGGAGATAGGTACAAAACCTATAGTAGTTTCTTTTTAGTTCGTATGACATCCTACATGGTACTTCGTTGCAGTTTCTCACTTTGGAGAAAGTATTCCTTGAATGTTTTAATTTTGTTGTATACTTACAAGGTTTGTTATAAATACAACCAACTTAAACAATTTTTCACACAAGAAAAAAATCTATTGACCCCAAACTACTGAATGATGTGTAAGACTTTTACTCGAAATAATTCATTGCAGATGAGATTCTTTGAAACAAAGTAATGTTCCACCATCTCAACAGTCCATATCGATATGTTTCTTGTATTGTGTACTTAAAATTTTAGAAGGTTTTCATGTTCTAAGAGTTTTAACATACCATGTCCCAAAACAGTGAATCTTCTACATAAGAATCAACATATGAGTTTGACTGAACACGTGTTGGGTTCAAAATTCAAACACTACCTCTGATAAGGTATAGAAACAATACAGGTTTCAAAAGGTGATAGTGTAGAAATCAAGAGATTCTACAGTGAACAAACAATTGCACTCGCAATATTTGCATATAGTAAGTTAAGGTAGCCCCAACAGCTACATAGCAACAGGAATAATGGTCTATATTCTAGACAGAGAATAGAACTAGTAGCCCAATAAATATGCAAATAATATTTGTGCATGTTGATGGAAATTGTAAGTTCAGTGCAACTCTTGTTTTCTAGTATACATCCAGTGTTGACCAATAACATTCATTGCATTTAGCAATATCGCACACATCAAATTTTTTCAATTATATTAAATCCAACAAGCAATGCCTTATACTTACCCAAGTACTTTGGGCCTCCATTTGTTTCTGCTTAATCAAAAGCGCTAAATATACCATATAGCAAAAAATGAGATTAACATAATCACAAATGAATTCATCCTACAAGCATAGATCTCTGAAAACAATTGTTTCCATGCTAATGTATTCATCCACTAACAAAATTCAGGTATCAGAAAAAATATTTACCATCTCATAGAGAGTAATTGATTGTAACCGTTGTAGATTATTTATACCAACTAGGGTAATAACTTCAACAAATCACTCCTATTTCTCGTTGCAATGGTTGTGGTTTATTAATGCGAATACTTCATATTACAATATCTTAACTGCTCTCTTGCACCAAACCACTTGTCCATAAGTGGAGATAAAACTCCCTGTTTGTACATACAAGAGGAGACCCTCTGTTATTTCCTTTGGGCCAGCTACAACGGTAGACAGGATTTGCCTGTGAAAAGTTTTTCAAATGACCAAGAAAACATTTCAAAGGCAGTCTGGTCCTGTCAACTTAGATTCAACAATAATCAGAATATAACTACAGATCTAACATCTAATTCATCTGGACCAGATTCGTAAAAGAATCAATATGGTCTCAGGAAAAGAAGAATCATGTACTGTTGTGTATATAAATCAAATTTTAATCATTTTGAACCAAAACATTTCAGTGCTGAGGAATTACTTCCAGCTACATATCAAACCAACCAAGCAAAATGATGAAAAAACCATGCTTCCAACATACTACTTTTCATGGTAAAGGTTGTTGTAAGCCTTTCCATTCTGTCTCTGCACAGGTAAATTAATGACCACGGTGCCATAAAAAGCAGAAACATCCGTCAGGTTGATCAATAGGGACCATTCCTTTACCTTTATGTATATCTATATTCTCTAACAATTGAACTACCTCATCCATCTCTGGTCTCTTATCAGGATTTGCATCCCAGCATTTTTTCATAACATTTGCTAAAGTGCTAGGGCAACACCGTGGAATTTCGGGTCTTAGATTCTGAAATTAAGAAGCAAAAAAATTAAATCACCCAGTCAACGATACCAACATGCTAAAC
The DNA here is from genome assembly GCF_030272615.1 of Cryptomeria japonica. NCBI lineage: Eukaryota > Viridiplantae > Streptophyta > Pinopsida > Cupressales > Cupressaceae > Cryptomeria > Cryptomeria japonica. Next base: position 119,611,342 of record NC_081410.1, read on the forward strand.
TGTGAAACAAAATCCAAATAGTGAACATCGATATATTTAATTTACCTGTCTAACAACTGCAGATGTCATCTCTGCAAAACTGAGATCGGCATAAGGCATGTCACAGCAGTAGACCTCCCATAGACAGATTCCAAAGCTGTAAACATCACATTTTCTATTGTATGGCTTTCCATCCAGAACCTGTATCAGACCAACAGAGAATCAAAATATAGGCTACTGTAAATAATGTAGCAGAGAACTTAAGAAAAATGTAACTGAAGTGCCATTGTCACTTGAAAATTCAAAAATTCATTAAATGTACACTATATTTCATAGAAGAATACAGAAACAAGATGGAGATCAATTATCCTACAGATTCATAGACACCAGGGAAATGCTAAAAAAGAAATGGACGATTCTACCTAGTCAAGATATAAAGGGGGAGTCAACATATACCATCCAATAATGATCTGTAGTACCTTATGTGTCAAACGAGCCTGACATGCCTTACAAGGTGAGTTACCAACTTATAGCAAGACTAAAGAAGAAAAATATTGGAATGTCAACCAAATAAATCTACAAAAGGGCATAGAACCAATGGTACAAGGATCTACAATACAAAGACAAGTGATAAAAGAAGCATAATGCTATAACTGAAAGTAGATTGTACATCCTGCACAGAAATTATTTAGAAAATACGAAAAACATCTATGAACCAAGGAATATATTTCTTAGAATCTAGTAAAGAGAAAATAGCTCAATACAGACATTATTTGCTCCAAAAACTGTATGAAACCTAATCTTTCGCTAGATATTCCAGCCATATTGCAGGAATTCTCTGGTGTACAAAAAGCTCGACAAGCCATGCCTTTGCCCAAAAAAAAAATTCAAGACCTTAACGAATTTCATTATTTAAAAAGAGAGTATACAGAATCGTAAACACTGGGCATTCAATCAACAGAAAACCTAATCAAGCTCCTTAAAGGCTTAAACAACTAAAAAGACAGTACAAATGTAATGGGAAAACATCAAGAAGGACTACTTCCAAGAGACCTCATCTCAATATTAGCCCACAGCAAAGGTATCCTTACATGAAAATAGCATAAGACATGGACAGACAGGCACAGGCAGATGTTAACTATGCAAATTACATGAAGACCTTTGGGGGTACAAAGCAACCATACATACTCAAGAATCTAAACAAACCAGCAAAAATTGGAAAATTAGGTGCCAGAGCAAGATTGCTCATCATGTTTACCAATCATAGTAAAGCAATTAACAAATATTTGAATGTAGCACCAATCAGCAAATATACATACTCAAGAATCTAAACAAACCGGCAAAAGTTAGAAAATTCAGTGCCAGAGCAAGATTGCTCATCATGTTTACCAATCATAGTAAAGCAATTAACAAATATTAGAATGTTACACCAATTAGAAAATATACTCAAGAGTAAGAACTGAAAAACTCTTATAAGCTCAGCTCTCTCTGGAAACAATACATCATGAGAAATACAGAAAGGAGTCGGAGCAACAAAGAGACAACACAATTGGGGATCTCTCAAACAAAAGACCAGTATAACATACCAATAGAAGACATCAGAAAATTGAACATTTAGGTCTGCAGGTTTAAGAATCCCATAGGTTGTGTACCAATCCTGAAGGGGAACGTAGAATGTTTGTATCTTCAAAAAAATGATATATGTCACTTAAACTTGAAACGGAACTTTTACAGAACAATTTCAAGGTTTGGTGAGCAATAACTTTACATGTTGATGCTGATAGGAGATAATCTCCTCAATTGAATTTTTAAATCATGAAGCATGTAAATCTAATTTGGCAGAGTAATAAAATGTGGGTGGATCTTGTTTTCATCGATTCTGATAATATGGCCAACTATTGAATTTTCACCTATTCTGATAATATCACCAATTATTAAACAAACGTCATTTAGGTAAAGAGTGTCAATGCAACCTTCATTAAAAAACTGCATTAATTGAAAGGGGAACATCTAACTCAATAACAACCCCATTATATTGAAACAGCAATATTCAGCTCTAAGGTAAAAAGTCTCTTTCAAAATGACTAAGCTGTTCAGATTTGAAGTATGGCCAACTATTGAATTTTCACCTATTCTGATAATATCACCAATTATTAAACAAACGTCATTTAGGTAAAGAGTGTAAATGCAACCTTCGTTAAAAAACTGCACTAATTGAAAGGGGAACATCTAACTCAATAACAACCTCATTATATTGAAACAGCAATATTCAGCTCTAAGGTAAGAAGTCTCTTTCAAAATGACTAAGCTGTTCAGATTTGAAGCAAATAGCCAAAGTTGCTCTTGCTCCTCAACTGAGGATTAGTCTTGAGTAAATCAGGCTCTTTCCTACTCATGCAAAAACATTGTTCTTAAGAAGATTAAAATCTTTCTTCGTGTGCATTAGGCAATACATTTGTTTCTGGTTCCTAATGTCCACTCTTTATCCCCATAGTATAATGTTTCAGCATATGTATTTACATGACCAATTAGAAGACATTAACCATCAATAACTTGAATAAATAAGCTCAATAGGAACCAATATTACCTAAAGAGATACATTAGGAACCAATATTACCTAATAGTCAATATGATCAATAGAGACGAATTCTTCTGCGGTAGGGCAACATAAACAGTAATCCTCAATTAAGGAACCAATCCAAAAATCCTATATCTATAGTCTTCAAATAACTCTAGGGTTGGGTTAAAACTTTACCCACCTAATTGACAGTAGGCCAATTAATTACTAATCATAACCTATTGCACAATTTATCTATTTGATGTGATAGAAAAGTCAAATATTGGTCCCATCTTATCTAAACATAATTTATGTGTGCCACAATTTTGACTACTGAGTAACCCTGTATACATACCATCGTATGCTTAGAAACATAAACATGACAATGAAGAAATATTAGCACAGGCCTATTTGATGTGACTGAAAGTCAACTATTGGTTCCATCTTATCTAAACAGAATTTATGTGTACCACAGCTTTGGCTACTCAATAACCCTATAGACATACTATCATATGCCTAAACACGAAAAATGAAGAAACAAAGGCTGTACGAGATTAGTAAAGCTTGCAGGGGTTTAGAGCCCAAAAGAAGGCCAATACCACTTACAAAGGAATAGAGGTCCTGGTGTCTCATAGAAAATGTGAAGAAAGTGAGAAATACAGATTGAAAGAACTCGTGAACTATTTAATTTAATCCTGCCAGAACGAACTTAGATCCTATTGAGCTTGCTGAATTTTTCCGAAATCTGAATTTTTAGATTTCGCCTCCTCCAATACAAAATCAGATTTCTGAATTTGGTAACAATGCAACAAATCAGTGAAACATCCAAAGAAATTGAGTGAATGCCTGCAAAGCATGGAATAAAAGAAATAGAAGGCCAAGAAAATCTAGAAAGGAAAGTTATCTGAAGATGATAATGTGGACTTTGATATGGTGCTAAAAGTGTAAAAATTAGCTTGGTCTAATGTGCCAATTTTTGCAATGAATGATGAAGACTTTTTTTCCCGGGTTACACAAGAAGGGTAACCACCAAATATGAGATGCAAGATTGGACATCACATAGTTTAGGAGGAACAAACAACGCCACAAACCAGTGCAATGTCCAAAGAAATTGATGGAACAGCTGCAAGCATGGAAGAGAAGCCTACAGATGATGAAATGGACTTTAACATGGTGCTAAATGTGTAAAATTGGGATTAGGCTAATATACAAAACTTTGTAATCAATGATGAAGGCTCTTTTTCCCAGAGCACACAAGAAGGATGACAGCCAGATATGAGATATTAAGTTAGACAGCATGCAGTATTATTAGTCTACCCAGTTCAAAAGAATCCTCCAGTGGAGGTTGATTCCACCTGTAATCTTGAGTATTATGCATGAATAAGGTTTTGATAAAAATCTGTATTCCATGTTTGGCCTGTGGCTTATTGTACAGAATCGGGTTTAGTAATACAAGATTTCACCATAGATTCCAAGCTGCAAATGCTTTGTTTTTTCTGCTTGTTCGCATAACTACATAGGTAGAATAAGTAAGAACTGTGGTGGTAAATTAAGGGCTCCTTCCACAAATTCCTAGCCTCCATTCCTATAAACAAAACAACTGGGTTGTCAAAGAGAGTAGAAAGAGTTTTCAAAGATTCTAGAGTCCCATTCAAAATCTTGATAGTTGAAATAGGGAGATACAAGCTCTCACTCGACAATTTTCCCGTAGCAAATTGTCTACCAATTCAATGGTCAATCAAAATCATGAAAACATGCCAAAAGTGCAATGGAACTGTCAATTTTTAAATTACCATCAATGGGAGGTGTACACGGATTGTACAGGAGTAGAAATAGTACATAGTGAAATGTATGCGGAAGATTCATGAAGTTGTGTATGCTTTCTATGGTCCAATTCTATCTTGGTGTCAGATGTACCATGACAAACCCAATCTACATCCAATGATATTGAACAAGTTTACAAACATGAACATCTACCAATTGCCAATACTACCTTGAATAATCTGACGGATGTTTGTAAGGCCCACTAAAGATTCATAAATGTTGAGTTGGATCATCCACATTTAGATAAGAACCATGTAAACTGTTTTGATCTTGTACTATCCCCTTTAATGCAATCCCAGTACCAAGCAAAACAAACTTGCTTATTAGAAGCATGCTTTGAGCATCATAGCATGTCTAGATTCTTAACCTGAATAGATAAGGAACGATACAAATGACCATATACTAGAAGTGAAGCAGTAGATGATAGAGATAAATGACCAGTTCTGAAAAAATATGACATACAAGCAAACAATGGATATATAGTCCAACGTGCAAATATACCCATTTGATTCATGGATACTGGAATTACAAGGCAATCAAGAAAGAATTAAATATAGAGGTGAAGGGCAGCCGCTATTTTCTTGTTGATAACTGCTTGAAAATGGACAAATGGACATACATAAAAAGATTTGGATCCAGTTCAGTGTGACTAAAACTACTTGTTAATTCTTGAAGAGCAAGACAGTAACATCAGAAGATGTTTCTGCAATGAGAGTTTTTGGCATGAAGCAAATTTAAAGACAAGGCTGGCAGCAAGATTGGAGCAATGCACATACTTTTGTTACCCAGTTTCTTAAAATGTACCTTAAATTCTTAAACAAGGATATAAAAGCATGTGAATTGCCTAAATATAGAAAACAGATATAAAAAGCTCTGGAACAAGTACCTTAAGTTGCCTAAATATCCCATTCAAGAATTTGCAAAGTAGTCTATCAATACCACTAGAAAAATGAACACTCAAAAAAAGGAAAAGGGCAGTTCATTTCGTACATTGATCAGTTTACAAAAACTATCAAGATTACAAAAGGTTTAGCCTAAACAAAATGTAAAACCAGGGGTAGTTTTTTAGGTGACAACCAAGCAAGATGTCTTACCGCCTTCCAGATTGAACATGTGAGCTCCAATATGGAGTACACAAGTCTTAAGCATCATATTTTATTTATGTACATCAAATGGGGGAGGTAAAAGATGATGATAAAAAGTTACACAAGATTTTCTCAGGCATCAAAGTGAAATAAGAATGGTTCCGTAACTCCTTTCTTATATTCATTAGCCATCCAATATCTGCCATATAACGTTGAGATCGAAGTTGTATGATCCTGTAAACTGAGTAAGACTTGAAACCATTCCTGTCGAACTACTCACAAAAATTAAAACAATCAGTAAAATATGGGTATGAAAAAATATGAAGTTTTTGGTCCACAAAAAATTGGCTGTGTAAGCATCAAAACTGAGAGCAAAAAAAACATAAACCCTCACACACCAACAAAAAATGAAGAGGCGGAGAAGGCAAGCATATAGAAATAACAGCTACAGGTTAATATTTTAACTGTCTCTTATGAGGGTGCATAAAATGGATTAGCATACAAGGATAACCTTTCTTCAAATTAGCAGGGGAAGCCCCATAAGACTTAAACACTACCCCTAAAACAAAGACAATGAACAATTTTACAGCTATGCACATTTTCCAAGATTATTAATGGAGCTTGAATGAAAAAAAATAACTGAAAGTAAAACTGACCTATCTTTTGATCTCAGAGGTTGGGCACAAGAACTGAAAGGTAATTATCTCACATTTGAGATCTTTCAATAAGGCTCGCAACAAAACAAAGTAAAATGGAAAATGAATACTTCCTAATTAGCTCAAGCATAGATCAGTAGATACACACTTATAGGAGAGGATTAAATAAAAACTAATTCTACCAAACAAAACCAGAGTGTAGGATTCAAGAAAAGTAAACACTCAAAAGTACACAAAGTTACTCACCAAGATGAAAGATAAGTGTTAATACAAAGCTTAACACAACTCTTTACTATAATCCAATTATAAAATCTTAAACAAACACAATAACTCAAATCGAACATGTGAATGACAATCTCTATGGCATAAGCTTTAACTTCAACAATCATTAAGCGTTTGTACACGAAGCACCTTATTTATAGGTTACAATAACAGGTTTTAAGGATTTAGGTAATTAAATATCCCAAAAAGAATTGTTTAGAGCAAACCAATCACAAGTTGTAGAAAAAGTAGAATGAATGGAGCATTAAAAAAAACCTAATCTAACCAAATAATATACTCTAAAATAGGTTATCATCTACTGCCCAAAAATAGAACACTTGTAATAGCCACTACTAGATATGGCTACTCCTAAAAAGAGAAATTTGCACCAAGTGACCTATGTTTTCAAAGCAATTTCCACACTGAGACCTGATGACTTCTTCGACAGAAACTAAAACCCTAACAACCATGAATCTGATGACAACCTCACCAATACCAAATTGATGACATGGAATTAAAACTTAACCTTCTAATGCTTCGGACCAAACCCTAGCTAAGATCTGAAAGTATTTGTCATAATGACGGATCTATTATATTTTAAGTAATGGATTGGAAGAACATTCACAATAACTTATTTGATGATGGTGGCCTCCAGACCATAGAAAATCAGCCACTCAACCAAGCACAAATATCCCTTCAATTCTGAGTAACTCCCATATGCATAAAATGAAACTCTTGTCAAATCCAATGAAATCCAATGGAAAGAAGAAAATTTGATGCAGGACTGCATTGCAGCAGAGAAAAGACCACAAGGAAGGAAGAAATTGATGGTATGTTGCTGGAAACCCTTGAAATGTTACTGCCGTTCTTGAAAACCTGAGTTACCGGGTTCAGCAGTCCTATACCCCGTGACCAGACAGGTGCACCCGGGTTCGGGTTCACAACTGGGTCCGGGTCAGGTTTGCTGTTCACCAGATATAATGAATAAAAAAAAATTATAGATTCGGTGAAAGTTTTTAATTAATTCATTAATTATATATATATATATATAATATTAATATACAATATTATTTATATATATATATATATATTATATAATATTAATATACAATATTATTTATATATATATATATATGGACACACCCAACCCATGAACCCAAAGGGCAAAAAATTTTTTGCCCGAACCCACAAACCAGGTTCGCATCCCTTATAACCAATCCAGAACCTGAACTGGTAACTTAGTTGAAAACCCTTCTACAGTGATGCAGGAAACCTCTCCAAAGAACTGTAAGATCGTTAACAAACAGCCTTGTTTTTGTTGTGAACAGAGGATTTGTTTGTTGAATTTGAATGAAATGCTGCCTTCATATATAGGCATTATATCTTCCCCTTGAATGTTTTAGACTACCTTTTTTTTCAGTTTTGCTTTAGTTTGACTATACATAGACAGCAACACCCTTTTATTCTTGTCCCCTTGCATGCTTTAAACGACTATTTTTTGCTCATGTTCTAACTATACATAGAGAGGCAACACCAACTTTATTTTATTTTTGTCCTAAAGCAGTCATGACCAATACTTCAGCCAGATTTAGATGCCAGGGCAGAGATTGAGTGGTAAAGCCATGCTGGTGGATGCTTTAGGTAAGTTTAACATGGCAAACATATGGTGAGCAAGTGCCAATCAACTTACTACCACTTTTTAAGTTTTTATGTGTTGGTTAGAAATGACTGATGGCTAACTTCCCTAAAAAGTGTGCTGCATTTGAGGCTTCTTTTTGGCTGTAGAATTTACTGATGGCAGAACTACTACATATATGCAACTACCATTATGTGGGTCATCTTTTCCTTTTGCTGGGCAGAATTCACTTATGGACTCCTCAACTTTATGACAGGAAATCCATAAGAGCTTCACCCTCCCAAAACTGTGTTCAAGTCTTCTGATTTTGTTTTTCTTTGGCGCAGATCACTTAAGGCCATTGCCAACTTCTTCAAGCCTTAGGTGCATTCACAATGCCTGAACCCATTACATTTGTGCACCTGATTTCAAAAATATACCTATTAGGCTATTACTGTCCTAGCATGTGCCAAACATCCTGTAGCCCTGGTAGCTCACTGCTGGCAGAAATAAAATGTGCAAAGCCACTCAAAAGGTGCGTTCAGGTCTGTTTAGGAAGAAGTTTACCCACTGACAGCCTACTTTTTAAGTTTGGTGGAGTGTTGCCATGGCCTAACCATAAAGAAAGTGTGCCAGCCTTGAAAGAGGTAGAATTTGTATGATTTGAGCCAAAAAAGGGAACTTCGGAAGGAATTTGCCAGCAACTTAACCCTAAAAGTAGAACTTTGTTGATGGTTAGGCCATCCAAAACATGTACCGAGACTTCTTAATTTTCTCTCAAGTCTTCATACCTTAGTCATTTCATACATCTCCCTTTGCCATAGTCATCATCAATCAGGAGCTTTCTCATTATTTCATAGTAGAACAGCTGCAACCTTGATTATCCTGCAAGAATCATTAGTTGAAAAAACAGACCATATCCTTGCAGTGACAAACAAATGACAATCAACTGTCAACAAACCTAACAAAAGGTAAGCACAAATTGAGTTTCATAGGGGTACAATACTACAAGCGCTATACAATAATGAATTTCTTAGCTGCACATCACCTACCAATATACATTCCAGAATAAATATGATCCCGCTGTCATCATACTTTCATTTAAGAGCTGCAATATATTATAGAAGAGGGAAAGCTCATACTTCGTAAAACCCATTTAATTCTAACTACTAAAGTATGGATCCCACGAGCCACTTTGGATCTTAGACCTGACTACCAATTTACTTAACACCCTTGAAAGCTTGAAACCCAACTTATCTAATTTTGTAACTATTGCTTCACTCAAAATGGTCGTGAAAACATCTGAATTTGTTTCTTTTGTTCTGCAATAATATGGTCGGATGCCATTTTTCTCAAAAAATCCTCAAATTTGGTGATGATGAATCACAATTTGTTTGGATATAGTATGATAAATGGGATTCCTTGCCAGCATTATCGGATTCCGATTGACAAAACAAAATGATAGTATCATTTCAACGAAGATCCAAGTCATCAAAAGAGCATCATAACTAAATTGCCCAAATCATCAATATACAAGTTGGTTTGTATATTATTTAATTGACGATAAAGCAACAGTAGACTGTTTGTTAATGCTCCATGAGATTACACCTCAACCAAGCTTGAGAGCATATCTCAAAGAAGATTTTGATCATTAAGATGACCTGTCTAGTTTGACACCGTAAATCCCGTAAAAAAAAAACCACCTATTGTAGTGGGCCCAATGTCAAAATTCAGACGCCCGTTAATGGGCTTGATCGGGTTAATCCGGTAGCTCATGGGAAGAGAGACGTAGAGTGGGTCCCCCCTGAATTTGGGTGGACAAAGATTAATTTTGACGGTGCATCCAGGGGTAACCCGGGACCGTCGAATGCAAGGTGTGTGGCGAAAAATTCCCAAGGCACAAGAGTGGGAGCAGAATGGCAAAGATTACCAGATGGATCAAACAATGAAGCCAAGGCCAAAGCAGCCATACTTGCAATTCAACTCGCAAAAAGATTAGGGGTGACCAAGCTCCACTTGGAGGGGGATTCCCAAGTGATAGTTAATGCTATCATCCGTGGCAACTCGCTCATTTGGAGAGTTAACCGTGACATTGAAGAGATCACGTCCATTATTGCACACTTTGAAGATTTCAAGATATCTCACGTTCTCCGAAGTGGCAACGCCGAGGCTGACAAATGCGCGAATGAGGCGTTGGAGATAAGGTTAGGTGATACGAGAATTACAGTGTATGAGTAAGATTGATGTCCTTGAGGTCCATTTTGGCCGATCATAACCGTTAATCTTGAGCTAGCGAGTAATTAGTGGCGAGTAATTAATGTAAGTGGTTGTTTGAACTTGGCAGTGGTACGGGGTGGCAGACAGATGATCTCATTTTATTCTTTGCCTTGCATTAAGCTTTCTTGGGCAGGGTGGTAGTGGATTGCTCTATGGCCAGATGTGGAGATGGATAAGATAGGTGGTACATGCATTTATGCCTTGTCGTAGGAGAATGTTTCAAGAATTATCGTTTGAAGATATACTTTAAATGTGATAGTTATCGTGTTTAGAAAGTTAAGTTTGCTCTTAGTATTTTGGGCGGTGTGTAGTGCGTCATTTGGAAAGCGTCTCAGGGAGTGTTGGTTGTGGATGTTTTATGCAACCACGGAGCCAAACTTTTCACTTAGGGCATCGCGTGCTGTGGTGGCATTTTGGGGTGCCATTTCTGATGAGCGCCTCTCAAACGTTTTCAAGTTTGAAGACCAAGACTTTGTAAACAGAGTCAAGATAGTTCTTGGTGATGAATACATGCGAGGGGAGTTCAAATATCACACAAATGTGGATATTGCTTCTATGTTTGCTGCATAGGCCTTTGACCTGGTCGGGGTCAATAGGGTTCATTGGATGGTTACAAATAGTGTGAAGGAGGACTGGAGGGGTGGGTTGGAGAGCTTCATCCAGATGGCACGGGATGGAGAAGGTTTCGTGTGCCCAAACGGAGTGTGGCTGCATTCCAGTGAAATTCGTCCTCCTTTGCGCCCGTTTCTTCTGTAAAGCGTGAATTGCAGCAAGGAAGTTCGAAGAGCTTTGGCTCAAATTGGGATGCATGGAGTGCAAGAGTATATTCGAGTGTGGGAAAGGATGGAAATTCGGAGGGAACTGGAGAAGTGGAATCCCTCCAATGCAATGAGAAAGGGGGAGGATTCTAGCTCGGGCTCGTCCCCAAAAAAGAAGCGAGGGTGGCCTAGAGGATCCACGAAGAGGACCAGCGCGAGTGTGACATGGCAGGAAGCGATAAAGGCAAGGCGATCGTGGTGGTTAGTGAATCACAATAGTTTCCTTTTGTCTGCTGTTTTTGTATGTTTCGACATGGTCTACTTGTTTTGACAGACCTATGATGCTCTGGATTGTATTTGTGGTTGGTTAGGTGGTGGTTTTTTTGGTTTAGAACTGTTTTATATGCGAATCTTTGAAGTATGTAACTTTTTTGATAAAATATTACGATGAATCATTTACCGATCGAAAAAAAATGTCAAAATTCAAACTCTCATTTATATATCTCAAAATGTTTTTTTGTTGCTTTGTAGTGATTACTTCGTAGTGTACGCAAGATTGCTGACATCAATCCAACAATATAGACTTGATCGGGTTTGTTTGTTATCAAGTAAATAATATTTTGGACATGACCTGAAATAAAAATGTTTCATCCATGCTTTCTGACTCATGATGTCTTGTCAATTTATCCTTGCAACTAATAATGATGTAAGAGCACCTTTTGAGATCTTCCCTGTTGAATTTGTTCAGAAAATCACTTGTATATTTAGATTGAGACTTTGTATATTAGATTGAGAGAGAACGATCCCGTCTTCTTTATCAAAGAAAAATTTCTTCTTCTCTTTCCCATAATTGATTTCTTAGGAAGTTGTAGAGCAATCCCAAATTTGTTGTCTCAAACATTTTTCAATCTTATTTGATAATGTCAACACCAGTCCTCCTCATTATTAAATCGTCCACATAGCACCATTACAAATTTCAAAGTCACAAACTTTAAGGTTATGATCAAATGAATCCCATTTAGACATTTATTTCTCAAAAGTACTGATCAATTGTGACATGCCATTCCCTTGTATATTGTTACAGCCCAAATAAATATCTTTGCCTGACAAATTAGATACTCTTTCCCATAGCAATTTCATGTGATTTTCTTTATTTGAATCACTGTTAATGATAACATGTTTTACATCCATTTGATGTACTTCATTTATTGAGTGAGAAAATATAGCAGTCACAACCCACAATAATATTCATAATGGCAAGAGGAACAAAAATTTCATTGCATTGTACACCTTTTCAAGAGAAACACACCGTAGCAATTTCATGTGAATTTCTTTATTTGAATCACCATTCATGATAACATTTTTTACATCCATTTGATGTACTTCATTTATTAAGTGAGAAACTATAGCAATCACAATCCACAATGATATTCATCATGGCAATAGGATACTCTTTCCCATAGCAATGTCCTGTGATTTTCTTTATTTGAATCAACATTAATGATAACATTTTTTACATCCATTTGATGTACTTCATTTATTAAGTGAAAAACTATAGCAATCACAATCCACAATAATATTCATCATGGCAATAGGAACCAAAAGTTCTTTACATTTACACCTTACCAAGAGAACTACCCCACAACATATCTTTTCTTATGATTTTCAATTTTTTGCATCTGATTTATATTTGGTTTAACATGCCTATATGCACCCAAATTCTGTTTTGCTTTTTGGTTGTGCAATCAACTCCCACATCTGATTTTTTATTCAAGGAAGTATACTCATATTTAAGTGCATTTTCCCATTCATGTTTACCTTTGGCTTCATCAAACATCTAACCTTTGGCTTTATCAAACATCTGGAGGTCATCAATTTCGCTATGCTTGTCATCAAAGCATAAATAATATTTGTGAAATTTGGTTGTTACTCTATTTTCTTGGTAAATAACTATAATGTCCCCTTTTCTACTCTAGTTTATTTTGGGGTATGTTGGCCAATTATGAGACCCGTTGGTCAGTTAGAGGCAAAATTAGGGTTTCCTATTTTCTAGGAGGATACTTTGGTAGTTTTGGTGGCTTGCATGTTGGAATTTTATAGTTTTGATTCTAGATTCCTTCTAGGTTTTCAAAGAACTTCACGATGGTGTGACATGCAACTGAATCCAAGGACTTTTCCGAACTCACTATTTTTAGTAAGTGGGGGTGAGGACAACTTATTTTTTCTGGGTTTTTCTAGGTTTCCAGAGATCCTCACGATGGTGTGACATGCAAATGAATTCGAAGACTTTTTCCGGACTTACTATTTTTAGTAAGTGCGACGGCTGTTCAGAATGCAGTTAAAATCACTTTGGAAACACTTACTATTTTTAGTGAGTACTATTTTTAGCAAGATGTCAGCAGGCCTGTTCATATGGCTATTTCCAGCAAGTCAATTTGAGCAATTGGTCTTCCAGCATTTTTGGTGCTATTCTTGGGAAGGGTTCTTCAGCTCAATTCAATGACTATTTCTGGCAGGGCAATTCTCTCAGCTTGTTTCCCCATATCCTTGGAGCTTGTTTTGGCAGGTTCAATATTTAATGAAAAAATGGTGTTTTAAATTAAATTATAACTTAAGGCAAAGGTTGGACGATTTATTTTAAATGGATTGCTTAAGTTATATTGATATCTAAGTCATTTCCTTAATTATATGTGGGTGATTTTTGGTTGAGGAAAATATTTTATAAGTGAATTATTGTTAAGGCAAGATGGACACCTTAGGAGGAAAAATAAGTCAATTTTATGATATAATTCACTTTATTCTTTATACACCATAATACACTTTATCAATGTATTTTTTATAAAGTGTATTTGCCACCATGTAGTGGGCAATTTTGGAGAAATGAGATGAAATGCAAATTAAGGAAATTGGAATGTGGTTGTTTAATCCCATATTGGAGGGAAAATAAGTTCGACTTGAGGAGAAAGTTATAAATAGGTGCCTTGGCCTTCATTTGGGACTATCCAAGAACAATTTTATAACGAAATATTGTCGAAATGCAAAGAGAAAGCTTCGGAGAGCGCTTACCTCCTAGCCATAGCTTGATTTCTTGCTTGCAATACAACAACTAGTCAAGCCAAAGACTGCTCTTCATTCAGAGGAGTGGATTGAAGATAATGTTGCAGATTTATGTATTAGTTTTCTAATTTTGGAGTGTTGTGTGTGGATTTTCAGTTTGCTGGTTTTGGTGTGGCTGTAGCATGTTTTAGTTCATAACTTTCAATTCGTGTATCAGATCATTTTGGGTACTTGCTTATTCATTTCCTATGCCTTGGGCGATTCGTCCTGTAAGATTTTATTGAATATCTTGGAGTATTGGATTTTATATAGCAAGTCGAACCTTTCAGCTGTAGGCGTCTTTGCTAGGAGGTGTTTGGGGTTGTGTACTATGCTGATTCTGATTTGTTGGTGCCATTTTCTCAGTGTAGCCTTAGTCGCTTTAAGCCTAGGGCCTTTGGAGTGCGTTTAGAGATAATTTGAGTGTGTGGGAGTGATTTAGAAGTGTTTGTAAGGATTTTAATGTTGCTGGTCTGTATTTCCAGCCTGCTGTTCATTCATATCAGATTTAGTTTTTTGGGGTTGAATCTAGTTTTTCAAGTGTGTGAGTCTATTGGTGTGGTGTGAAGAGTCTTGGTAATAAGTTACAACTGTTGGTTTGGTTTTGAGCATTGAATATCTATTATAAATCATATTGTAATGCTGGTTAGTAGTACTAACAGCAATTTCTCTTGATTTCTCTTAGTCCCAATACATAAGTGGAAGACGTTGGCTTTGTCGTCTAGTTTTGGACAGTGATTTCTAGTAATTTTGATAATCCATGTTTGCATTGTAAAGCTGATTAGTAGTACTAACAGCTATCTACTTGGATTGTTGCTCTTAGTCCCACTGCATAAGTGGAAGAGGCTGGCTTGCCGCCTTCTTATTTGTTGTAATGTTGTCCTCCCGTTGAACAAGCGGTTGAGTTGATTGTAATTTCATTTACAGTCCTCCCACTGAATAAGTGGTCGAGTGATTGTTGTTCTTTCAGTTTGGTTATCTTTTAATTGGCTAGTTGCACCGCCATACTGCTGTAGAAGTTCTTACACCCACTAGATAAGCGGAAGGGGCTGGCTTGCCGCCCAGTATTGTATTTGAGATTTCATTTCCAGCAGTTATTTGAACTAACAATCCCCTTGACACCGTATGCTCTCACCCTTCCATACTGGGCTCTCGGTGATCAGAAAGTGAAAGGGTTACTTTCAGCATTTCCTTTCTGCACAAGTTTGATTATCCTGACCTTAAGAGGTGAATCTTGTTGTGTTAAAAATCAAAAAAAATTAAGGGGTATATTACAATAACTTGAAGACTTCTTGATATGCACTACCTTCACCAGTACCTGGAACTATCTTTTTAACCAATTTACCCCTTCAATAGTGAGCTTTGAATAGTCAATGGCTCTTTCTTTGTTTCCTTTGTTAATTTTCATAATTTGCAGTGTAAGTGTTGCAACTGAAGTTGTTTCTTGACATCCTTCAGAAAATACATAGATTATAATGAAGAAATTATGATTCAGAGGATCATAAAACCAGTATTGGATGAAAATTATACCCAATGAAAAAATGTCAAGTTTGTTTATTAATTCATCTGTTCATTCACCAGGAACATTTGCGAATGCATTACAACCAAAAACATTAAATATGTAAATATGGGTTCTCTCCTACTCTCTGCTTTTTACTGTCATATTTCTAAATGACTTGTATAATGATCTGATCAGCATATATGTAGTACTTACTGCTTCAGCCCAGAACTATTAATACATGTCCATGGTTTTAAGCATGTTTCTGGTCATCTCAACCAAGGCCTTGTGTTTTTCTCTCAGCAACTCTTTTTCCTAAGGTGTATAGTTGACAGAAATCTATGTTTTGATGCCTATTTGATTTTAAAAGTGCATGAAAACATCGTTGACATTCTATCCAGTTATCAGTCCTAAGAGATTTAATTGTTTTTTCACTTTGATTTTAAACTAGTCTTTCAAAGGCCTCAAACTTTTCAAATACCTCACTTTCTGAAGTAGACCTAAATTTTCATGAAGAATCATCAATAAATGTTGGCACACGTTTTCCTCCCCTTATTAATGAAATAAAAATAAGTTCTCTGAGATCACTGTGTACAAAGTGAAGTTTCTCCTTGGCCTTTCATATGCTTTGTATTTACCAATAAAAACATCCTTCACAAACTGTACCTGACTTTGCATCAGTTTTTTCAACCTTGGACCATATTTGCCTTACTCATCAAGGGTAGACTTGAATGAATTAAATTTCCAAGTCTTAAGCACCCCAACTCGTTTATGTTGCCATGTTTTGCAATCAGATCATTTTTTCTTGTATTACTTGCATTAAGATTGTTTATTGCTCCTGCTATGATTTCTGTAGCTATAAATTTCTATTGTCCCACAATATACTTGATTGTGTATTTGTTCTTGTAATTCTACGAATTTTTGCCAGCAATTTGACTAAAAGAGAGTTTTCTTTAAACCATGGGCATACAGCATATTGGTGATATTTTTTACTTTGCCTTTGTTCAGCTTCATGGGTACCTATCTTGAACCTTCTTCGTTATGAGAAGAATCATTCCTCCTAACAAACTTATTCAGATCCCACTTTTATTCTTTTCAAGATTTTCAAAAGCCATCTTAGTTGCCTTTTGAGTATTCCTTGAATAAATACACTGAAAAGTCTTTACATGCCTCTAGTGAAGATAATCCAGTGCTACATTTTCCCTCCTAAGCACTTTCTTTCCTTAAGTTTGCACTTTAAAATGAAGGCCTGCTCACCTGAACTTGAATCTTCTTTTCTTTTCTTTATTTTTTGTTCTTGGAATATAATCTCTTGAATATTCAAACTCTAATTCATCATTTATGCCAGCCACTTCAAACTACATAGTAGCAAAAAAATTTCTTGGGAATAACTCAGCAAAACA
This sequence comes from Cryptomeria japonica, assembly GCF_030272615.1. Classification (NCBI taxonomy): domain Eukaryota; kingdom Viridiplantae; phylum Streptophyta; class Pinopsida; order Cupressales; family Cupressaceae; genus Cryptomeria; species Cryptomeria japonica. The sequence goes on from NC_081410.1 coordinate 119,628,351, forward strand.
AGAGATAAAGATTTTTTATGTTATTTGGGGAAAATGTGTGTTAAGATTAGGGTTAGGGAGAAATTAGAAAAAAACCCAGAAACCCTAAAAAAGTTTTACCAAACAATTGTGGAAAACCCCAATTTAATCATGGGTCACGACTCACAATTTGTCAGGTCAAAACTCATTTGACCACTTTCTTCAAAAAATGTGCTTTTTGGATGAAAGAAATGGCCTGCATCTAGAGTCAGATTTATTGCGACTAATTTGCAAGTTCTGCCTCCATATATAATTCTCCACTATGTGATGGTCATTCTATTGATACCCAAAGCTCCATTGTTTCACTTTATGAATCTTGTTGTTGAGACATGGACCAGCTAGGACTCGAACTTAGGACCTTCCATATGCTGCTAGAGTGCTCTACCATTGAGCTACTGGCCCCTCTTGGACCAGTCCATCGTCGGTCCGAGTGTGGCTTATTTCCAACACCAACACCCCCCCTTAAGCCACACCTCTCGTGTGCTTGGGGCTCCTAGCCTGGACCTGGCTCCAATACCATGTTGAGACATGGACCAGCTAGGACTCGAACCTAGGACCTTCCATATGCTGCTGGAGTGCTCTACCACTGAGCTACTGGCCCCTCTTGGACCAGTCCATCGTCGATCCGGGTGTGGCTTATTTCCAACACCAACACTTGCAGCTTTTTCTTCTTGATATTCTTTTTCATTACCTTGGATAAGTTCCCAGTCTCTTATTGTCAATACATTCTTGATATTGTATTCCCACACAATATCTTTTTCAATAAAATTATAAGAAAAACATGAACTATTTAAGCCTGCCATGATGATCAAAACATTGGTAAATACTAAATAGTCTCAATCCCCACAAAATATTTTTTTATTTTAATTTGGACAATCGTAGCACATCACTTGACAAAATATCTTTCTATTTGGACACTAGTTGGTAGTGGGTACCTTATTATGGCCTTACTAATGAACAATTTTTTATTTTTTTACATTTTCATTGATTTTTTGTGAAAACTGATGCCATTACGGCATTACCAATAATGACAGTATGGTTTGAAACCCACAAAATGTTGTATGGAGAGCAAGTTATGGCATAAGAGAAAATACAAAGATTAAGTGTTTTCTTTTACAAGATGAGCAGTCATTTAGAAAGTACAAAAATCAGAAAACTAACTCCATAATCAAATAGTAGACAAAATTCTACACAATTTTAAAAAAAAACACTCAAATCCATTGCTGTAGTAGCATTTATGACATTTACAGTCAAACCTTTCAAATCAGTAGCTCTTTATATTATTTCCCCCGCTTATTCATATGACCATCTACTTTAAAAAACAAATGTGAAAAAATCCTTCAAGAAGAGTTGAACCCTTAACCTCTCTTCCAAAAGAAAGTACAAAACAAATGAACTTATGTATATTTTGTAGACTAGTAGTATTAATTATATTTTTTGAATTATTTAATTTCAAAAGAGAATATACATTTAAGGTTTTGAAAAAAAAATAAAAAATTAAGAAGTATACCAGAACATAGTCCAAAATTTATTTTTACCAATACTTAAAAACTGTGTATGATTTTTGTTCCAGTCCGAACCCATAGTCTTGATGCCAGACATCCTTTTGCCTCAATCTATGAGCAGATTTCAATATCTTTCAACACCGCAACTATTATGATGTCTCTCTGTACAGTTTCCCCTCAGCTGCTCTGCAACACTTTCAGCATGTCCTCTGTTGCCCTGCATCCTCTCCTAAGCAGCTCTAGTAAAAATGATGGATGCTCCTCTCCAACAGCTTGATGAAGGTTTCCTACAAGCTTTGCCCTTAGCAAAATCTAATTTATCAGCATAGTGTAGTTTCAAATTTGCTTTGGTACCTTGCGAGCACTATAAAAACACAATCATGCACAAATCAACAACAAAACAGGGAGACAGGTCCAAATAACATGAATGATTCTGAAGACACAAGTACCATCAATACACAGACACAAATTTGCTTCGGTACCCCACATGGGCACCATAAAACCATAAATATTCTAATTTATCATCACGCCCTAGTTTCAAATTTGCTTCGTTCGCATGTGAGCACTCTAAAAACACAAACATGCACAAATCAATGACAAAACAAGGAGACGGATCTGAATAACATGGATGATTATGTAGTCATTAGCGTCATCAATACACAGACACAAAGAAGCAAACTTAATAATCATTAGAAGAACACAGCCATGCATCATTAAGAAGGTCCCTAGCTGCACACCACAGACCAGTATATGCACCATAACAGATAATGTCTCCCAACAAAAATAGATACAAACTCATGTAAAATTAAGTGCTAATAGTTGTATGTAGATTGAATACTAAATTAGGCATGAATATCAAAGTACAAAAGGTTCAGCATTATGTATATAGAATCAAAAATTCCTTGGATTATAAATTGGAACTCGTCTAAAAAATGAAAAAAGAACAAAAATTGGGGAAATTCTCAAATCTGTGATAAGTCAACTTCACCGGCTTCAAAAAGTAACAAATTCACATGAAATTGAGTATTAATAGTCATATGTCATTGGATACAAAATTAGCCATAAAGACCAAAAAAATTTAGTAAAAAACCGCTAGATTACATATCTCAGTGTTTCAAGAAACTTATAGCATGATTTTTAAAAGATTAATAGTGTATAAGAGAAAGAATCAAATCAACTACTATGAGCATGTTTTGTGCAGAAATTAAAACAAATTACTCGATATTAAGAAAACTAAGAAATTGAATTCACTAGGTATGTGGCTCATACCCAGCCCAAACAGGCCTAGAGCCGACCTAGCTTCACTTAGGGCACAGGCAACATGGACCATGCCTCAAGCAAACCTAGCAAGGACCCATGGCCATCCATTTTCAAAGACTTTTTGAATATAAAAGCTAACCTAAAAGTGAGTTAAACCTCTAATTCAACCTAAAAGTGACTCAAAAGCCTTTTATTTCATAAACCAAAAAAAAAAAAATACTATCATACTAGTTTACCTTATTTCCATTCTTCAAGCTTGCTGGTTTTTCTTTTAGTTGAAGGATTGTAAAGGTACAAAAGGTGTTTGCTAAGTGCTAACTAGCTTGTATCAAGGAGATTTATCAATCAAAGGTAAAGTTTACTTTGAGCTTTTTTCAAATTTTTTCAAAAAATAATAAAAAAGTCTTTTCAAAACAATCCCAAGCTTTCTAATTTTTTTTAAGATTGTTTTGATTTTTTTTAATTGTTATCAATTTTATTAGTTTTAATTATATTGTAGGGTTGCATTGTTCTTTTTATTTAACATAACCAAGGACTACATTTTCAATCTTCGTATTTCCCATATAACAAGAATCCTAAGTCATTGGATCCTCTTGTTTTAGTCAACATATTGGCAAAAAAGAGGTACAAGTCTTGGTTCTCGACCAAGATGGCCTAGGGTTAATTGAGGGTTCGGCCAAGCACCCAAGGTACTATTGATGTGTTTTTTACGCATATGCAAACACAGAATAAAATACTCAAATGTATCTAATCCTCTCTTGAACAAAGCTTCTCATATGCTAAAAATTGGCTTAAGGATCACTTCAGACAACTCCAAGGTTCATAAATGTCAGGTCTTGACGTGTGGATAAGCACGAGTGGTCGTTGTGATTGTTGTTTCATCAAGGGGCCTTTTAACTTGAGAGGAGACTCTTGAAGTACTTTGCGTAACTTTGCGGATGATATGCAGTGAAGTCTTTTCCTACTACTACGAGATGTTTATTAAGAAAAATGGCAAAAGATGAGGGTTGAGAGGTTCTAACTATCCTAGGAATTGATGGATGAAAGACGAGATGAGTGAAGCTATACTAGTCTTAGCATCACCATACAAGAACAACTTTACCAAAACTAGTGCAATCTTCTAAGGAAGTTTAGAGATTTTCAAATCGTTACTAAGCATAGACACCATCACTTGAATGCATACCCATGATTGAGCAACAGTTGAACTTAAATACTTTCAATGATTCCAGTTGACCACACAAAGCGCACTTACAATCAATAAGAGGCTAGTGATATGGATTACGAGCTTCACAATGCATCAAGTACAACATTCCATCATTCAATCTAAGTACTTAAAGTAATATCAAAGATTGACTTGAGAAGATGAAAAACCATGCAATAAGCTTCAAAGATTGAATAGAAACACCATGACTTCAATGTTTTATTAATCCAAAAGCCAAATAACAATAATTCTTCAAGTCCTTTTCTTACCACTCTTGAATTCTATCTCTAATATCTAATCTCTCTCTAACTTATTAGCTTAATAACTTATTCACTAACTATTAACCTTTACAAAATGAGGAGCTTGAGCTTTGTATTGAGAGCTCATTACAATGAATCGTCAGGATCAAATCTCCATCAATGGCCAAGATTTTACAATGAAAACCTAATTAGGGTTTCTTATAACAAACTCAATTTGGCCAATGAAATAATTACAACACTTTAGCATAACCAATAGATAATAAGGGTAGGTGCCCCAAAGTTTGTGTCATCATGGACGAGTCAGGTTCATTGCATCTAGATATGCTGATGTGGAATCTTTCTGATTGGCGAGTGGTGACTGGGATGATGACTAGGATTCCACCTTGACTTGCACTCGTAGGCTTGATAGATCATCATGAAGGAATATTTCTTGATACTCAACATTATCCAGCTTCAGCGGTGATGATGATGATCTTCTAACTTTGATGAATTCTTTTGAAACTATCCTCTTGAGGGCTTCAGTCATGGAGGTGCAAGGTATAGGTTTAGTTTTGGAGTATTGATGTCACCTTCGAACGAATTCTTGATGGCACAACCGCTTCTCTGCTTTGGAATTCCTTCTTTGTGACTCCTTTCATGTTGTTGGTGTTGTGGATCATGTCTTTGTGTAAGTGAATGCTTCTTGTGTAATCTTCCTTGTGCCTGTCTATGAAGTTCCCTTGAGGATATCTTCCTTGTATCTTAATCTTGATGTTGAAATTTGATCCTTGAGAGACTTGTTTCAATCCTCCTTCAATGTGATCCCCTTTATTTATTTCTTCGTTTCCTGCAAAACAAACAAATGAGCATCAAACACACATGATATATACCTTCTATATAACCTCCTAGTTTGATATAATTATGTGATTTCATGTGGTTTGCGGGTGTAATAGGAGCATTTAGAGAGAATTTGCCTTCATGAAGAAGCACTCGAAGTTGATGCTGCTCTAAGGAAGGGGCACTTGAGGTTCACTTTCACCTTGATGTACATGAAGTGATCTTTGAACTTGCTTTTAACCATTCATTTCCCTTAATTCTGTGGATTCAAACATTGATTCTACCGCCATTTATTGATGCTAACATGATAAACCATCCTTAGGGAAGGGCTCTAGAGGAAATTCACTCCACACGGTGTGCACATGAAGTTCGCTCCCCTCGGATTCAAGAAGTTCTCTCCCCTCCTTGGATTCATGAAGTTTGCTCCCCTCTGTCAGTTCATGAAGTTTGCCTTCTAACTTACCTTTCATTCAAAATTGTTCTCTCCTAAGCATGTTAAGACATCAAATCAGCTTAAGGAAATGATCTATTAAGAGTTTTGCATCTGATTTTGGGCAAATAAGACAAATTCGCTCCCCTGGACCAGAACATGAAGTTCGCTCTCTACCTCCAAACATGAAGTTTGCTCCCTTGGCTCCAAACATGAAGTGATTTTTTGTACTTCTACTTTTCATCTTCTTAATTCAAAATGAGTCTTTCCAAACATCCAATCAGCTCAAGGTAGTGGTCTTGCAATCAATCTTACAAATTCGCCTTCAATTAGGGGCTCATGAAATTCGCTCTACTTAGCTTCCACATGAAGTTCACTCCCTTATGCTTAGACATGAAGTTCGCTCCTCTATGCCCAAACATGAAGTTCGATCCCCCTACTTTGTTTATGAAGTTTGCTCCCCCTGCTCAGTTTATGAAGTTCGCTCTTGCATCTTAAATCATGAAGTTCGCTCCTCTGTGCTTGAAGTTGAAGTTCGCTTCTTTGTGCTTGAAGGTGAAGTTCGCTTCTCTGTTCTTGAAGGTGAAGTGAAAACCAAAATGAACCCTTCCTTCATTACTTCATTGTTTCATCAATTCAATCCTTAGGTTTCTCAAGTTTTCATTCACAAAACCATGTCAAACTTTCCCTATAAAGGGCTGAAATGCAAAACTTGCTCCTATCAAAGGATACATGAAGTAAACTTTGCTCCAAAGGAGGAGTACTTAAGGTGACCTCAAATCGAAATCATGCTCACTATTTTCATTCAAATGCTCTAATTCACACTCAAACAAGCTTTCCAAGGGAAATTCGTTCCAAAAGTGATGGTAAATGAAGTACGCTCTTGAAAGTATTGAAGGCTCTAACTCACCTTTGCTCTCTTTCACTCACTCTCTCAACTTTGATGCATCGTGCAATATTCACCATGTAGTCTTAGGATGAATTTTCACTCTATGGGGGAGGCACAAGAAGTTCGCTCCACAAGGGGTGCACATGAAGTGAAGTTCACTCCTCAAGAGGAGCACTTGTAGTGACCCTCTATATAGCAATCCTTCTTCACTCATGATGGGCTCTCATGATATCTAGACTTCACACAAGGCTATCCACCTGACTCCTGGCTTCTTGACCACCTATACCCCTCTAATGCAAAGGCTAATAGCTAAGGACTCTTAACACTATCCTAGAAAGCAAGAAAAAAAAAAGTGGGGGTCCCCATTTGCGATGGGGCGAGGTGTGAATACCTCACAACAGGTACCAAGATGCCCAAGCGAAACCCTAGGTGAACCTAAGTTGGACATAGACAAACCCACAAGACCCACCCAATTTTTTGCGAAATTCAACTAAAAAAATAAAAATCAAACAGAAAAACATTTTCAGTTACCTGAATTTCACCCTAGAGTGCTTACATTTCACTCATGTTGCCTAAGTCACCAAAACTACAATCATTTTACAAATAAATGGAAGCAAGACACTAATTTCCCCCGAGCTGCCATTTTCTGTTCTTAAAGGTTGTTGGTTGTTTTATCTAAGTGAAGGCTTGACAAAGAGAGTCTACCAAGTTTGTTGAGTGTTACAAGAAAGAGAGGACTGAACCTACAAAATTTATCAATCAAAAGTAAGTTTATATGTGATTTTTCAAGTTTTTTGTCATTTTAATAATGTTTTAAATATTAAAAAATTTTAATACATATTATAGGGGGTTATAATGCGTTTTTTCTTTGTTTTTCTTAATATAAATGTTCATATAGGATGGCAAGTAGTTATAAGAGGTCATTCAAAATTGATGCAGCATCACCTCTTTGGCGACATACATGTATGATTGCACAACTTATTGGAGGTGGGGGTTTCTGTTGGCATTGTAGTCAGTTCGGGAATGAATATAAGAGCTCACATAATGAAGTGAAAGCTCACTTATGCACTGGCGACTTATGAATAAGATTCGTTCAATGCCCAATAAAAAAGGGTTTCCAAAGGAAAGACTTATGACATATATTGATGCAGCATCACCTCTTTGGCGACATACATGTATGATTGCACAACTTATTGGAGGTGGGGGTTTCTGTTGGCATTGTAGTCAGTTCGGGAATGAATATAAGAGCTCACATAATCAAGTGAAAGCTCACTTATGCACTGGCGACTTATGAATAAGAATTCGTTCAATGCCCAATAAAAAAGGGTTTCCAAAGGAAAGACTTATGACATGAGGATGCCAGCACTGTATGTAACAGGGCAAAGGAAAGATCTAAGAAAGGATCACACAAGCCTCCTGGTAGCTTTACAATATCAGCTCGCCCAAATTATTTCATGCCACCATCATCTTCATAGGAAGAGATTAGCCCCTTAATTTCCTATAAAAGAGGCAGACTGGAAAAGGCCTTTCAAAATGAGTTGAGGAAGGTTTCAGATCAAAGCTTGTCAAATCACTATATTGGATGGAAATGATGACAATAATTGCTAATGCACTTGTTGATTACACGAGACCTAGGTACGAAAAGATGTGCACTACCTATATACCATGAGAAAAAAACTTTTATAAAGTCATCATTGAGGTCAATCAATGATGCATGGCCCAAAACAAGAGTGTCCATCATTTTTTATGGATGGAAGGATGGCAAAAATAGGCCACTAATTAGTGTCATTACAATGTTCACTAGTGGGGAGATGACTTTTACACAAGTTAATTGTGTGGGACAAGTGAAGGATGCAAACTTCATTGCAAGGATTCTTATGAATTCCACAAAGATGGACCCCAAAAAATCGTCCAAATAATAACGAACAACACTAAAAATTGCAAGGTAACTAGTTTAATAAAGGAGGGTACATATGGACATATTTTATGGAAACCATATGCCATCCACTCATTCAATTTGATAATACAAAATATTGGCAAATAGATCGAGTAGGTCAAAGAAATCTACACCACGTTTGAGGAGATTCAAATCGAGTAGGTCAATGAAATCTACACCAAGTTTGAGGAGATTCAAATATTTGTGACGAATCATCAAATGTCACAAGCCATCTGTGGCTCCTCCAAGTTGGAGTTGTTTAAGGTGATTTTATTTTTAATTATTTTTATTTTCTAATATGTCATCTACTTTTAAATTGTTTAATTTGTTTTTTTGTTTACACCATGTTAGGTTGAAGAGACTCAATTTGTTTCACACAATTGTCTTGAGACAACTTGTGAAGATGTGAGAACCATTATGCCTCATGGTGATCAACACTCTTTGGAGTGTTGGAGGCAATCAAATACAAAGATAGCCCAAAAAGTCAAAGCATTCATCCAAAATGATGAGTTGTGGGCTTGTGTGAAATAATTCGAGTTTCGCAATGCCCATCACGAGTATAATTAGGCATGCTAATACAAATCAACCATATTTGGCTGAAATTTATAAGGCATGGACTCCATCATTGAAAAAATAAGGACCATAATAGAAGCCAATGAGCGTGAATCCACAAAAGCATTTTTCAAAAGAAAGAAAAAGATTATTGTTGACCGTTGCAATAAGATGAACACACCCTTGCATCTTCTAGAATTTATTTTGCACTCAAAAATAATTATATACTTTCTTTGTTGAGGAGGATATCACCATATAGAGATGACGAGATTGTTGTTGGGTACAAGGCCACATTCAAAAGAACATTCCCACAAGTACCAGAAAGATGCTCATCATTCATGGACAAGGCTCTATTTACTTGCAAACTCTTGCAATAAAAATTCCATCTCAGGAATGAGTTTTTTATTTTAAGCTTTCCTACTTTCCTTTTGTTATATATTATAATTTATGTTTTATAATTGTAGATATTGTATTGAATTTGTACACAATTTTGACGGGTTCTGAGTTCTTTGGCTAAGCAAAATTTAAGATTCTTTAACAAAGATTAATTTGAGTACATACTCACTTATCTACTCAATTATGCACAAGCAGTTGGCTACAATAAAAGCTCCAGATTTAGAGAATATACATTATAATTTGCATATATTGTCAAATCAAACACCCGATTACAACAAAGGGGCAATGAGGAATTGGGATCTAACTCCTAAGCATGTAGACTTAGGTACTTCTATTGCATAGCCTGCCATAGTCTCTTTAGATGAGGTAGATTCTACAAATGGCATTTAGAAAGAATAGCAGTGCAACTGATTATGGTCCAAACAAACCACATGTTGACTTTGATGATGATGCTCTTGATGAAGTGTAATATGAAAATAAAATTATTGATTGTAATTTTCATTTTGTATTGACATTTGACATGAATTATGAATTTATGAGCATTTTCTTTCTGCAAATTATGAGATTTTCTTTTGGCAATTATCAAATATAATACAAACCCTAGGAAAAATATGTCATTGTGTACCCAAACCAGTAAATTAATAGGAATCCATCTAAAATCACCACTAGTTCTAGTTTAGTGGGCCCAAGAACAAATAGGTCGTTCAAATTTGATCAAGCATCACCCCTCTGGCAATATATACTTAGTGCGACAACAAGTAAAAGATATTGCACAATCAAGTGAAAGCTCACGTGTTATAACCAGCCACAGAGTAAGTTTGTCAAGGGCCAGAAAAAGGGGGTTGCCAAAAGAGCAAATTCTTTCATATATCAAAGAACAAGAACAAGATGATATTGTAATCGAAATAGATAAATTAAGATCTCATTCTTTAGCAAAGGGGCAAAGAGCTCAACTACAACGTTCAAAAGATGCACTTGCAAATTTCAAGCAGCTCAAAGATTATTATCTAAAGCAACAAATTTAAAAAGTTATGTCTATCCTTCCCTTTTTTTCTTTTTGCATTCAACATTACATCTTGCATTTTTTTCTAATCTCCATTATGATACAAGAAACCAAACGAGTTATTCCCTTCATTTTTCCCTTTCTTTTGTGTTCCATAATCCATTATTTTTCCCAAAGAAGCAGTAATCTGAAAAAATTGCAATTATGCCCGATTAATCATGAATCATGGAGCCAACCGATTTATTCCCCGAAAAAAAATCGCAATTCACAAAAAAATCATTGACCCAATTTTAAATGATTTTTTGTGTTTAAATTTCCTTAAAATCATGTTAAAACCCCCCAAAAACAACAAAAAAAAGTGAAAAAATGATTGCAAAACCCATGAAACCCTAGAAAAACTCGTCAAATTACCAAATTGCTCATAAATAGGGCCAATTCTGAGACAGAATCAAAGTCAGTACGGAATCAACATGGAAACAATTTGTTATTTTGTCCCTTAGTTTTCTGGCCTTTGAAAATCCCTAAATAGAGGAGCGGGAGGAGCAATGGTGGTCATCAACCGAATTTGAAAGGGCCTCAATTATTCCAAATTGTGGGGGGCATATGAGATAGTGTCGAAGCAGCTAGCAAATCTGCTCTAATCGCAACTTTGATATGAATCAAGCTCTCTGCACACCCCACCCATGGATTCTGATGCGGACAACTATATAATTAATATTATCACTAACTTTAAAATTATAACTATTATGCACCATTATAGATTGCACTTTGGTGGGGAAGGAGCAAACCCCTATAGTTTATAATTTATACTATAAAGTAGTTTTAAAATTTAAACTATTATAGACTATTAATATATATTAATACTTTTATAATAAACTATAAATTAAAAATAATGTAAAATTTATAATGTACATATTTAATTTTTAATATAATATATAATACACATTTCTTTTGATTGTATGACAACCATGCAAACTTATATTTCCAACAATCTCCCCCTTTGTCATTGATAACAAAACAATCCTCTCCAACAATTCTCTCCCCCTTTGACATCAAAGACAAAGGGCACAGCACAATATACTGATCATCAACACATACTCCTCTGCTCCCCCTGAGAGTAGCAACAACATCAATCCAAAAGATAAAGGGTAAGCTCTAAAAACTCCCCCTGGAAAGATGCACCTCTACTATGCATCTAGTTAGAGAAAAGCGGGGCAATAACCCTTAGTTTCTACTTGAGATACTCACAAGTATCCTTCGCCAACGCCTTAGTGAAAATGCCTGTAACTTGTTCTTTTGTAGAAATATACTCCAATTTGACTTCCTTTTTAGCAACCTTCTCCCTTAAGAAATGATACCGGTTTGAGATATGTTTAGTTCTTGAATGCATTACCAGATTCTTTGAAATGTCTATAGTGCTGGTATTATCACACATAATGGGAATAGCTTCATCATATACCACTCTAATATCTTTAAGAGTCTGTTTCATCCACATAACTTGAGTACAACAAGATGTTGCTGCAATGTATTTTGCTTCTGCAATAGAAAGAGATACTGAATCCCGCTTCATACTTAACCAAAAACCAACATATCTCCCAAGAAAAATACACCACTGCTAGTACTTTTCCTATCATCAATATGTTCGACCCAATCAACGTCTATGTATGCTTTCGGCATGAAATCTCCACTCTTTTTGTACCAAAGACCAAAATCCAGAGTCCCTTTCAAATACTTGAAGATCATCTTCACTGCTTGCTCCTCTGACATTATTGCAAGGCGTGCACCCTTGGTCTCCTTATGTTGTGCAGTGTAGTGCTCGTGTTTACGACATGGCTTAACCGCTCCCCGTGGATTCATTTAATCTCGCGTTTGTATCAAGCATAATAGGTCGATCTTTTGGTGCAACAGCAACCATGTTTCTAACAAGTGGTATCAAAGCCTAGGTCACAGGTTCAAACCCCTCGCTTGCAAAGGGGGGGCGGGGATTGTTGCAAGGTGTGTGCCCTTGGTCTCCTTGTGTTGTGCAGTGCGGTGCTCACGTTTGCGACAAGGCTTAACCGCCTCCCGTGGATTCATTAAATCTTGTGGTTGTATCGGGCATTAACAGGTCAATCTTTTGGTGCAATGACAACTGTGTTTCTAACATTTTTATCTATTTGTCTACAATTTTTTACGATTTTTTTAAAATCCAATTATTTCCCAATTTTTTCAAAAAAAAATTATACTTTTGGTTTGTCGATTTTTTCCCCAAACAATATTTGCTGCTATGTTTACAACAAATACTCACACCACTGTACACATCAAATTCAATGTGGAACTCCTTGAAGCCATACTTTCCTCCTCTCTTGGAGCCAACAAGAATCCAACACCTTTAAAATTGGATCCAATGCATTCATATTGCACTATGATAAATGAAATCATTAACACCACAACCACTCGTACTCACCATAGTGCCCATCAATTGTTTCAAGTAGTCAAAGTCGAGCTATATGCAAATCGAGCTAAGTGGTAAAATCTTCAACAACTATGCACACAATTGACTCAACTCAATATAATCACAATAGAGATCATTGCTCCTTAAAAAGGGTAAATGATCTGGCACAACCTTGCCTATCGGCTTCATTAGCACACTCAACATTGTGCAACTTCTACACACAATACTTGTGCACAACCACACAAGACTGCTCATGTGCGTAATATGACACACCACACGCTGCCCAATTAGACAATGCATGTGTGACACATGGGGACAACTACACCACAATAAATGCTACCTTATGTGTGCAACACTTGACAGCCTGTGCACCACACAAATGACACCATCTAGTTTGACATTTGATACTATACACACATGATAATTAGTGGTGTTTGCACTACAAGAAATGACACCTTATTAACTTGCCAATGTCCTATCCACATATGTCACGTTATCATGCATGTTGGACCCATATCAACATCTATGTGGCACCCAGCTGACAACCTAGTTGTAATTCATCCATAAATACCAATATTGCACAAATGTACGAGTGGAGAGGAATTAATAGATTCAAATCTTAAACCTCTTTAATGTTTCCCTTGTTCATTCTAAAAAGAAGCGACATACCACACATCAAATGTGTAACTGGTTTGCTATTTTGTTGTAATGTCCCCTATTTATACTCTGCCAATTATCAAAGCAACATCTATGTTTACTACCTTAATTAAGCATAACTAACTAATGCCCTGTAACTAGAGAAACGACAATCGCGTGGACTCGCCGAAACTCGACGAGTCTAGGTCAAAGTCATGCCTCCCGAGTTTGCAGAGCTCAGACTCGAACTCGGCTGAGTCCAGGAGGCAAAATCGCCAGACTCGCCGAGTTGGCGAGTTTGGCCTAAAATCGCCAAACTCAACGAGTCCAGTGCCTGAAACTCTGCCGCTAGCTGGGTTAAATAAAATGACAAAAACAAAAACATTTTAAAAAGTTTTTTTAAAATGAATGATCTCGTCTTTGTTCACTACAACCTCCGCTTGAGAATGAGAAAAAATAGGGTTACAACATGTCAGCCAATAGAAAAATAACACCTGACACCTTTATTAAATAATATAAGTCTTTTTGGCCTCGCGGGGTGCTGCCCTTTGACCCCGCCCTGTATCGCGACAAGGAGCACGCAAGGGGTGTTCCCCTTGACCCCACAAGGGGCGATGCCCCTTGACCCCACCTTGGGGGCGTTGCCCCCAAACCCCCGTCGAAAAATATGGGGGGAAACTGCATCGATAGAAGTAGGGAAAATTTAACCTCCGAGTCTGACACTAATTGGATCGACCAGGTAGATATAGAGGCTGAGACTATAGCCATGCCAGAGGAGGAGCGGACAGCACGAGCAGAGACAGGAGATTCATAGGCATATAGTGACATAGATGTTCCTAATGTTGGTGAGCATGGCATGGTGTCACAGGGAGCAGTTATGGATGTGGAATCATCCAGGATCTACCTTAGATGCCTTCGCAAGGGGCCGGGGCCGGAGGGTGCAGGCTCCTTTGAGCCATAGGCTTGTAGCTGTATTTACCTTTGGTATTTGTATGGAACATTTGGTGATGATCATATGATGACATGGATTTTTTATTCCATGAGTTTTGTAATATTGTATACATTTGACAATATTTATATATCTATGTTTGTTATTTCCTTCAGCTACAATTTGCGTTTATGCTTATGTGATTGATGTATACTTGTGTATGTAATCAAATGAGCCGAGTTTGATGATGTTATTGTGTCTTTAAGGTGTGTTCAATAAAGGGTGCATGAAACAAGTTTTAAATCTTTAAAAATCTCTAAATTTCTTGAGTTTTTCACTTTCCCAAGTCCAGCTGAGTTTGAAGCCGAGTCTGACTCCAAGTCCCGAGTTCGAGTCCGAGTCGGCTTTGCCTAGTCCGAGTCCTGTTTCTTTGCCTGTAACATAACTTCTTAAAACTATGCCTAATCTCAAACTATTCCGACCCTTTTCCCAGAAGAGGGCTTAGTTGCTTAGGGCACTTGACACCACCTCTTAAGGTAGCCCAGATTACCGAACTCGGTCCATTCACCCTTGGAGCCTGCAGCCCAGATTTCAGGAGGAGTCTTTCACCCTTGGAGCTTCCTATCGGATGGTTTTACTCTGCCTCTCCCTAGCAACACCCATCTCCCTTGGGGAATAGGAAAAAATATGAAACTAATTATAGATTAGGTTATCTTTAAGGCATTCTATTACAAGAATTATTGATTGTCATTTCACTCTTGTTATCTTAGATTCTTAAAATTTAATTAATTGTAGCCATGTTGTGTTTGATGAATTTGTGTTACTGTGAACCTATTTAATTCTGTCTACTTGTCCTTCAAAATAGATCTGTAATGTCCCCTTCTCAATGGTGAGAAGTCCAGTCCGTAGGCTAACTGGAAGCAGAAATTAGGATTTCCAACTTTTGTGGGAGTTGTTTGATGATTAACGCATTGGAATTTTACAATTCAGACTATGGATTCCTTCTGGGTTTTCAGAGAGCTTCGTAGGGGTGTGACATGCATTCAGTTCAGAGAAGTTTTTCGAACTTACTATTTTAGTAAGTTGGAGGCAACCGTCAGGATTTCTGGGTCTTTCTGGGTTTTCTGAGTCCACCCACAGGGCTCAAAAAGCATTCTTTTTGATGACGTTTTCATGATTTACTATTTTTAGTAAGTACTATACCTGGCAGTACTGTTTTTAGCAGTTCAGTCCAGAGCTCCAACTCAGTTCAGTTTTGGTGATTTCCAATACTTCAATTTTCGGCTCAATTTTGGCAATAATCAGTATTTGAGAAGAAGGTATTTTTAATATATTATTACCATAGGCATGAGGTTTTA